>NW_024367708.1:6154303-6739303 GCF_014805655.1 Passer montanus | reverse complement strand
CTTTCACTTATATTCGCATGTCCCAAAAAAATATCATTAATATTGAGAAAGGAGGAGCATTTTGTTTATCCATTCTCTCAAGCAAATTCTAATTGGAATGTCTTAAAAGAATTTGGGATGGCTTAATATAGGAAACAGTGTAACCCTGTGAATAATTACCACTCTAAATCAGTGGGAAGTTATGAGCTTGAATTTATTAAATGTTATGAAACTCTAAGACATTGTAATCATAGTCTCATATATAATATGTCTAAAAAGGTGGACCTAAGGTCAGTTCTGAAATGTTACATTCCTTTCCAGCACACATGAGGATGAAAGAAGGGAAAAATAAGTGTCTCATGATAACAGCTATAATTGTAAGCGCTATGGGACAAGTCCTAAGTAACAAAATTTTGTCCTTTCCATTGAAATTTTCTGGGTGTAAAATATAAATTGAAATACTTTTCTGGAACTGGATTTATAGAATCATAGATGTTGGAAAAGACCTCCAAGATCATTGAACATCACCCTGTCAACTAAATCATGGCACTGTGATCCCCCATAATTTCTTTAACACCTCCAGGGATAGTGACTTCATTACCACCCTGGGCAGCCAGTTTTGGTTTTTAATCACCCTTCCAGTAAAAAAATTCTTCCTCATGTCCAACCTGAACCTCTCCTGGTGCAGTTTATGACTATGTCCTCTTGTCCTATCACTGGTTACCTGGGAGAAAAGGCTGAACCGCATGTGGCTACACCCTCCTTGCAGGTAGTTATAGAGAGTTAAGGTCTCCCCTGAGCCTCCTTTTCTCCAGTCTAAACAACCCCAGCTCCTTCAGCTGCTCCTCATATTACTTGTTCTTTAGACCCTTCACCAGATCCATTGCCCATTATCTGAAAGGTTAGTCAAAGACAGCTCCCATGTTAATCTCCCATCTCTCTTGAATGAGAAATATTAGCCTGAAGTTTCATCAAAGTAGCCCATTTGATTTACACTTTCTAGGCTTTGTTTTTCCCCTTCTCAGTGCAACAACCTTCAGTCTTGGTGCAGCCTCTGGGTGCAACAGTAGAAAATAATTAAAAAATAGGAAAACCAGTTTTTTAGAAAGAGAAAGGGTTGGGGAACAGCAAGAAAAGGAACACTTTCTTGAGGGATTAACTTTATATAATTCTATTTAGTCAATTGTGCAAACCTTTTTAGCTGACAATTTTTATATCCAAGCTACAGATTTCTTTCCTCCACACACTGTCACTAGGTCATACCCAACAGAAGGTTATTTTCAGTGGTAACTCTTTAATTAAACAGCTGCATATTAGCCACACTCAGAAACCCCACTACATATCAAATGGATGACATGAAAAATACCTACTGGAGAGAACTACTCCAATGGCATTGTAAGGAAAAATAGTAAAATTAATAGCTAATAAGTTCCAATCTGCTTAAGGAACAGATATCTTTTTGTGGGTCAGCTGCCCCTGTCAAACACCTTTTGTTGTATGTTCCTCTTTTCCATTTAGCGTGTCAGCACATTAATAAACCCTGAATCCTCTCAACAAACAAAAAACATTATTTCCTTTATTAGAGATGCCCAAGGATATTTTCTATTGGCCTTCCATGTCTGCCAATAGCAGTTTGGGTTTCACAAGAGTTTATGTACTGAACCATTGACTGCTTACTCTGCTGAATGAGAAGCTTCATTATATTAAAAACCCCACAATTTAAGAAACAACAGTAGCTGAATGGGCTTCCTGATAGTATTTGCACTAATATTAACCACCTTTGCTTTCTGCTTGAGGGATTAGTGCCACATGCTTAAATGTTGCAACACATTGCTTCTCCAGGTTTGGCCTCAAAGTGCAGCCCAGATTACTGTGGGGACCCTGGTGCCTTATGCTGGACACAGGGATAATTAGATATACTGTATGGTTTTACCCTCTTCTGATCCAGCATTATACCTCAGGATCCAGAATTATAGCTGTTCTGAACTGGTGCTGTGTGAGTTCCTGTGCTGGGAAGGCGTGGCTTCAACTCAACTAAATGGAGAAGTGCTGCAAAAAAGGGTGTCTCTGGGGACTAAGGTATTTGGGAATGAGCTGTCCTTAGGATTCACAACAAAAGCCTTGCCTGGTATTATGCCTGGATCCACAGTAACCTAGATATGATTCATAGATACAAAGTCCTGGTCAAGTTTTGTGTAGCAAAAGTTTGAGATTCCGTGATATTTAGTAGAAACGTGTGAAGCTCAACTATGTCCCCTTCTCTGTTGCCTTATACAGTTTCTGTGCCACATGATTCAGTAATCTACAGCCTAAACAACTCTGGAGTCCTCAATTAACTTTCACAAGTTATTTAGTTCATTGCAGAATCTGGCCCTTGGTTATATACATGGAAGAAGTTAATTCCTTCCATTTGTAATGAATTACAGATGAGTAGTAATTTTAAAAGCCTTTCATTAAATAACAGGGAAATATAATTTCCAATAAAAGGGGATAGCCTTTAACTACAGCACTGTTGGGATGGAACATACCAAACAGGAAATTTTGATTACAGAGTCAGTAACTTCTCTGGCCTTTGCCAAATTGTCAAACAGCCTCTGCAGATATGTCACCATTGTTAACATCCCATAAGATCAAAGGGGTCTGGAGACTTACACTGCAGCTTCTGCAATCACATCTGTGCTGTTTACCCATCCAAATTTTCAATTGCTGAAAAGCAGATGTAACTGGCAGTCAGTCTGGAAATGCAGAGAGAGAGGGAGAGGAAAAAGGCTTCCAGGAATGGAACAAAACCAAACTGCAGACAGCATACCCTTCAATAGAGTCCAGTATTTTTCTTGGAGCCTTAATTGAGTGCAACCAAAGATAACCTGGCCACAACACATTCTGTCCTGTAACATGTGCCTTTCCGTCATGGAGTGATTTAGAATATGTGCAGCAGTGTAGTTAAAGGTAAATGTTGGTAAACAAAGATTAATTTGGACAAGAGATGGTGTGACTACTTTCCAGTCTGGCCTCATGCACAAAACTGGTGAGTTTGCCAATTGTTGCCAATCAATATAGTTTGTTTTTTTCTGATCTTTGTCTTAAGCATAGGGAATGCAAACCAGGAGACCACTGGCAAACTAAAAAAATGGATACAAAAATAATATTTTTGTTTATGCCATGCTGTTTTGGGTTAACCCTGATAGACAGTTAAACACCACACAGCTGCTGCCTCTTTTTGCCCACCCTCTACCACCAGCTGAACAAGAGAAAAGAAAGGGTAAAATTAATGAGTCAAGAAAAAAAACAGTTTCATGAACAAAGGAGCAGTGGAAGAGGAAAGGAGATCAGAAAACAAAACAAAAAAACTCATACAAAGGCAATTTTTCACCACCGTCCAAGCTGTAGACTGACACCCTGCCAGGTCCCAAGCAAAAGATGGCTAACCTACATAAATCCCCCTCACCTCCCTTTTTATTGCTTAGCATGACATTGTGAAGCATGAAGCACTTCTGATTAGCTTGGGTCAGCTGCCCAGTTCTGCCCCCTTCCAGCCTCATGTTGGCTCAGTTTATTCACTGGGTGGTGGCAGAGTGAGAAGCAAAAGACTTTGACGATTGCAGACACTGATCAGCAGTACTTTAAAATTGAATATTTGGCCAGAAATGTGAAATGTGGCACCATATCACCTGCTATGAGGAAATTTAACTCTGTTCCAGCTGAAACCAGTGCAAATGTAAAGGCTGTTTCAATATTGGGTGCAAAAAAGTCTTCCAAGGGCACTCTGAATCCCATCATTCTGTGAAACAACATCAAACATCCACAGAAGAACAGCCCGCCTAAAAATCCTTGGAGGTTCTGCAGCAGGTGACATCAGGTCCCTTAGAGGAACGATATCTGCATTTCTCAAAAGAAGCACTTGAAGTTATCCTCTCTGCTGAGTGTCACCAACACAGACTTCATTCAGTGGTGACTTCTCTGGGCTTTTTCACATACCCTGAAGTATCCAAAATATCTGCATGGAGTCACAAAATATGGCATGGTGTGTAGGAGGCCTGAGCCCATCTTCAGCTTTAGCTGGCACTCAGATGCCATGTGCAACCTCAGATACCTCCATGGGAATTGTACTCTATTGGAGCAAATGGATTGATTGACAGAGGTCCAAATCCTGTCCAAGTAAGTGCACCCTGTGCTACACCCCAAGCAATGGATATACTTTTAATTTCCTCCTGTGAATCCCTGCCATGTTGCTCATATTCAGCCCTGAAGATCCTCCTGCAGAGAGTCAATGTCAAAGGGAGGACCCTTGTAGCCTGAGGAGCTTTGTGGGAGCTTCTTTATTCAGCACTGAAGCTCTTAACCATGTGTCTGCTACCAGACACTCTGTGCCTATCTATATTAAGGCACATTTTACTTCAGATTTACCTTCCAGGCAATCCTTTGTTCCAGGTGGAGATGCCTAATTCATCCCAGGTGAATTTTCGTGCTCAAAACCTCAGATTTTTTCAAGCTTCTCTGTGGCATAAACGGTAAAACAGAAGCACTTCAATAAACATGAGTCACTAAGGTGGGATGTCTCTGTTTTGTCCAAAGACTCCAACCAGGGAGTGGATAAGTGAGTTTTGTCTTAATGTCATTTTGTAAACTGCTTGTGGTTAGGAGAAGAAAGCACTTTAGCTCAGGACTACTTAGTAAATTACTTTTATTGATATATTTAGCATCATTACCATGTATCAAGAGATCTTTAATATATTTTATTTCATTTAAAAGCAACTACTGGGATTTCAGCAAATATGTTTTTGCTACAGTATTTAGGCATGAAATATGCCAATTTATACTCTAAGACCTATTGCAGATGGTAATAAAAAAGGTGAAAATGTCTAACAAAGCAGTTGCTGCATTCTGTCAACAAATATCTTTATATGGTATATGATCTTGTCTGCTGGTCTTTGAATTGGGATTCCAAGTGTGAACAGTACCCCAAGTGGGCAATATTCATTGGGAATTATATATAAAGATAGAAATCCTTTACTCCTACTCCCCTGTAATGGGTAGGGACTAATTTCTCAAGCCATTTTCAAAGTATGTCTCTTCAGTTTTGAGTTGTCCTTATTTCATCAAAACTGCTACAGATTCTGTGAAATGAGATTCTAGAAAATCCTTGTGGTGACAAAAAAGGTTGTTTCTATAAATCATAGTATTTTTCTTTTAATGTTATCATAATCCTGGGACAGAGGTGACTTGACAGGGATAGTATGGAAACTCTGGTTAGCATTGCTATATGTAGTTAATGTAAGTATTATATAAAATGTTATGGTGTTAATGTAAGTATTGTATAAAATTTTCTCATATTGTGAAGGCTTTTTTAAAAACAAAAATTAGATTTCTTCCAGTGACTACTTCTATCCCATCCACAGAAAACCAAAATATGCTCTGCTGTCACTGGGATCAAATCAGTGCCTGACTTACATCTAGATAGTTAACAGTCTTCTGACTCTGTTTTTCATCAAATATAACGGTGAAGTATAAATTATTCAGCTCCATAATAAACCTTTCCAGTGAGTCACAATCATTTTTCCAAATCAGGAAAATATCACTGAAATGCTATAACTATTACAAAAATTGTTTGAATTTCTTTAGGTTGTAAAACAATTCTTCTTCAAACCCCACCATTTCAATCATAAATCTTTTCTTATCATAAGGGGATAGTCTTAATACTTTTTGCACTAATCAGGACCATCAAATGTCATTTGTAATCCATCCATATGTATAGTCCATTTTCAGTTAGGTAAGTAATATTTTTTGTCACGATAAGATATTTGAATAATAATATGTTTTATGCTCTGATGCAGCTGCATGAAATAGAGTTAAGTAGGTGGGCCAAATTCCACTGAATTCATCAGGAGCTGCTTTCAACACGAACTGGACAGGGGTTCTATGGTCTTTTTGTGTATGGATTGGATGTGTAGCTATCAGAAATAATCTTCACACAGTAATAACCAGCACCCATATTGGACTTGAAGCATAAAGAACCCTAACTCATAAGCCAATGCCAAGATTCTCTCCTACCCTCAGGGGTTTTTTTTGAAACTCGATTTCCAGATGAAAGCGATGTAGGAGTTATCAGTTAGCAAGGTTTGAAACTGGGACAGGCTGTTATGTTCAATGCTAGATCTATGATATAGCTACTCAGCATCTGGTCTTCATACTTACACTGTTCCTCTTTGATATCTTCAGGTGTTAAGGAGTCAGGCCTTCAAAAACCTGTCAAGACATTTCCATTAAATGATGACACGGAAAATATATTTTTAAAATTTTTATATTTTCTTGACTTCCTTATTGTCCCCTTAGTATGGCAAAGTTGTGCATTGAAAGTCAAAGGTTCCTGAAACTAGAACTTTTCATGGTTATTGCAGCAGATATATATTCAACTATAGTATAATTGAGTGCATGTATACTTTTACAAGCACATGTGTGTAGTGCAGCCATCCTACAAGCTGAGTGGACACAAATGGTACTATTTCTCTCCATTTGAAATATTTGGATCAAATTTTCATTTAATCCTTGGGTGAATCATCAGACAAGCCCTTTAATGCCGTCTCTTAATATCTCTCTTTGAAGACCCAGCCTTTCTTCATCCTCATATTTTGTATTCTTTTAACTTGGAGGTTTTTTCTTGTTCTGTTTCCTTTTTCTGACATGCCTAACCTCGTTGCATATGTCCCAGCTTCAATATTGCTTTTTATGGGCTTTTGCATGTTGTACGCAAAAATTTAGAATTTAGGATTCATAGCGGCTTTTACAATCATGGTGTCTTCTCCTAACTTGACTTCAGATAGAGACTGAGTGACTGCCCTCTTCCTGAGGAGCAGTTTGATTTTATCTCCAATGTGAAAATATGAGCAAGAGTTAGATGTATTTTTGATAGTAACTTGCATGTTGTTCTCCACCACAGGAGAAGAGGGACCTTTCAAATGCAATCCAGGCTCCATAATATCAAAGAAAGAATTCAGAATCCTGTGAAAATAAATCAGAAGAAAATAATGAGAGCTTGGATTGACAAGACAAAAATTATTATCAGCTTCAAAGAGTGACTATGAAACTTGATAGTAGTCTAGATATATTTACAGAAATATCTAACAACATTTATTAAGCACAAAGAATTTGTTTTTTATGATAAAAAAAGAAAAATAAATAAAACCATGTAAATGCTTAAAATTTTAGTTGTTGCACAGGATTTAGTGAGCTCTTCTTATTAAAATTATTAGGGCAAATCACACTAATTTTTACTCTCCTACAGAAAAGGGGTTTGGGTATGAATTACGTTCTATTAAAATAGACTTAGACTAAAATAATTTTCAACCTGCTTAAACTCTTAAATATGTAGAAAACAAAAATTTTTTCTGACTCGCACTAAGATGACCCATACATTAATTCACATGTATTAAATTGACATCTCTCATCCAAATTCGCAATGGAATTTTTGTTAGATTAGAAAAAAAGTCTTGAATAAACCCAAGATATGTCTTCATAAATATTAGAAATATTTTAAAGAGAAATTCTTTATCTTTTATCAGCATTACAGAATAACTGCAGAGTGAGTAAATTTTGTATCATAGGGACAAGGATCATAACAGTATGAATGACTTGAAATATCTTGGGTATTTTCCTAGCTGTAAAGCAATTTATTCCTTATTGCTTGAAGGTAATACTTGTGCTGAAAAATGGGACACAATGCTTAATTGAATTTTTTTTTTTAATGTACATAAAGGCTGCTTACATTTCTTAGAACTGAATGGCATAAGAGTGCTGCAACACTGCAGTACACAGAGTGCTGTCACTTGCTGTTACTATGGGGGAAAGTATTGAAATAATTTTGCACATAATGAATGATCATGGGGATGTTCAAAAAGGCTGAGGGAAACAGAGATTTCACTGAACATTATAGATGCATAGCTGTTGTCCCATATAGGGCAAATTACATCCTCATATTACAATTTTCAAAGTAATTTCTAAGACTTTTGATTATGAATCTGTAGATGTTGTGTTCAAAGAATGTGTATCTCACTGTTCTTTCTCCCTAGAAACAACCCCCTTTCTGGAAACAGCCAGTTAAGCCACTTCTGTGATAGGAAGATTTTGGTAAGAAGTCCAGATTTGGATCTGATGATCCTTGTGCATCCCTTCCAACTCAGAATATTCTGTGATTTTGTGAAATACGGGAACATACATTTCTAACATTGAAAATACTAGATGGGATGTACTCTGCATCGTGTTTACCTACACATTTACTTCATATTTGCCTGATGTATGGTCCTATTTTTTTTTTCTGGGCAGCTCTTCCCTCTGGAGGTCTCAGAAACTCTTATCTAGGAAATCTATAAGGACTAAACATTTGATATTTAAAATTTAGATTTTTCATGCAGATAGATCTGATGTCATGCTTTGTTACTGAATCCATTATGGATATGCTCTGTGTACCAAGCAGAATTAACAGATACCCAGATACCCTGTTTGCAGAAACAGGAATACTTTGGATGCCTATTTTACCAAGAAAACTATTAATTTAATTATCACAGTCACAAAAAAGAAACATGAGATCTAGCATACTATGAGATGCATAATTCTGATAAAAATAGAGCAGAAGATCTTTTCTGTTTTCATACTGAAAATGGCAAAATAGATATATCAACATCTTTCCATATAATATTTTCATTATGAAGGGTACAAGAGGAAAATTTTTATTTATTTTGATGCTTTTTATATTACTTAACAGAATAACTAAAATTAACAAGAGTAAAAACAAAAATATCTGATTTCACAGCTACATTTTCTATCCCTAAACAAATTAGATTGAAAATTAGATTGCAAATTAGAATAGAAACAGAGAAGTATTACAAATATAGTTGGGTATCAAAATGGATAGGTATTTATATGGAGAGGTAAACTCCATTTAGCACTGCATTCTTAGCAAAGTATTTCTAAGCATCATCTTATTTCCTACTGATAGAAAAAGAAAATATTAAGTGCATAATCATAAATTTTACATCCACCCCAGAAGTTTTTTTTTTGTTTTGCTGCTGAAAAATACTGGAGGATAGATGGATGGCTATAGCAATAAAATAGTCATAATAGTAATGCCTAAAGAGTAATTCAATTCAATATATGCAGTGAGATACTCTTAGGACATTGCATTAAAATGTCACATTACTGCTTACAGTATTTCCAAGGATGCTTGCATACAGACTGGTGAAGCTCAGCAGTCAATACACAATCAGAGCAAACAGGCAAGAGCTCTGTGAGAATTCAGTCCAGATAAGTACAACATATGCAGAAAGAATGGTCTTCGAATGTCATAGTGTTCTTGGAAAATGTAAATAGAGAAAGATGCAAATTCACCCATCAGACCACCTTTTAAAAATTTTGATCAGTCAGTTGTTGGGCTGAATGTGGTGAGAATGAAAAGGATTTTCTTTCTGATATACCTATTTAATGTTCAAATCGTAGAACCCAGAAGCAAATTGGTAAGCAAACTCATAAGTTACTGTTCTTGTGTTTGTCTAGACAAAGTTGTTAGATTTACAGAAAATTTACTTAACTTTGTCTTCCTATTAAGGATTACAAAAGTAATTTGAATATTTGGGAGGTGAGCCTGTATATATTAATTTTTAAAAGTCTGCGACTACTCCCACATATGAGACTTAAAAGTGATGTACCTAAACCTAGAATTTGACCAATTTAAATCTTATTAGTACCAATATTTCTACTGGGACTACATTTTCACTTAAGTGAGTTCTAAGATTAAGCAATTGCATCCAGAGAGGTTCATTTGATTGCCCCATCACCTTTGGAGATGCACTAGAACAAAATGATTAGACTCCAAGGTGTCAATGGGTTTCCATTGTCATGGAAAAATGTTTGGGTAGCCTAGGGAATCTCATATAGCAATAGTTCTCTTTTAGCAAGGAAACAAAGAATAAGACATTTCTCTTATTTTTCCACTCAACATAAAAACCTGGATACGCTTACACTGTCTGTACCATTTCCATAAATTTCAAAGATGCTTAAAAATATGAATTAATTTCATAAAAGAAGACCCATCTTCAAAATTGTGTATTAAGTGCTGAAAAATGTAGAAAGGATTTTCAATTGAATACCCAAGTTTCACTAATATCAATGGAAGTTACTAATAAGTTTGAAAATTTTAGTAGCCCTTATCTGCATCCTTAGAAAGAAATAAAAATTCCCAAAATATATTAAAAAGTTACTTGTGTAGAAAAAAATAGTAGATTAAACTCCTTCTCCATTAAAACACAAAGTAAACACATTGTGTTATATATAAAAATATCAATAGCTAAGGTAGGAATCTGATTTAAAATTTTGTAAATGGTGTAATTTTTAATATTTTTTTTAATACAGAATATAGGGGAGAATGTTTAGAGTGCAGTAGATGAATTATTAGATTATCTGAATCCTCAAGAAATAGGGACCCTACAGAAAACTTCTCCTACTTTTCCCCCATCTATACATTCTTATGAAGATCTATTTAGTGCTTAACACTGTGAAATTGTTAAACACAACCCTGTCTGGCTGAAGCCCTGTGTCCCGGCCTAAAGCTCAAGAGACATTTTTTATCTCCAAATCGTATACGAATCCATAATAGAAGCCCAAGACTCCATATAGCCCTGAATGTAACATCATGAATGTAATGTCCTTATAAGTCAGCAGTATAACTTTTACAAAAGGCAAACATCACACTCAAACACTGGAACTCAAAAACCAGAACTGTTTGTATTTTCTTCCTTGACTATAATGTTAGATGTATACATTATTTATTAATGGAGGATGGATTTTTCTTTTGATTAAATGCAACTGTTACTTTAACAAACAGATATGAGATCCCCAAGCTCTCAGTGTGCAGGGAATTTTGTCCATGTATGCCATGCCAATGGATTGTCAGTAATGGAAAGTGACGGAGTGTGGAGGGGAAGGGGCTTCGTTGAAATACCCTTACTTTCATGGTAATCTACCAGCTACAAATGTTTATCTCAAAGGACTGCACCTTGCTGTAATTGCTACACTTTGTCTGAAACTATAAAACATTTTTCTCCTTGGCAAAGCTGTTGAGAGTAAGGCCTAATGTTTTCATGTGAGAAGAAAAAACAATGCATTTAAATTTAGAATTCAGTGATAGAGAAATTCAGCTTTGAATAAATAATCTAATAGTGTTGGAGTATATTTTCAAATCTTTGATATTCTCCCAATGGATGAGCTAACTGTGGGATAGCTACTGTTATAGCCAGATTGCCGTAAGATAAGAGGTATAGGAAAGCAAACAAACAAAGAAAACCCCACGAGAACCCTGTCCACTCTGTTTCATTTGAGTTTATAATGATACTATAGTAATGATCTCACTTTTGATGACTATCTTCAGCTTCAGAGAGACATGTTGCAGTATCTAAGTCCTGAGTTACCCCAGCCCAGTCTTGGCACTAGGGGTGGGATTCACCTCACTTGATTTCAAACATACAAATGTCAGGTGTCCTGTGTTTTCTTGACAGTCTTTGAAGATAGATAACCCCAGAAAGTGAGTAACCTGCTAAACACTTTTTCTCTATTAATTAGCTCCTGGAACTGCCTGTCTTTTTGCTTTATACCAGAAATATAGCTAGCTGGGTGAATTTTACAGAGATTAATTCCATCTCAAAGTCTGTACATGAAACTATCGAGCTCATTTCATTGATGTACCTCAAAGCATAATTCCAAAAGAATTGTTGAGACAATAATTGGGGGTTTTTTAATAAATGTCCTACTTTCCTAATACTTATTGCTTAATATTTTAGGTGTATTTAATATAACAAAATTTGATTCATTGCAACATTAAGTCATGGGCTTTCATAAAACATAGAATGTTTTGAAGCCAGGTGACTGGGCAACCAACTGTTTTTCTCCAAAGCAAATAGCTGGCTCCAAAAAGCTATTTTCTTTTTTTTTGTATGAGCCCAAAGTGCAATTCTTAGGCAAAATTAAAGAATTCCTATTAAGTGACCAGACTTTAAACATTCTGTTTATGTCTAATACTTCCTATGAAGATTCAAAAGTGTGAAAGGCCACAACAAAGATGGATGGCAACATTGTCACTGCTAGAGCAGGAAGGTTCATTATCACCCAAAGCTGTCATCAGGAGAATATAAATAACAGAGTATCAGACATTGGCATTCATGGTTGAAATTCTGGATAATCCAAAGTAGAATAAATTACATATTTGGTTATGGAAGGGTCATAGCAGTCTCAAAACAAGACTATTTGCATATAAAAATTTCCATAGAGACTAGCAGATAAAAGATTCAATGAAAGAGCACATTTGTCATAAGCTGAAAGTTGGACTACAGTAAAAACAGCAGTGATAATTATACAAAATTTACTATGGAACCAGGCAAATTCTGATTTTCTGTTCTGTTTTGGATGTCTTCAGCTCTATATCTTCTAAGGAAAGCAAAGACTTGATTCTGGAAACAGTTTCTTCCATTCCAGATGGTTCCAAAAAAGACCCACTGCAGGACGCAGCTGACCCTGTCAGCCATACTGGTGGTGCCTCTGGGAAAATGTATTTAAGAATGGTCAAAATGGTGCACTGCAATTTGGAGAGACGGGAGGGAAGGGGAAAAAAAGTGAAAAATAATCATCAAAACCCCAAGGTCGGAGGAGGAGGAAGGGGAAGACACATTCCAAGAGCCAGAGCAGACATTCCCATGCAGCCCATGAAGACCATGGTGAAGCCAACTGTCTCAGCAGACTACACAGGACAATGCCAGAGCAGGTATACTGCAGCCTGTGGAGGACCCTATGTGGAAACAGGTTCTGAAGGATCTGTGGACAATAGAGATGAGTCCATGCTGAGCAATTCTTGAAGGACTGAAGCCTGTATAAAGCATACACGCTGCAGTAAGAGAAATGTGTGAGCGGGAAAAAGTGGTAAAAACAAACTGTTAGGGACTTATCACAACCCCAATTCACCATTCCTCTGTGGAAGGGGCTAACAGCGGGCCTGTTAGCTAAAGTAGTAAGAAGAAGCTGAGAAGAAAGAAGAAGCTGATAAGGACCTCTCTCCAAGGCTGTAACCAAGGAGACCAAGAGAATTGAGGGACTGAAGAAAGATAAGAACTTCACAGCTGCATGAAGTATATTTAGAAAGTTAGTTAAGTCACTGTAACTTTTCACCAATGGTGTTATGTTGATTTATTGTATCCAATAGTTAGGGTAGAAGAAGCATAAACAATTAAAAAGTGTATAAAAGGTCAGCCATGTTCAATAATAAACTGTTGCCATCTGAAACTGCTTGTGGTCCCTGCTTTGTGTCGTGACCGCCTCGACAACGACATTCCTCTGTGCTGCTTGGGACAGGACAGGCACAGGAGGGAGAGAGGGAAGAAGTGGATAGAGGAGTTGAGAAGTTAGGTAAGTAATTTTCAAATTTTGTTTTAATTTCTCACTATACAAATCTATTTTAATTAACATTTAATTAAATTCATTTTCCCAAGTTGAATCTGCTTTGTTAAAGATGGTAATTGGTGCTGTGCTTTAACCCTAGCCATCAACCATGCCCCACACAGATATTCTGTCACTCCCCCACGAGCAGGACTGGAGAAAGAATTGGAAGGGTACAAGCTGCAAAACCCATGGGCTGAGATAAAAACAGTTTAACAGGAAAAGCAAAAGCTGTGCACACAAGCAGAGCAAAATAAGACATTAATTCACTGCTTCCTATGGGCAGGAAGGTGTTCAGCCATCTCCAGGAGAGCAGGGCCCCATCACGTATAAGAGTTATTTAGGAAGACAAGCACCATCACTCCGAACATCCCACCTTACTCCTTCTTGTTCCCATCTTTATATACTGAGCATGATGCCATATGGTCTGGAATATTCTGGAATATCATCTCTTGGTCAGTTTGCATCACTCGTCCCAGCTGTGTCTCCTCCCAGCCTCCAATGTACTCAGCTCCCTTGTCAGCATGGCAGTAGGAAAAGCAGAAAAGACTTTGTCTCTTTGTAAGCCCTGCTCAGCAATAACAAAAACAACTCTAAATGTTCATCTGTGTGTTCAGCACAAATCCGTACCAACCACTATGAAAAAATTAACTACACCCCAGCTAAAATCAGCACAATTGGTAAGTGCTTTCCCTGTCATGTGGTGACCCACGAGCTTCTTCACCTTGTTTGCAAGGGGAAGAGGGACTGGAAGCCAGCTGAGATCAACATACCATTAAAGCCCTGAGAAAATAATTAAAATAATTACTGTTTTATGATACAAGTGTCCTATGAATAAGCACACAGATAACAAACACACCTAGATAAGCACACATGTAGAAACATCACTATAATTTGCTGTTTCCTATGATGCCAATACCTGATATTTCTGATATGGCCCATTGACTCTCCAGGCCAAAGCCTCCAAGTCAGTCTTTCACAAGAAAGAAGAGAATTTATGTAACAAGAAAAGAAGTAGAAATATAATGCATGTTTTTTTAAAAAGATATATTAAATGATCAGAAAAAAAATTAGAGGGAGAATTCCTTCTCCCTAGCTGTATATGTCTACATCTGGCATAGTGTAAATATCTACTGACATAGACTGCATGGTCACCGAAGAGAAATTAGGAATAGTAGGAACTTTCTACTTTGACTGTAGGTAGTCAAGGTACATGTCCATTACAAAGAAGCCTATAATCTGGTATCTAGCTGACACTTTGGGTGCCATGTGGTCCTCAGATTCGTTACTGACTATGTGAGCACTCAGGGAATATTCAGCAGCCCAGGCAAAGCATCCCTAAGTCTTGACAGGACTGAGCTGTGTGGAACTTTGCTACAGTTTAGGAGCTCTCTCTGAATTGTCTTCTCTATCCTGCCTGTAGAACCTGGCCACAGACTTTCCCTAAATTCAACCAGTAGATTACATTTGGTATAGGAAAGACCCAATAATAACCACATTGAGTGTGGAGGTTTCTACCGCAGCTTCACAACACGCAGCTCATTGTCCAGTTGCATAGAATTCTGTGGTCTTTCTGCCCTCAGGCCTAGTATGAGATGCTTCCTTACTCATTTTACTGGTTTCTGTGTTTCACAGGCTTCCCAGGGTTATACAGATAACCTGGACAAGAAACTCTTGCTTTTGAGTAGAGAAGGTGCCCAGAGCTATAGTAGGTTGGAGGGATGCTGTCCTTGGAACTATCTCTTTTCTATACCTTGTTGTCTCTCACAACTCTTTGTGCAACCATGTGGTAAACCAGATTAAGTGCTCAGCACAACATTTCCTCCAAAG
This sequence comes from Passer montanus, assembly GCF_014805655.1. Lineage (NCBI taxonomy): Eukaryota > Metazoa > Chordata > Aves > Passeriformes > Passeridae > Passer > Passer montanus. Next base: position 6,724,024 of record NW_024367708.1, on the reverse strand, counting down.
AAACTGATGACTTATTTGTTAGTTGATGAAGAATGAGGAAAATACTGCTCAAGCCATCCATTACCAATGAAACATTTTCCTAGTCAGCACCAAGACAACGAGAAAAATTTTGTACTTCAATGTTTGTATATAAAGTCACACCTCTCTGTTAAGTATTAGCTCTCAGGAGGCAATAAGGAACCTTCTTTATATAAATGAGTCATTATATAAATGAAGCAGCCTTGGAAAAACATCACCAGCACTCCATATAGTTGAAAACTCCAATAAAGTAGTTCCACATGGTAGTTTCTCTGGTGGCATTGCTAGCTTAGGAGATTGTCAAAGCCAGCAAAGGCTCTTGCTATCCTGGGGTACAAGTCAAAAGTGCGGCTGAATCTATTGAACAAGTGACCTTCCCCCTGTTTCTTAGCTGCCTCTTCTTTCTTCCTTTGTTTGGAGATGGAAAATCTTGCCCTGAGAACTGTGCTAGCTCCAGTGTTCACTGAGGTCATCTAGAAGAAATAATTTTTAAAATTTTTTATTATATTTTTCTGAGGGAATCTAAGGGCAGGAAAGACGAGGCAAACGGACTATCTTCAGGCTTCAAGAGATGGATCAGTTCAAGGAGGTGTTCAGTAAAACACCAGAACTGACACAAGGGAAATATCTGGCCATTGGTAGTGAGGAAAGGTGTGTGAAAGAGGAATTAAGTGGCCTCAGCTCTATTTTCTAACTGCACTTCAGTTTCTATTTCACTTTTCAGCTCCAGGTATAAAGGTAGCAAGCTTTATGGTTCCCCTAAGGACAGCTAATGGTCTGAGAATGATAGAGTTTGGCTCTGTTTACTTGCAATAATTCTTTAGGAGTTACAGGATTACATGATTTTTATGCCAACAGCATTTGAAGCCAGCCTTCTAAGTCATTAAATCAGTTGTTTTGTTTGAGGAAATAAATGGTTGAAGCCACCTTGAGGCTAGTTTGGGGGAATTCACATCCCTGGTAATCTGTGAAGAGTCCCTTTTATCTGTCATACTGTTTTTTCCTACATATAACTAAATTGTACCTAGTTTTTCAGCATATATGAGAGCTGTCTCACCTAACATCAGATGTATGTGTCTACCACAGCTGACCTAATTCTACTATGCACTTTCAGTCGAAGAAAAAGTATTTTTTAAGGCAGTTTCACACAACTAATCTAAACTATACCAGGAAAGACCTTTTTCTTTTCATTGCCCACAGTGGAAACACATTGACAAGTTTAGATGCAGTTGTTGTAGACATCTATCTGCCTTTCTTCTGCAGAGAGAGGATAGAGTCTAAAGCAAGCGATGTGGCAAAATTACACAAAGACAAATACTGTGGTGCAAGTTGTGAAGATCTCTAAAGCAAAACCCCTGCAACACAATACAGATTTTGTGGAGTTTGCCCCACATTAGTTCCAGTCCCACCCCCTGCACTAATTTACTGCTCTCTGGCATGTCCTGCTCCCAGGCTGGGTTGGTGGGATGGTCTCTTTCTGTGAGACCCTACCCTGCCTTGCCTCTTCCACAGGGAGCTCCTGCAGCTCCCAACTCCAGGGAGCCATGCCCAGTACCCATAGAACAATTATTGCCCAGAAGTGACTTCTCTGCATTGTTCAAACCACGTCTTTAGTTTATTTTTTGGGAAAGATTAATCCAGTTTGAGTGCTGAGACCATTTGTTGATGAGAATTTTAAAGTGGTAAATTGAGCTAACCTGAAAGTCCAGTTCAAAACAGCCTCTTGATCCAAAGTAAAAGACCAATGTGGACATAGTATGTGCTTTCAAATTTATTTACATAACAGAGGCAAATAATTAATGTACATAAAAAATATATATAAAGTAATAAATGTGATTTGGGGACTCCACTCTGGTTTATTTTCCTAACTTACACCCATTATTTTAGCTCATGGACCACAGGTGTGACGAGGCAGACAATGAGAGATGGAGTCACATAAAAGATAGTTTGCTGAGGTTTGCACCAGTACCTGATGACTTCTCATTTTGGAGGATATGTTTTCTTCTTGGGTAATATCATAGCTACTTAGGTGTCCTCTATTTGATCCTGATGTTGTTGTCAGACATGTGTAAGTGTAAAAGAACTGAAAGTATAAGTCATTCCAGGGTCACCTCAAGTATTACTAAAACATACTGGATTGCAGCAAGGCCCCAGGGAAGGTGTTAAAATGTATATAGTGACTCCGTACAACTAGGCTTCTGATCTCTACAACCGTCCCTAAATACCTGGGAACTCATTGGCAGTACAGTTATTCTCCAGTATTTTTTGAATCTTTTCCCATTAAGCAATTGAAGTTTTGCTGGACTTCTCTGTGGCTGCTTATGATAGGTTTCCTTATATTCAATAAGGTTCTAACTATAGGCATTCTCCATGTAAATAAATTTTTATCAGTGACCTATAGTACCAAGCAACTGACTACAAAAAGAAAACCAAGCTCAAAATACAAGTTGGATACTTGTCAGAGAAACTAATAACAGTTTGATATGCCATAAACAGTAGGAGAGAGGATTTTAATATGACACTGAGGCAATTTCTTCTCTGTATATTTTTATTAACGTTTGGGTACTGGATGTTGTTCACTGTCTTTAAAAGGCACAGAATACTGGCTTCTTTTATTATCTTGTACTGATTCTGGTTCACTTTAGAAGGGTGAGCCGTGTAGTTTCCTTGAGTTCTTGGTGACTCTTCAGGTATACATTTATGCACCAATCATACAGCGTTGATACAAAAATCAGAATTGAAGCACCAGGGCAGGATGGAACTTGCAGTGAAACAGTCATCTTGTGCCTCTGAAAAGCCTTATGATATGATGCCTGCCTTCCAGTGGTCACTCAAAAGATGTCTATCTCCTTCAGGTCCTTTATCCTTTCTGTCAACATCATAAAAAATACCTTGCTGTGATTAAAATGCCTGTAGAACCAGAGAAACTGGATCTCATGAGCAATATGTTTTCAAGGACTACATCCAGTGTCCAGACATGAAGCATCCAGTGTCCAGACATAAAGCATGGTTCCCAAAGGAGAAATTATTTCAGACAGCAGTCTTCTCTCCCTTACTACAGTGTTTTGAAGAAACTCTTAAGAAACAGCAACACAGAAATACCTAAAGAATAAAACCTCTTTTCACAGCAGTAGAAGAGATTGAGATCAGCCCCTTTTACACACAGTAAGCTGTGGAAGTGACAACCTAACCATGTTCATAGAATATCTCACTAGAATTATTGTGATAACAGTTTGATAATTATAATCACAATAAAGACACTCTCCAATTACTATCACAATTCTTGGGGGAAAAGAAAAACATTCTTGGGGGAAACATTTTAAATTATTTCCATTTTATAATAGAGCTGAATGATGAGAAACAAAGACAAAATCTAAAACACCTTGCACAAGTCCCTAACGGCACAAGGGGAATAGGGAATGGGGACTGTGATCAGTCCATAACATCTCTGCTACCTCTTTCTTCCCACACTTAGCTGCTGCTACTGCATGGACTTTCCATATCTGCAACTTCCTTCAGGAATATCCAACTTCTCCAGGGTGGGGTCCTCCACGTACTGCAGTGTGGATACCTGCTCCACCATGATCGCCTCCAAGGGCTGGGAGACTCCACTGGGGATTCTCTGCTTTGCTACCTGGAACACCTCCTCCTCCTCCTCTCAGGTGTAGGGCTGTTTCTCTTTTTTTTTTTCTCCTCAGTCTTCTCTTGGTCATTTTTTTGCCCTTTCTTAAACTCTTTCTCCCCTGAGGTGCCACTCCCTTGGCTGCAGGGATCAGCCACGTCCCCTGCAGCCCCCACTGCCAGCATATGAGCATCTGCACCAAGTTCAATGGCAATAATCTTATTGTCAATTGTTTTGCCAACTAAAGAGATTAGGTTCTAAGCTGTCATCAAACTCATGATGTTTCTGAATGTTACAATACACTGAATATTATTTTTAAAATGAGGATTTCATCAGAAGCTAAGCTTAGGGATTTTGGGGCAGTACCTACTGAAGACAGTAGTCTTATTTTCTAGTATCACATTTTCTGTTATCCATAGTGGAAAGTACATAAATAGATGAGGCATAAATTATACAGGCTTATTCATGTATTCATCCTGAAGTATATGCCCACAACAGGTCTAAATTATATATCTGAAAAATTGTAAAATTCACTCTGAATAGACACTTACATGTATATGATTGAAAGGGCAGCTAGTGCGCCAACCCACACCCCTCCAACTGCATTTGTTTGAAGCTGGCAAGGCCAAACAAAACCTCACCCCATAACTCAGTGTCTATTCTCCACCATGGATACCCTGCAGAAGGTCCCTCCTCACTGCAAGTGCCCAGCAAACCATGCAGACTTCCACCAGGCACTGCCGGAGAACCCCAGCAGTAGGAGTTGGCTGGATAGCTCATTCTAGTTCCAATTACTGCTTTTCCCCATACAAACGGAAATGAACAGCAATATCTCTTCCTCTCTGTCCCACATAAATGTTGTACAAGAGATAATGAGTGCATACAGATCATCATTGCCATCTAAGCTGATACCACAAACAATTCCTTGCTATTGCAGTAATGAGAAAAAGTGATCAGCTTTTAACAGAAAATGCTGTTGCCTTGAGTGTGGAAAATGATCAGATGTTTCTTAGAAGTACTTTCAGTTTTACAGGGCCTGTGTTGAGACACTTGAAAATGGAGGTGGTGAGTTTGAGCACAAGATGGATTGGAAAATATTGGAGGTTACGCTGCCCATGGGAAGATAATTTTCAAAGGAACACATGGTAAGACTGGGGAATATAAACTACCTGTTAACAGGCATATAATATATTTGTTCATTCTGCAGCTATTAGTTTCAATATCTGAACTGATGTCTCAGTTGAGAGCAGGTAACATTTGCTTGTCTACATTACAAAATATACCTATTCTTCTATGAGAGAAATAGCAGCTGGAGACATCTATTGTTAGAAATCTTCAGATGCTGATAGGAACTGATTTGCTAGAAGGCATTATTTTGAAAACTAGGGAATTTGGAATCAAAATAAACAAGTTGCATAGCTGGTTTTTACATAGCATGTTGTATAATGTAATACATGAAACTTATTCATTAAACAGTACCAAACAAAAAACAGGTACCAATATGGAGCTAAAAGATTGAAAGCATTGATGACAGACTATTGCACAGCCCCCATTGATTCCAGCATCTTTCTAGAAGACTAAATTAATTTGGGTTATTTGTTAGTGGGATTTCTAGAGTAGCCTTGTGGAGAGCCACTACTAAGGCTGGTAGTGCTTGCACAAAAGAGGTAAATCGATGTCACCTGACAGGAAATCTGGAAAGTGCTGCCAGGGTCTCAGGGCAGGTTGACTTCATTATACACAAAGGCAGAGTATGCTGAAACTGCCTTTCAAGATCTGGCCCAAGCCAGATCTTCATCTCTGAGATAAAGTGACAACTCTGTGGAAAGTGACCCCATTTTCCATGCAAGTTACAACAAGCCTGTTCCTAGGAGAGGCCACTGGAGAGGTGCTCCACTGGAGTCATTAAAACTGTGAAAATTTACCTGAAATATTTTCTCAAGAATTCATAATTTCCTCAGCTTGTTCTTTCCGCTCCATTTTGTCTTTTTCTTCTTCTGTTCCTACTTCTTTTCAGATCCACTGGTGTATTATGGAGCTAATGACCAATCTGGGTGATATCACAGAAATTTTAGCAGAAGACAGTAACAAAAAAGAATTCCATGCGATCCTGAGGAAGGAGCAACAGCTTTAAGGCTGTCTAAACCTGGCAAAGAGGAAAAATAAGGTGTTTTCACTGTGTTCTGATATACTCAAAGATAATTTAGATATTTGACATTAACTGGCTTGGGTTTGTGCTACCCAGAGTATATTCCTCTTGCTGAAAGTGGAAGTGGAATATCCCTGGAAGTGATTTTTGAATGTATATATCACATCAGATTGCATGGCGTTATTTGGAGGTGAACCTCCCATCCTGTGACCTCACATCTCTTCCCTTGCAGTGCAGCTCACAAAGTCTAATAGCAAAAATATATACTTCACAGCATAAGGGGAAGCAGGTCAAAAAGGGGGACGGGGCAAAGGGGTGTAAGTAACTCAAACTGCTCTATGGATTTAGATTGCTCTATGATTGTCCAAAGCTGTAACCTGGTTGCTCTGTGATTGCTTCTCAGTGATTTTATGCCAGTGTATAAACTCCCTGGGGAGAACTGGTATGACATTGTCAGATTCACTTCACCTTTTATCAAACTCCTCTCCAGTTTCAGAAAGTAGGTTGGGGTGCATAGACAAGATAAACCACTCAAAGTAAAACAATCTGAATTTCTCACTGTGGCTTCATGTATTGGGGGTAGGGGGCTCCCTGATGCCAAACATGCATTTCAGTGCTGTAAAACATAGCTAACATTCCTGTCTTTTGAAAACAACACTTGGAAGAGCTATGTTGGACTAGAAGAAATTGCACTTACCTTGTAACTCTGTGGCCATTGGTTTAAGTCCAAGTTGACGTTTTTATCTCATTGAGTCTCTGGTGAACAGGCATCCACCACACAAAAATCGCTGTACATAATCTTGTAAACTTGACAGTCAGTGAATTAGAGGGGACTAAAACTGATGCTGACACAGAATAAATGACCCAGAACAGTAGGGAAGGGTCTGAGAATGTGATGGGTCAAAGGAGAGAGAGGGACAGAAACGTGAAAATTCTTAATTGGTTACCAGGTATTACTTTTGCCCTCAATTAACCTTTTTTCCTATCTTTTTAGTCACCAAAGAAAATTAAGAGAGGAACAGCCACTATTTCATGGTTTTTAAGGAAGGTCAATTCATTAGAACCATCAGGAAATATTTAGAGAATGTAATATCATCAATTATGAATTTTTCATGCACTTGTTACATTGGAAGAAGACTTTTGTTATGGAAAATTTCAAATTTTTTGTTTATACAAAACCACTACTTTTTTTACAGTGCAAAACAGATCCTTTGTTATTGAAAATAAAACATGAACACATTTTTTCCTCTCTATAAGTGAAAACACAAGGAATCTGTGTCAGAACTGCTATACAGATCCATTTATAAACATCCATTTACAGATACAGACTCGCCTATATTGTGGTATTGTTTTGCTTCTGAAAACTGGACCACATTCAAATATTGAAGAAGCCCCAAACAACACCATAGAGTAAAGAATCTTTGCTTCTAAGTTTATCTCTTACAAGTAAATGTTGAGCTACTGCCAGTTGTCTGTCCATGTTAATAAGCTGAACAAATATAAATTCATTGAGACCTAAGGATTTAAGATGTGCCACAGTAGTTTTCCATTATATTAAAAATTCAAATAGTTTTATTCTGAATTTTCATGTAGAATATGCTGCGTTTGTAGGGACACATGGGATAAACATAGTCCAAATTCTGGCCCTGCACAGGACATCTCAAGAGTCACACCTGTCCCTGAGGGTGTTGTCCAAGCACTCCTTGAACTCTGTCAGGCTGATGCTGTGACCACTTCCCAGGGGAGCCTGTTCCTGTGCCCAACCACCCTCTGGTGAAGTACCTTTCTCTAATCTCTAAACTAACCTCGCCCCTCACACAACGTCAGGCCATTCCCTCAGGTTCCATCACTGGTCACCAGAAAGAATGATCAATGCCTGCCCATCCTCCTCCCCTTGTGAGAATGTTGCAGACTGCAATGAGGTCTCCCCTCATTGTCCAGGGTGAACAGATCAAGTGACCTCAGCCACCCCTCATATGGCTTTCCCTCAAGACCCTTCACCATCTCTGTAGACCTCCTTTTCACACTCTCTGATAGCTTTACATCCTTTTCATAATGGGATGTTCAAAACTGCATACATTGGCAGCTTTTTCAGATAAGAGTTCTTACATTTAAGTGTATAATCTTATTACCACCTTTACTTTGTTGAAACTTGTGTGACTAAGAATATTTGGTCTTCAGAGAATTTTGTGGAAATAGTCCTTAAAGTGTTTTGGACCTTGGATCTGTCCATTTATTTGAAAAGAAAAAAAAAGGTGAGACTCAAGAAGAAGTGGTAAAGTCATCCGTTTTGGACCTTGGATCTGTCCATTTATTTGAAAAGAAAAAAAAAGGATGAGAATCAAGAAGAAGTAGTAAAGTCATCAATAGGGAGACTACTTATGCATGGGACTAGTTATAGTGTATATCCTTCACAGAGAGTACAGTAGGAAAAATGGAGGAAAGAATTGTAGGAAGAGGACATGTCATTTATTAAGAAATAAAATAACCATCAGAAGTTTAAAAATGCCCTAAACAAACCATTCTATCTATATCATAGTTTAGCTTAGGCACAAAACCGTACAGCTGATACTTATGCTTGAAGGTAATGGTGAAGTGGAAGAAGTTAGATTAGCCAGAAAACCTCCAAAATTTGAAACCAGAAAATGACAAATTCTAAGCAAGAAAATATTTATAGTGGTCAAAAAACACCTTTATAGTAACAGAGAGGGGGGAAGTCTATCTTTAAATTTCTATCAGAGACAAACTGGGATATCTAGTCTATAACAACCTGAAATTGAGGCAGTTTTGATTTACGAGATAACAAGAGAGTAGCAGGTAAGGGAGGTAACAGTTATTCATACTTTTGAAATCCATTATTTCATAGTCTTCTTTACAGTATGTTCAAAAAGTGTTAGACCTTCCTTGATCTCAAGAATGCCTCTTAGTCTCCTGATAACAAGGGAATCAATTAAAAAGAATAGAAAAGGAGGGGTCCCCAATGGGTTTTTTCATTCCCTTCTTAGGTCACACTCAGATTTATGCAAGAGAAGAAGTGATCTGAAAGACAGAGGAGCAAATGATCTCATTTTTTTTCTCCACAAAATTATTTAGGTATATTTATAACCAATAAACTCAAATTATTTAGGATGGGTTTCTACTGACATCCTGGAAACCTCACACTGAATTAAATGAACAGTTGCTTGCACTCACCAAAGGATTATCTCATTTACATTTTCAAAAGGGATTACAGTGCCTTTAAAGGACAAGCATCTTTCGGGCTAATTAATTTTCTCAGACTAACTTGAAATATATGGTGAGCACTTGATTAAATATTAATATGGGGTATAGGGTCACACTTTTTGCAGTTTTCTAAATCTGTTATTTTATTGTCAGTGGTTCAAAATGTAAGTATGTCTGTGAATGGTTTTTTGTGTATGTGTATATTTATGTGTTGTGGGAGAAGAGAGAAAATTAAGAGGATTAATGGACATTTGCAGTATCTGGCTCCTTCCGGGGAATACAGGAAAGCGTGCCATAATTGAACAGAACACTACACGTTTAATTTCCACTGGTAGTGTGATGTGGTTTTATAAATCCAGGAATTTCTGAACATTATGCATAGCTATATGCATAGATATGGGATATTTAGTGTAAGCTTTTCATATAAGCATTCAAAAAACATCAAGCTGGAGAATGTGGAACCTAAGATCAAGGAAAAGCCCCACACTACCCCCTAGTGATCAAAGTTTGGTGACCTCCAAATAACAGAAAACACAATAAGTGGACTTTAGATCACAAGAACAAAAAAATGCCCAGGAGCGATGCAAGTCACTGCTGGTGTTCTTTACTTAGGATCCTTTTCATGATGGAAGAATAAAGCATTGGCTGTCGAAAGGCTGCAACTTCCAATTCCTTGGACTGAAGCCTCAGTCTTGGTAACCAAACAAATATAAAAATGTATATATTCAGAAGGAGGAAAAAACAAAACCTCAGGGGACATATTTCAAGTATTGTTAGGATTTGTAATAATAAAATAAAATAGAAGATTTTATTGCAACCCTATAGTTGCCAAAATATGTGTTTTTTTCAGTTTCGTGAGCTATTTGCATTTTTCAGATATATGTTTAGCAGATATCATACGTACACTATTTCTTAGCTAAACATAATCTTGAAATAGCACAAACCAAAAGCTAGGGTTATATGTGTATGCATGGTAAACTAATTAAGCACTAGTTTATGCATCAGAGAACAGAATCTGAATCCTAGAGCAAAAAGGAATCATCAACAACAATTTCAGTACAACTTTGTAGAAATTTTGCCATGTTTCATAAAAGTAATTTATGAATTTAAAAAGTAAAAGAATAAGCAGGGCATGTTCAAATTAAATCAATGGAGCAACTCATGTGTTGTGAAGTAACTGAATCAGGATTTTTTAATCTAATAAATGTGTCCCAGGATAAAACTGAAAATGGTTCTGTGTTCATTTTGTCCTGATATTTTTTCTATGACTGATAAACCAGCCAGTTCTTTGGCATTGTGAGAAATCACAAACTCATTTGCAAAAGCTCTCTGACAGGTATTGCTTTTGCTGACATGGATTTTATGCCCTTTCCACAGGTAGGTAATCTGCATTGGGTTATTTCTATTCCACATTACCTAAATAAAAAAAAACTCTAGAAAATGAAGGCCTTTAAATACAATTTGTAGAAGAGTTAATTTATATCCTTACCAGACTTCAATATGCTTATTTGTTTGTGATCCTTCACATTCTCAATTTTACATTCTGTTTATTAGCACAGTATCTCAGAACCTTCCATGTTAATGCATGAAGTCCCAGCTTTAAAGCTGTATTACTCTCTCTTTCCGAGAGGACAACTCTTAAGGTCATTTTTTCATTATTTGTTTTCCTTTAGAAAGTTCTGCTGAGTGTGCATCCTCTTTTCTTTTGTTGCAGTTGTGGGAAAGCTCCATCCTTACAGCTGGCAAATTCACAGGAAAGAAAGATATGGAAAGACCTGGCAGCTCTTGGATTAAAATCATCTGGTCCACAGGATGCTCTGAATTGATATTTGGTTTTATGATAGGTTCCATTTTATGATAGGAAACAGTTAATATTGTGATGAAAGATATATAGAGGGAAATAATTCTAATAGAAGAGAGGGGAAAAAGGGAAACCAAATCAAGCATTAAGGATTTCTTAGAGCAGATGTACTTTATGTTGAGGCAGACAGATGTTATATTAACAGGAGAGCAATAGTTGAGACAAGCTGTAAAATCAAGGTAAAAAGAAAGATTGGAGGCATGAAAAGGAAAATCCACAACATCAAAAAAAAAATCCTTGAAGGAAAGAAACATCCATTATAACCCCCACAATCTATAGGCCCTTCCAGAGGGACATACTTACAAACATTACATACTACCTGCAAAATTTGACAATTATTATGAATTCATATGAAATGAAAATGAAAAAATCCATGCTGGTCCTGTACGTGTATTGCAAAGATGAATACTTCATCCCATCTCTAGTTATATTATTGAGGAAAAAAAATAGAGTAAAAGACTGATACTTGGCCCTAAGACCAAGTGGCACAGACTGGATAACCTCCAATATGCTTAAGGTATACTCTCTAGAGATGTATTGGAGAAAATTAGCTGAAGCAGTCCTCAAAAGAACTAGGAAATAAGTTGAAAATTAATTATGTAGGTACTCAGGATTGTAGTGCTTAACTCCTCTGACTTTTATTTGTCAGTGTATACATGTCTAGAAGTCTGCATTAAGTTAGAAAAAACAGCAATAATTTTGCACAAAACAAAGCAATTATTTCAAGCCACTTGCTACACATTTGTACAGACAATTTAAGATGGAGACTGTCGGACTTCATGCATTTAAGTTTTGTGATAAACACAAATAGTTGATAGCTTACTACTGCTGAGGCTGATCTCAGTTATTAAATTCTTTTTCAATCCCTCACAAAACTCTGACACAGCGTCATAAAGTCTAGGGAAGTCATACTTGTCATGCTCACAGGTACAGCTCTAAGAATAAACAAGTAGTATACACACTTTAATTATTAATCCCTTTCCTTCTCACCTCCCTCGAGATTGATTTGTATCTGCTCCCATCTCCTTATATCTATATTTATTTTGTTTCTTACACACATGTTTAAATTTAATCTGATTGTGTCCTTAGGCCTGTTGTTGATAATTAAACCCACGTATTTTATTCCCTACAGCATGCATTGCAAACTCTGTCTCTAAAAATGAGTCTGAGGCTTCCCCTTGATCTATAAAATTGTAGTTTTGGTTTCCCTTCTGATTAATTTTGTATTGGGTGTAGTTTTAGATTTTTCAGCCAGGGTAAATAGACCCTCCTATTTTTAAATATGAAGTATTTTTCTGATTGATGTCAAATGAATGTTTGACCTGTAGTTCAAACATGCTAGCAAAGATGGAAAGAGTAATGTCTGTTGTGTCTGGAGTGGTAATTTTTTTTTTTTTATGAACTTATTAGTCACATGCTTGCAATGTATCTTACTTAACCAACTACAGGTTTAAGTCTTTCAGAAAAAAAGAGAGACAGAAGGAGGGAATTGACCAACAAATCTGCGTATCTAGTCAAATACAGTATATCAGAGAAAAATTTCCCTTCCATTATAATTTCATACACTGTCCTAAGCTTTACAAATTCCAGGCTCAGGGGTCTTCTTGATGACAATATAAAACCAGACTGTAAACTCCATTTGCCCACTTAAATAAGCATGTTGAATACACGAGAACTGTTCAAAGGAGTAATGCTTCCAAAACACCTAGGAATTGATGGTGTTAAGCTTTCATGTTTAAAACCAATTATTATTTCAGTTTTACCAAGGTAATGCCATATTAACCCATCATGACAGAGAAGACTGGAAGTTTAAACCATAATCATTGGACCTGAACATATTTCTAAATGGCAGATGAATGTCCAGGGAAAGATCTTTCCAGATGAGTACAGAATTTATTTGAAATAAGTACACCACTGAACATGTGGGTGGGGTAGGGACTTCAGAAAATGCATATGTAGTCAGAAACATATATTCTTATTTTATCAGCTGTATAAAACCTGCTTTCTATATAGCTTTCTTTTATTGTACCATTAGATCTTCACAGGAAAACTACAAAAGTAGTGTGTATAAAAGCAAATGGGTCAGTGAACAACATACCAGGTTTAAAACATCTAAAGTTAAACAGCTTCACTCAATATCATCACTAAATGAAAATATTTTTATTCATTCATTTTTCTTTCCCTTCCCACTGTTGTGTTTTCTGATATGCTGTGCAAACACATATATCACATCCATGGAATCTGGACCCTTACCTTGCCATTTTCTGATCCTCTGAATAGAACATGAGAGATTCTTTAAGTTGCCCTCTTCTGCCTTTTCTCTCATCTCCTTATTCAAGAGAATATGAAAAATGTCCATGAGAATCTTTAAGAAATATGTCTATAATTGGCCACTGCAGAAGACACTGTAAATGAGGATACAATGTCTTCCTGGAAACCTTAGCAGAATTTAGCCATACGTCTTGCCTGTACACATCTGTATGTTTTAGCATGTATGACTGCTGTACAACCTGAGGACACACTGTGGCATTCATGTGTGCTGCCTTTGGCAACACCACCTGTACATATTGCTCGTATGAGCTCGCTGCTGCTATGGAGATGTGTCAGAATGTTAACACTCTCAGTGAGCTTTCATTTACTGCCTAGAAAGCCCAGTATTGTGCAGGTGGAAGATCAAGTTTGCTTGCATGAGAAAATCCTAGAAAAGTGAGAACAAAAGTGATGCTGTTGAGCATCACCAGGGAGGTGATTTCCACTGTCTGCAGAGATGAGTGCCAAGGGCTCATCTGGAGGCGCATCACTGGGTTCCCAGTGTCAGAAAGGATGTAAGATTGTTGCTACTCCATCTGTTATTGTTATTAAATAGTTACCCAACTTTGAGTACCTGTACCTTTCTTATGGAACAGACCCCAGAAAATCCCTAAGCAATCAGCATTTCCTTGTTATAAATCAGTATTGAAGAACTAAAAGCAAGACAGGCTAATGCTGCAAAAAGCACTATTGAGAAATACATAGACCTTTCTTCCCAGTAGTATTCCTTGAATATGAGTGCCCCTGAAGTCTCCATGTTATTAACATTATCTACTCGCTTTTGTGATTTTTTTTTTCATGTAACTGTTCCAAATGCCATGGTACACTGGACACCTGTGGCTTGTTTTGAAGGTGAATCATGAATGCGGACATAGAGCTTCCCTGTTTGTCTCACCTGGAGAGAAACAGCAGAGCTTTCCAATAAAGATGAATTGCTAGAAAGGTTTGAGAAGGTAAGCCAGGGGTTAACTTCCTTCCCAGCACTGAGCTGCAGCACACAAACTCTAATTTACAGATTAAGATCAATGCTAGATAATGCATCATTACAGATGATGTTGAGGCTACTATTGTATATCCTGATCTTAAAGGAGTTGCAGAGGGAGAGAACGGTTCTGAAATAAGTTTCGGACTGCTGCCTTCCCCCTGCTCCCTGTGATTGTTGTATTGTAGGTAACATGGTGTGTGTCAGGAACAATGGTGAATGTGGCCAGCAGTGGCTTGGGAAGGCTGCAGCTCTTTACCCAGGGGAGTGGTGGCAGCACAATGATTAGTGTTCAGGGCAGAGCTGCTCCTGGAAAGGAGCCCTAGGGACAGTCAAGTTTGAGAAGAAGTTTTAATACCATTGTGGCTGGTATTGTTTCCAAGTTTCCAATGAAGATAAACCTCAGGAAAGTCAAAATTAGAGAACTGCTCAGGTCTTGACATGGAGAGGTTATGGACTGAAGCATTGTGTTACCACCTGCACAGGGACATATTGTTGATATGTGGCTGTCTCAAGAGACACACTTCTGAATTTTAGTAGCCATGTATATATCAGACCTGAGGAGGGAGAAAAAGCCAGGTTTAGGTAACTCAGCCATAGGGTTTTAGGTCATGTCTTTGCCTGTGTTGCTTTAACTAATTTCAGTGAACAAAACCTTGAGTTAGACTTATGCCTTATTTACCCAAATACTGTTGAATTGAATTGGGCAAGTATGAGCTGTAGAGGAGCATAACTTCATAGAAGTTCTCAGATGGTTGATCTGTTTGTGAAGAATGTTCTGAATGTTGTCTGCAGTTCTCTTTTGTTTCCCTTCTTGCAAAGTGTTTGGTATGAGATACATTATGAGTTTAGGCATTACACTAAAAAGCATTCATTGTAAACCAATATTTAAAGTTAAATTTTGCTCTGATTTCTGCCACATAAAGCAAAAATGTAATTATGGAAATAGTATGAACTAAAAAATATCAGCATCTATTCCTTTCAAAAAAGAAAAAACACTCAGCCTAATCTGCATGTGAACAATTTATGAACATGATCCATCCAAGTGTATCCCTGTAGTCTAGTGTTTCCATATTTGCAAATTGTATGCAAGTAATATTGTACTTGTGTTCTATTTGAAAGAGTAACGATAGGTAATAAGTATCTCTAATAATTTACTGCTTTTACTCTCAAAATTTGCAGAAAAACACAGTGTCTTGATATTTTGGTTTTTGTACAGAAATGAGAAACACTGAGAATATAGTGCTAGCTGCAAGTGTATGACCTGTTGTAAGATTTATTAACTAAACCCAAAGCTATTTCTTTTTTCTGATCACAGCTTTATATACCAGACATTGACAAAATATGCAGAAAGTACAGAGAAAAGTACAAGCTAATCACCAAGTTTGGCTGTCAGAATATTTTGCTCTGGAACATAGGTGATTATGATTCAGCATAAAAGGCAGCTGCAAGCAATTCAATACTGTCTTTCATTGGAAGGGATAAGAAATGATCATCCAGCCTTCTAAATTACACACCTTCTTTCTAACTTTGCCAAGATTCATTTCTGCTTTCTCTTTCAACCTTTGTTAAAAAAGAAAAAAAAAATTTAATGATACTATTCTCATTATACAGCTATCAGTTACATAAAATATCTTTGTTTAGAGGCCTAATAAAATTGGTCATATAAAGAGAAAATGAGATTTTGAATGTAAAACGAAGCTGACAGTGCTCTTCTATTACTATGGTCTTATTAGGAAAAATTCTCTGACATCTGTTTATCCCCTGCAGCCAACCTTGTATTCAGAACACAGTAATTGATTCACAGCATCCACTGGGGATCTAACTGGCTCACTTTTCCACACCGCACTACACAGGTATCTCTGCAGCTAATTCTGAATGTACATCTACATCGTTATCTCCTGGTGAACTGTGACCCGAAACACTTTGGAGGCCCAGATGAAAGTGCTTCCTCACCCCTCCAGTGCTGAGGGTGCAGGCGTTTCTGCAGCGCAGCAATTCACCCAGGACACCCAATCACAACCAGCCCCTTTGAAGCCCCGCTCAGCTGGGAGACCATGAATGATTCATGGCTTCTCTACACACACACTAAAGGGGGAAGAGCAAAGCTAGTGTGTATTATTCAGGACTGCATCCTCAATAAGCCTCCGTGTTCAGCAAATTGCTACAACGTTTTTCTGCTTAGTCCTCACCTGTACACAACATCTCTTTCTGTGCATAACCTTCTCATTTTAACAAAGACAGGTTGATTATCTAGCAGGCCATGGTAATTAACACCAGTAAAAATAAAGAAGTCCAGTGTCAGTGCACAAAGCCAATGTTCAAAGGATTATAAGGAAATTATAGTAGACCAGACAATACTAATTTTACAATGGTTGAACTACCATTTTTTTGTTTACCCACTTCCATTTCCACTACATCACAGGTTCATTTGGAACCCAGTTTAGTTGTGGGTTTCAGACTCTGTACACATCTTGTTTGTTTTGAACTCCTGTTCAACGTTTCAACAATCAAATATCAAAGAAGCTGATATTTGCAATTAATAGCTGCAAAAGAACCGCTGAATTTCCAGGTATCCAGGTAGTAGAGCCAGACACCACTCCTCAAACTGTGTCTCTTAAAAGGCTCTTTTCTTATATTCCCACTCTCAGAAACATTTCCAGAACAAAAGATAATTATGACTCAAATAATAAGTTCTTACTTTGCATTCAAATACCTCATTATGCACCTGTGCTGATAGGATCACAAGACAGCCAACACCTACTAGTCCTTCCATAACATTCACCCTGCTGAGGGGGAATAGATCCTGCTGAGGTCACAAGTTCATAATCCTGTTCCTTAAAGGTACAATTCAGAAAGGGGCAAAGACAAAAGGTAAGTTAGTTCCCATTGTCGTCTTCATTGCGAGGTAGCACAGCTAAACCTCACTCATGAGAGAATAACATAAGTGCTAAGAAAGTAGAGAATTTAATAAACTGGTTTTGTAACTGCAATTGTAACACTCCAGCTTCTCAAGATTCATGCCTTCAGATATCACATACTTCTCATCATCATTTTCTCTTATTTTCAAGGAGGATAATTATCAGATTAATGAATTAGGTGAACACAAATCTACAGGACAAAAACCCAGGGGATCTGGGGGTTGAGAGTGGCTGAACATGAGCCAGCATATGCTCAGATAGCCAGCAAGGCCAGTGGCATCTTGGCCTGCATCAGCAATGGTGTGGCTAGCAAGAGCAGGGCAGGGATTGTCCCCCTGTACTTGGCACTGGGGAGGCCACAGCTCCAGTGCTGTGTCCAGCTCAGGGCCCCTCAACTCAGGAAGGACTTTGAGGTACTAGAGAGAGTCCAGAGAAGGACAATGAAACTGATGAATGGTCTGAAGCCCAAGTCTTACCAGGAGCAGCTGAGGAACCTGGGGTTGCTTAGCCTGGAGAAAATGAGGCTCAAGGGGTGACCTTATCATTCTCTACAGCTACCTGAAAGGAGGGTGTAGCCAGGTGGGGGTCAGTCTCTTTTCCCAGGTAACCAGTGACAGGACAAGAGGATAGTCATAGGCTGTGCCTGGGGAGGTTTAGGTTGAATATTACGAAGAATTTCTTCACAGAGAGGGTGATTGGGCATTGGAACAAACTGTCCAGGGAGGTGGTGGAGTCATTGTCACTGTCATTAAACACTGGAGGTGTTAAAGGAAAGATGGAACATGGCGCTTAGTGCCATGGTGTAGTTCACATGGGGGTGTTCGGTCATAGCTTGGAAGTCAATGATCTCAGAGGTCTTTGGCAGCCTAATTGATTATGTGATTCTGTGTCTTCAGAGGACTTTATTGTAAGGCATATGATGCAATTGATTCGGGGTCCTTAAAACAGGATCCACCACAAAGGAAACAGCCTGATAGGACTGAACCTCCTAGCAAAGAGGTAGCCACAGTTGTTTTTCTTTTAATCATGAGAGAAAGAAGAACTATTTATAGCCCCTCAAGAACAGCAAATTTCAAAATTTGAAATTTCAGATTTCACTGCCTCACCTGTGAAATCTAGTCTCACTAGGTTAGCGAGATGGGTTCCTTGCTTTTATTCCTTCTGGCTTTGTGAACCCTGTATACTGTAGGCCAACTTCAGTAGAAGCTAAGAGCTCTTGGAAGCAGGAATTCTGGATGTAAAGCAAAATTCTTGTTTTCAGCCTGAAGAACTAGCCACAGAAATTAAGCACACCACCTCTACCCTGTGAAAGGAATCTCCTTAATCCTTAATCCTGGATGAACAAAAATCACATTTAAGAGAAGATTTTGTAGCGAGTCAAGAAGCACTTCCTTTGCTGTCCTGCTACAATTTACAAACTCAGAAAATGGGCAGGTTGCCAGAAAGAACCTAGTCCTTAGAACTTTTTACCAAATAATGGTCTCTAATGCCACATGTAGGTCTTTAGGTCTTTTCTGAGGTCCTTAACTGTACTTGTCCAGGATATACAGAGGGTAGTTTGTTATGGTTTCTGCAGGCAAGGTACTCACAACTTGCAATCCTGCACATTAATGAAATTTTTTTCAATAATGTTGTACAGAAAATAGAGACTCTTTGCTCACATTTAAGTATTTCCAACTAACACCATTAAGGTCATCTACTGAAAAACAGTAAAATTTTTTAGAATCACATTGAGGGATAAATAGTAAAATAAAAGAGAGGTTTTTTATAGTAATCCTTTGGAGTTTTTAAACAATTAATAAAACAAGAAGAATTATTAAAGGACAATTACTAACAGAGGAATATGCTGTATCAAAACAAGGAGTATCCAAGGCACACTGCAATTCAGTAGGAACTGTACATATATAATTGTATATAGAATTATATATAATTTTATACATACATGCAAACATATATATGAAATGGTTATATATGCAAGAGGGTCTTTGTAGCCAAAGCTAAAAGTATCAAAGAAAAGGCAGTGACAGTCATCTAGGATTCATTGGCTGAATGTCCTTACTGTAGGGAGATACAGCTTTGGTCCCTGCAAATGCCTCCCTGGATACAAAATACCTCTGATCCAAAAAATCTCTGTCTCCTTCTGAGCTAACCTATGTTTGTTGATTAGGCACCCTAATCCCAAAATATGCTTGGAAAAATATTCCTTCAACCCCCTTTATATTAATGGCTGTCTAGAAGAGATGTGTGATTAGGTCAGTTTTTCAGTCCCAATATTGTTATATAAGTCACTTCCATGTTCAAACTTAGCTCCTCTGTTAGACAGAGGATTAGATTCAAGTCAAATTGTCATAGTCTGTCAGTAGCCAAGGTGTTGTTCCTATGCATTATTTAGAGAAATTGTGCCTAATTTAGACATTTGAATAGTATCTAAGGACTAGATAACCAAACATTAGGCAATGCAGCACTCAGCTCTGAAGGGTCTCGTCCCAAATTTTGTATATAGTTTTAAGACTCAAAGACTCTGTCAAATAAGATGGATATCCAAGCAGCAGCTAGGAGCTGAGCTGGGATTTAAATTGGTTGATCAAATGGATTGATCAAATGGATTGATCAAATGTTATCTCCTGAGACAGATATCCTAATGTAAATTACAACTCATTTCTTGAAAATTATATTGTTAAAACTGTTTCTAAATTTTTCAGCTAAATACACAAGGAATTACAGTGTATCCTGTTATCTAAACATTAATATTAAGAATATCTTAAACTTAGATTTCTATAAGGTCTAGGCCTTAAATTAATAATTAATTTTACTCTATAATTTTACTTTATGGTGGGTCTATAACTTTAATGGCACAAATTGCTAAACCTGAAGTTTAAAGAACTGTATTTGGTACAGCTTTATCAGTCAATTTAATAATACCCATAAGACAATATTTTGTTTAAAAACAGAGTTAAACTAATTTTATGAATTATATAATTGCTTCATTAATCAAGCATTTCAGAATTTCAAACAGAAAATTCTTTTGGCTGAGAAAAAATGCCTTTACTGATTTGTAAAATTACGCCTTCCCTAAGAATGTTGTGTTTCAATTGCTCTTTGTGACTTGGTGGATATCCTTACCAGTTGCCATTTGCATTAGATAAAATTGTTGCATTTTTCTACAGAGTCAAACTTTTTTCCCTCATTCTTCAGTAACATGCAGAACACACAAAACATCTCCAGTCATTAAACCAGTGCAAATAGTAATAAGAATAATACAGAAGACAATTGCGTTATTGAAAGTGTTCAATTATTTTGGTTTAGCACTCAGAATTAGATTATAGCACTCCAAAAAATAGTTTCAGGATCAAATTAAGGATGTGGACACAATCTACCTCTTATTTACACCAGACTTCCTCAGGTCTTCATTTCTTCATCCCTGATGTTCAACCCAGAGAGTAAAAGAAATATAAGGTCTCTCTAACACAGCATATATAGATGAGAAAGAAAAGCTAAACTTTCCCCTTTTTGTATTTTAATTTTTATTGGTTTATATTTGCATGTTTAGCCAAAAAGAGTCAATATTCCCTTATATCTTAGATCTGCACTTTAGCAAATAGCCTTATGCATATGTTCACAGTTATTTAAACAATTAAGTGCAGGACTTAGTTCATATGTGGATACATATGCTGAGAATGTTCTTCTGTAAATTTTCTGACTACAGTATATGGATAGGTAGTGACCCTGGGCTCCCTTTTACACCACTGCAAAGAAATGGGCATTTCTAGCCTGCAATTCATCTGAATTGTTTCAAATGTCTCCTTCTGTTGAGATGTTCCTATCCCAAGTCACAATGTCAGGAAGGTGATGATTTAGCTCAGATAGATATCCTTGTACAGTTCCAAATCAGTTCCAAATCTGTGGTATTTTCCATACATTTTCAGCTGTCATACTGAGAAGAAAGATGTTTTGAACAGGGCTCTAAAAGGAGGAAGGTTACTAAGAAAGACAACAAGGGTTACAAGTAAAAGGAGCCAGTAGGAAAGAAAGTATGTACACAAGAAAAGCATTCCAAACACATGGAAAGCTGGAAGGAAGGTGCATCAAAGTGAGCAGTAGGTACTATATTAGAAAGCAGCGTCACAAGACAGGCAGTCAGATCTAAGGAATTCAAAGCCACCAAGGTGAAACCAAAAAGCTTCAATTCCCATCAGTTTGATGGAAATGCTAAAGATGATCTGGTGAAAGAACCAGAAGAGTAAAAGCCTACTGGGGCAAAAGCAAACAAGGCTTGTAGATTGCTGCATTTGCATGTCACAAATGTAGAAACTCCATTGAGGAGAAACTTACAAGCAGAAGAGGAAACAATACATACCAGGGAGTATTATGGTCTATCATATGTGTGCATCCTTTCTGAAGATATTGTGTGCATCCTTTCTGAAGATATTGTGGCTTGAGATTCAAATATTCCCTCAACTACAATCAGTTTTAGGAAACAAAACATCTTCACTAGAAGCATTGGAAAAAGTAGTTCAAATATTATTTGCTTCCTTCGTCTTTCAACCTTACCATTCATTTTTCTCTTTAAAAATTTCCAGGCCATTTGGTACACATGATAGTCTCCTGCCTCTAAGAAACTGAACAGGTTAACCAAGCCACTAAATACTGAAATATTCTTGCCTAAGCAAGCACAGTAGGGGACTCTTTGTAACAGTGACTTGTCCTTTCAGGATGAAAAATGGGGAAAGGATGAATGAAAAGAAACTTAGAAATATACAAGAAAGAATAGCCTTTATCTGACACAGAAAGAGAAATTCCTTGCCTGTAAAGAGGACAGAGAAAAGTGAAAGATACATTTAAAAATGCAGCTTGTTATACATTCTTCCTGTTCTGCAAAATTTCTGAAAACAGCATACATGATTTTAGAGTATTTAGCCCACCAATCACCACAGTCTTGCAAAAAGACACGAGTGCAGACAATTGCACAGGCCATCAAAGTTTTTGTGTGGGTCTTTTACTTCTCCTGCTGTCCAATGTATACAAATGATGAGTATAAGCTTCAGCTTTACACAGTTCTGGTGTGGCTTCTTAAAACTTCAATACTGCCCCAATATTGCAAAATGAGCTATTTTAAGTCCACTATTCCTGTTGCATCTTTGAGGACATCTACTTATAGCCAAAAAAATCATTAGGCGTGGAGCGCCAAAAAATAATTAGGTGGGTAATTTTCCAAGGAACTACACTTTTCTTTTAACTGCCTTAATATTTAGATGGTGGAGTATTTTGTAAGCTCTATAGCTACAGTTAAAAAATCAATTACATATATGAAAAATAATTTACAAATATACAAGGAAATAGAATATTTACAAGATGCTAAATGCTGGCAGCATAAGGAATGAAAAGAAAGAAATTTTCTAGTTTTATTTTATTTCATGAAATTTTATTAATGTTTATAATTTCCTAACAAGAAAGACTATCATCTAAACAATTAAATTGATAAACTTGTTAAAATACAAATTTGTCTCATTCTGACAAAAGAAAATTCTGTTAAAATGAGAGCAATAAAATTTAAATGATTAAACATTGGGATAACAAAGAAGTAAAATCCGTCAATAAATATGTAATGGGCAAAATGGCAATGGAAAATAGATATCATTGTTCACAAATAAATAGCAAAATCAGCAGTCAGAAGTTGTAAGAAAGTCAAGTCAGGTGCGTGCAAAACTCAAGCCTCTCTTCTTTAAACAAGTCTCGGTTTTTACTTTTCTCTATGACTTTTCTGGGTGCACTTTCACATTTCAGTGGAATAAGGAATGATTTCACATAGCACTAGGTAAAAGTTCATCTTTGGAGGAGTATGTGAAGGAAACTTCAGAACATTTTGATGTATGGGAATTAGTGCTTCTAACTCTGAACCTAGGTACTAAAGCCAAAGAAGGAAAAAAAACTCCATAATATTGATTTTTCTTCAGAGAAAAAAAGAGTAGCTGTGTTTCACTGATCCTTATCTGCTGAGCTCTCCCTTTCTGGCGTACAATATCTAGGCTGTGAGCTTTTTCAGGTCAAGCTATTAGGAACAGTGAGTTCATATAATGTTCAGGGACCTGTTTTATGTACCCTTGCTAATAGTCCATTCTCTTATAGAGGACTTTCCTTGTTATTAATTAATCTCAATACCTAGCCTTTCAAAATCATCAGAGTGAAGATGATATCCCTTGGTCTATACACACTCATTTTTGATTAGCTGTGCCTATGAACTGCAATAAAATGATCCCTGTCCAGCTGCAAGTGAGTTAACTCCAGAGCTAAGCACAGGGAAGCTGTTGATGCATTGCTGCCTCGTTGAGACACAGGTTTGGCTAAGGGGTGACACTGATTTGTATGTGTCCTGCCTGTGTGGCTTGCTGGTGCTTTGCTCCAAATCACCATCCCACTGAGAATCAGCCAGAGTTTCCATGGGCAAATATCCCTACAAAACACTCTCAGGAGCACAAGCTGATTATCCAGGTTCCCCTTACAGATCTGTGGTAGCTACAGTGAGAGGAGTCAGATCACACGTGGCTGCAGCAGAAGTTCACTGAGGCCGCAGCCTCTAGGAGGGACATCCTTTGGAAGCAGAAATGGAAAAATTGTAATATTTATAAATATTAAATCAAAGTTTAATATGTCTATCCCCTATCAATTAAAACCAAACAGACCATGAGGCATAATGTTGTACTTGCAATATTGATCACTTTAGGAATATTTTGATAACCCAAATTTGAAATCAAGGGTTCAATTTATGTCCAGTGAAACATGACTAAATTGTTCAAAAGCCAGAATGTCCTGAATGCTAAACTCTTCAGAAATTTCATCATTAAAAGTCTCTTAGATATATGAAAGTCATTTAGATAAGGACCTTACAGATTTTTCCTACTTCTGAAGGTATCTCTTTAAGAGAGCTACATTTAATTTTATTAATTTGGAGACGAAAGAAAACAGGCAGATGCATAACACTGACATCTTTATAAAATATTTAACAAAGATATCTGTCGAGCTTTTCTCTATTTTTTTTCCACACCATAAACTTCTATCTACTACTTGACATAAAACAACAAGCAGGATCTGATCCAAGCCAAATGGGAAGAGTATATCGGATCTCCAGAAATTACTCTAGTAGAGAGAAAAACCCTTTTCTGACTTTCACACTTGTGAGAGAAAAGTATTGGTAACTGCTCACCAGGTAAACAGTAGTTTTTAAGCATTCTTGTCCCCCTTTTTTTCATTATTAAAAGATTAGAACTCTTATCTGTGCAATCAAACAGGACTCAGCTGAGAATTCATTAGTGTTAAGAATGGGCCTGATTTCTCTGAAAGAAAGCAATTTCAAAGACAAAGAACAAATTGGGATAATTGGGTAGTCTTGATGGAGAAAAGGTGAATGTCTGAGCTGAGTTTTCTCTTCTAACACACAGGAATGTTTTCAAAGCCGGTTACCTGGAATGAGCAAAGGCCTGTGAGTCTGTACAATTAAAAGGCAAAGGACCAGAGCAAAGGGGGTGAACAAGGTTAATCTATCGGTCTTCCCTAGCAAACTGTTCACTTGATAGGAAAGAATGGATTTTTTTCAAAAGAAAATTTTAGAAATAATGAATTTGCACTTATTCAAATTTTCCTATGGGAGGATTTATTGTATTCAAAAATTACTCTGATACATGAAGATTATATAAAAAAGAAATATAAAATATATCCTTTCAATCACATAACTATGCACATATGCATGCAAAGATATATGTTTTTAACCAGATATATGTTAGTGTGAGATAAGTTAGCCATTTTCTTCACCAGTTCTTACCACTGCACATTAAATGTTTGTGACTTAAAGCCACATAAGAAAATGCAATCTATGTCGGAAACACCCCTGAAAAAACTAATAACTCAGATATACATTCAAGTCACTATAATTCTACTTTTATCTGCATTAGCCCTAAAGGTTGTCAAGCAAAATTTCACATGCTATAGGGAAAGTTTTTTAAATCTCTTGACTTCATGCATCATTGAGGTGGCACTTAAATCTAGTATGTCCCACTCTCAGAAGTCGTACTCTGATTAAACCAGCTTCCCCATGATCTGAAAACCAAGGGAATCCTGCAGTAATCGTTCTTCTTCAATAAAAAAGCTATAATGCCTCCCAATCAATGGACCAAAGCCTAGAAAAAGGCAAAAAGGAATATTCATTTAAACTGAACAGAAGAAAAGAACTGTCACAGTATTAGAGCCACTTCCCTAGGAGTCATGCTTGTGCCACATATAGAGTTAATTCCATGCCTTGACATTTCAATAGAACCAATAAGTGTAGGCATCTTAGAGCAGAAGCTGCTCTTTTCTCCTCTTCACACAGCATCCAACATTATCAGATGTTCTGTTATCACAAACATCTGCTTTTGAAGCCTGTTGCATGTGTAATTTAATTCGTTTGTAATTTAACAGAATTATACCATGCACAGAGGGTTTTCATCCCAACAACCTAATAATATTTTGAAGTCATTGGTCTTAAGCATCATTGCAAGGGAGGATTTTGGATAATACACCATGTTGAAGCAAGCTGTTTGAAAAGGCTATCAAACTCTCCAAAGGAATTAGAGGTTCATTTTAAATTTGCATGCTTTCTCTACATTCCTGTAAGAAACTTTTCCAAACATTTACTAGTGCAAATGCAAAAATATATCTGAATATACATGCTATAATAAGATTAAATATGCCTGTTACTTTAGCACAGTATAGAAAGCAAAACTGTTACAGAAATCTTTGATCAAATGCTAACAAATGATATCTCTCACTGCTTCACATAAAATGTGCACTGTGTTTATTCTTTGTTTGATTTGTGCAAGAAAACCTAGATGCCTTTTGCACAACTTGCATGAAGAAATGACAGTAAAATATGTTAAAATGGTATCTGCTGCAACCACCAAGGCATAATTTCTGTCCCACTCCCCTTGCAGAATTAATGCAGCCCTGCATGAACTAAGTTCCTATCAAACCTTTCTTAAGCTGAGAGGAAAAAAATCGTACTCCAAATTAGTTTGTACTGTTGATAATACCAAGCCCACATACCAGAAAATAATGTGACTGGGTCAGTGTGTGCCTGAGCCTCATTAAAACTAAGGAGCCATTTTTATGTATAGTGAACAATTAACTTTATGCAAAATTCCTACTGTATGTACTTGCCTTGAGGCATTGTTTGTTATAAAAGACAAAACAAAAATTGGGGTCTTGATCTGTCAAAATGCTGAGAAACTCAACTACTCTTGAATTCAATGCATGTTCAGTACCTTCCACTCTTGTTTAATTCAATGTCAGTTTAAGGTACTCAGCTTATCCACGAGGTTCTTGGAGACCTGGGGTTTGGGCGCTGTTGTTCTCCAAGTCTGCAGTGTCACTTCTTATCCATCTCACACAGACAATGCTCTCCTTAAAAAGAACAAAGTCTGCCAATGCCAGCCATGCTGGATCAGGCACTTTTAGAGTTTTTCCCCCCACTGATGTCATTAATTTTGAAACACTAAGAACATTAGACTGTTTTAATTTGCTTATGGTCTTTATGCCAAGCCATAGGAACTTGCTGCCTTACAATGATTCCTATCACATTTTGTAGTGCCTTATAACCAGAATACTGAAACATATGAATCTTTTTCTTAAACATTGTTAATAAAATATTAAATTGTATATTAAAATTTTCAGAACGACATTCTCATGTCTTGAACTAATTTATAGAGGAAATAAAAGAAATTTTTCTGAACTTACAGTGATTTAACCCTGATTTATATTAATATAGGATATGTTGAATGGAAGGCAAACTCATTTATGTTTATACAGTTCATCATTCCATTATCTGTATATCTTTACATAATTTAGAACAATGAATCACAGTAATTTTCCATACAATAAAAATAACAGTTCTAAACCTCTTTTATGTTTATTGCATCTGCTTGCAGTGTTACCTTGATTTTTCATGCTGAAGTACCATCTGATTATTTTCTTTTATGATTTTGTTTTTCATCTTTCACTCTATTTATCTTCTCTGTGTTTGCTCAGATATACAGCCTGAAAACACAACTCTAAAATCTGACTCTTTCAGCTTTGGTCAAATTAACACACTACCATTACATTTGACCTGTTTCAAAGAGTTCCTTAATTTTCACTTTGCCAAAACTTCAAATAGCTAGCTGTCAACACAATGCATTTCTATGTGTCCACCATGTAATAGCCAATAAAAAAAAAAATGTTTAACCCTGCTGCCAGGGAAATGGATCAGCAAACATGGGAAAGAAAATATAAAGCAAGGGAGAACAGTTTTTAAACAATGAAATGTATTTGCAAGTGTCTGAATTCAAATTCAATCAAATGGATAGATTTGCTATACTGGTCACTCGCTTTCAAAATAGTTCAAACTAGAGAATCCCAGCTTAATGTTACTGGTTTTGTTTTTTGCCCCTTATGAAATGTCTCTTCATTTTAAAAAATTTAATATGGAAAAGTTTGGCTTGGTGTTATAGTGAATTTTTATGAATATCTGTCTTTGTATACATCTTGCCCTTAGTTGCCAGACAAACACAAATGAATACTAATCTTCTGTCTAATTTTCCTTTGGGCTCTGGTTACTCTATAGTTTATTTTAAGCATCATTCTAAAGGACTAACTCAAAGATTCATTTTTAATACATTTATATTGCAGTTAGTTGAATGGAAATAAAATTGCCAGAAAACTAAAAAGCAAAGACATAATACAAATGGTATTTTGATCTGGATGAGAAAAGCAGAACCAAGCCAGATTATATTCTTTTGGGTTACATTTGCAGGTGTTATCCAAGAACTTCCAAAATAACTGTGGTTCTTCTCATTTGCTCTTTTGTTTTCATTTTATATTGTAACTGATTTTTTTTCTCTTTCTTGGGAGAGGATATGTTTGATATTGTCATCTCTCAGATTTTTTTCTTTCTTTCTCTGTTTAAATGTAAGAGAGTGTGTTGAATGTCCATTTCTTGTGGTTTATTTTTCCTTAGAGAATTCCCAAGACTATGCACTGACAGATCCTGGTATCCAAGGGGGAGTCTACTCACAGGATTAAAGGCGAGAACCTCAATTAGACTATCTCTGATTTCTTCAGATGTTTTTTCTAATCTTTTAATATGGGATTAAAGTCTGCTAGAACCTAGCTTGCTTTTTTCTTAGCTAAGGTCTTTGTTGCAATGCAAGCTAGAGATATTTTTTATCCTTTTGGAAAAAAAAGAAAAAAAAGGGGAAGTAGAAAGGGAATGAGGGAAAAAAAAAAAAAGCTTGTCTCTTTTTCCTAATTTGGAGTCATTCTAGTCCAGATGAGGATAATGAACTTTTGTCAGCTCTTATGTGATACTGCGTACAAAATAGCTTGATAAGCAATGTGAAGCATACACACGCTTCTCAATGATCTGCAGGAAAACTCCCTCAGAGACTGATTAGCCCATGCTTGTCACAAGTAGGGGAGATAATTATGGGGGCTTAACAGTCTATATGGTGGATCTTTTGAGAGGAGAAGGGTAGATCTAAGACTGTCTCGTGGATCAACCGTAATTTTTAATATTACAGATAACGTGTGTGGTTTTTTTAGTATATCCCTGGAGCCCGGGTAGTGACTCTTCCCATAGAGTGACATCATATTACTTTTTGAGAAGATAAAAATTGCTCAAATTAGATTATCCCTAATTAGTATAATCTTATGAACCATTCTGAAAAGTTTATTGCACCCATGCTGGCAGTCTCTGATTCCATATTGAGAGCTTCTTATTGCTAATCCTTAACCATGGAAATGAATTCACAGTACATAAAAGTAATGTTGTTGTATTTCTTCATTTAATAAACACCACATTGCACTCTCATTCCAAAGTTAATAGCTATTTTTATCAATCTCTGCATATCAGGTAACAAAATATGTCAACACTTTTTTAAGCATAGACTATGCCATTCTAGCAGTAATTTGCATTGATTAAATTAATATGTTTGTTAAGCAGAGATGGCAAGAGATTGGGGAAGGGGAGCTTTAACAAATGCTCTTTACTCTTGTTTATGAACATGGACATCCTGTGCACACTCAGTCCTGTGTATGTGTATTGAGCCACTAAGCAGAACAGTGTGAAACACAACTACACTCCTGCTGTCTTTTCTGCTTTCATTTATTACAGTGATGTTTATGGACACTCTAGCATCCAAAAATAAAGATGCAGTTTTCCCATCCGACAGGTGTGAGTATTTTGCTGAACTACCTTTTCTTGTTAGAAGAGTGTAGAGGTTTGACACCTCTATCACCTCACAAAACCTTTTTGGCATTTGATTCTTAACTGCACAACCCAGTAATTTTACATGCCTTCCAGTACAGCTTTCATCAAGGTGATATCTCGCACCATTCAACAGCCCAGTATTTCCTTTTGATCACCTGCCTGAGTTTTTCTCACCTTTCCCACCAAATTTTTGTGTATGAGCTGATGGGGTTGCCAGCCCACTCACCTGGGCTGCATCGCTGCTGTTGCTGCACTGTTATTATGTAGTCAGAGTGAAGCAGCTACTCACACATTCCCAGAGTGCCAAATCAGAAGAACTCATAGGATATGCAACTTTCACTGGAGGCTCTGTCCTCGTGGCACAGGTTAGCCCTCACTGCACAGCAGGCATGAGCTTTGCTCTGCTCAACTATGTGCAGCCCTTCTATAAAAATATATGGCAAATTAGATTAAGAGCAATTTTTTTCCTCTGCTTCACTTTCTGAAGGGTATTCAGAGCCTGTGGTTGTTGAGAACAAAGCTGAAGTCTCAAAAGGTATGCAGGCTTCTACAAACAGCCCCTTAGCAACATTCTGGGGAGATCCCAATCGTCAGTAAATTGAAGTAACTGTGTTAAATTTAGTGAAGGTTTCACTGACTCTGTCCGGAGGTTTGACCCTCTGTACAGTATGTGCGTTTCTGTTTCGAGTTAAGAAAACACCATGTCTACAATTTCAATTTTTTTTTAACCTCTTCTTTGCAGACAGGACTGAAATGGTAGTTTGTCATCCTCTCAGGGTGATGACCTAGAGGGTGAAGTCTCTTTCATTTGCATGGTGGTATTGCTCTCACTGTGTCTGTCTCCGAAGTTTCCTTACCACAGAAGAGCAATAGGACTGTAAAGAGTGTTTTAAAAGAGCAGAGAGAATCTCACTTATGATTATTTCTGGGTCTAATCTTGTAACAGAGTAAGGCTGGGATAATGCACTCTGTAGTGACCCGAGGATCACTCAGATTTACTGAGACACTTTTCATTGATTTCTGACTCTGGGTTGCAATTGATCTGGCTACTCTTAGCTGTCCTCACAAAGCTAACCAGTGCCACTAATTCTCTTAAGCAGCAGTCAAGAGATGCAGATAAAAGCTGGTAATTCACCTTGGCTCAAATATCATGGCTCTTAAAAAGAAAATAGAGGGTTTATGCCTACTTATAAAAATGCATAATCTGCAGACTGACTGCATGTTCTGCCATAATGGAGTGTATTTCAAGGCTATTAATTAAGGCAATAAAAGATTGAGAGCTCAGAAAGAAACAGCTTCTAAAAAATACAATAATTCTGTCTTTAGCTATGAAAATAGCTGTAAAATCAATTTTTTTTAATAGAATTGTTGTTCTTAGATGAACCTGGGAACATGGGAAGCAGCTGGTTTTGCAGATCTAACATTTGTATTTCAAGACAAAGGCAGGCAGTTTGGGGAGAACCACAGAATATCTAAGTGGCATAGATTATCTATTTTTGGCATAGATTACAGCATATGAAGGAAGATGCTGTGCTAGAAGGAAATACTAAAATCAGACAAATATTATCAGAATGAAAACACTACAGAATAGCATGAACACAAGCTGGATAAATATGGACAAAGCCAGATTCAGACTACAAATATTCTCTAATAATATTCACCATTTTTTCACTGTGATTCCTACAAGAAATTTTAAGAAATATTGTGCTTTGCTGAGAAATTGGAAGAAGGTGAAAGCCAGATAATATTCTCCTGTGAACATGGTCACAGAAAGGCTTTATTGGAAGTGTTCACCAGAACATCAGCAATTCTCTTTCACCTCCTGAAAAAATTTTTGGCAACTCATAAAAAGGTAAAAACCATATTGTGAAAATTTGATGCTCAAACACACATCATGAAAGGCAAAAAATGATGAGTTGTGAGCACAGGTAAAGCAGGGCTATTTGTCCAATCCACACAATGAAATACATTTGCGTAGTCAAACATCACCAAATAACAACCAAGCTGAGGAGGAGTATTGATTATTAAAAGGCACTTGACTCACCAAATAAGTTATTTGCTTGGAAGTGTTCACCCCACCCTAGTCAAGCCGTACTGTTGTTATTTTATACTGCTTCAAAGCTCCAACCAAAAGTGCATTCCATTTTTGTTGCAGTCATAGGATGGAATGCATTTTTCCTTTCTTCCTTGCCTGACTTCTGTTTCTTCTGAAATGGCAGAGAGCAGCTCCCCACTTTCCCACCATACAGGGTGCTTTGCCCAGACTTGCTCCAAAGCCTTGGGTGTTCCAGGGAGAAAAAGCCATGTGCATCATGTGCAGCATGGTCCATGTGCCAGGATTGATGCATGGGCCCTCATTTCCTCAAATGAACCTTGGGGATCTTAGAAGAGGCAGCAAATTTTACCAGCCTAGGCTCCCTGATGGTCACTGGAGAAAATTAGCAGCTCCAAATGGTATTTCACATCTTGAGTTTGACCCAGTCTGCAAATGGCAGTTCCCAATTGCAACTCCTCGTTAACATTCTCAATTCAGATAGTGTGATTTTTTTCCCAGAGGTTCTCTATTTTAGGGAGCAAAATACCTCTTTAGCTGCTAGGGGACAGAAAAAGCACAATTTTCTGCCGTGCAGGGTTAGTCTTGGCCAAAAAATTTTAAAAAAACAAAAATTCAACTTAAGGAGTTGAGCAAAAAGATACAGAAAGAAAGTGTTGAAGTCTTTTACTCACAAATTCTGAAAAGTGGCATTCTATTATTTAGAACTGCCCACATATTCATTAGTTCTTGGTTTTACAATTCCATACAAAAACTTTCATTATGACTGAGCACTCATGGATCCAAATGGACGTCTAAGGTACAGCTGTCTACAAACCTGTAATCTCTCTCAAGCTGAATAAGGATTATTTTTAATAAATACATTTTTAAAACCTTTAGAATTTTTGGACCATTCTATTTCTTCCCAGCTTCTGATCTTATTATGTTCAGTACCTGCAAGAAAATATGAATAAGGAAGGAATTAATTGAAATACTGGCAGATAAATAATCCAGTCTTTTTGTTGCTGCAAACTGAATTCTGTTTTTTTTAATTTTATTTTGAACATTGGCGTCTCATCCCTGTTTCTTGAAAAATAACTCTATAAGTTCTTATCGGCTCACAAAACAAATGTTTCTATTTCAACTGCTTTTCCTTCATTGTTTTTGTTGCATAGAGCACAACTGGTATTGATACACATGGCAACACGAGTGAGATGGCAATATTTCATTATTATAACATATTTCAACCTATCTTAATTTTTTTTACTTTCAGCTGTGGTCTGAACTTTTAATGCTGAATTTTTATATCTGCAATGTACTACTTGAGCAATCACGCTAGCTTAAAAATACATATTTGGACTTAAATTTGGGCAGATAGAAATAATTATTGGAGCTATTTTTTCCTCTTGAGAGACATGGAGATTGCAGCAAATTTTAACAACATAATGCAAAATCACATAAAAATGTAACTGTAGTGAAAAATTGTGTAGAAATTATGGAAGAAGAAAGTCTGTTGAGATACTGCTCTCAAGCCTTTTCAGCTTCTTCAGAGCTCTTAAGGAAAAAAATGTGTAGCTGCTCACCAAGGCCAAATGACAGGAACCCATTTGCATTTCTCCTGGTTAGGGACAGTCCCCTTTCAAGTAGGTTTGTTTTAGAGGTAGGCCTACAGGGAGGAAGGTAACTTGCAATAGTTGAGAATGATCAGGGTTCTGGGCCTCAGAATCATTTCTTGGACCTATCCTAGTACTACATCCTGAGTACCCTGTTTCAGTATTTCTGCTCCCTCAGGACATGGCTTGAAGACACTCTGGCCCCTACCCAGAAGACCTACTGGCTTTTCTGACCATGGAAATGGTCAAGGTGTGCCTGAGGTTCCACCCAGAAACTGGGAAGCTTCTGACATGCATATGGGGTATTCAGAGGCATTCCTGTGTGGACACAGTGCAATCAATCTGATTTCCTCTGCAGAGATAGTTATACATGATTATTTGTGGTTTTTAAAGAGTAAGGATTAAGCACCTTAGTAGGATGTGATTTGCATATTGCCTGGGTTTAAAATCTCTTGTTTAGTCACCTCATAAAGTTCAAACTCAAAAAGATAGCAGTGGGGTACGACTGAAATCTACCCTTTGACAGACAGCTCCTGCAGTTTAAAAGATCAGACTAAGTGTGACTAAAAGTCATGCCAGCTCCAGATTTTGGAAACACCATGATCTTTTAACACATAGTGATATATTGACTCATGCAAGTTAAACAAAACTAAAGCTACACAGGCTATATTAACATCAGGGCAAAGAAACCTCTTTTGCAGTAAGGTTTCTTTCCCTACAGGTGAGAAAGCATAGCATGAGCTTAGAAAGGATAATTAAGAGCTTTACCTGGAGAAAGCCACCATGTTAATTCTCAGATGCCTCTATGGATAGCACTGGAAGTGATCAGCAAATGGGCTCTATAGGTTGTTAAATAGGAGTGGCTGTCAAACAAGAATTTGTCATGGTTCACCATTTGTTTTTGCTTTCCATGAAATAAAAAATAGACCTTTATAGTGTTCTGGGATAAAACAAAACTGGGCAAGAAATATGCTGTCTACAAAGTAGACAACTCTGAATGAGTAGACAACTCATTCAGAGCCAAGAGCAGAGCAAACTTTCTTCAAGCTTCACATTTGCCTTTGGGCTTCAATATGAACTCAGCTGCCTCTTTTAGCAAGAAAAGGGAGAGAAATAGCTTCAAAACTTCATTTTATCTTTTCTAGAGCAGTGTTCCAAATGGTAAGCAAATCTTTTGGCCACTGGCAAACTGCCTTGCTCCTTAATAGAGAAGGATGAGTAAGTCCAACAGTAAAGCTTGAGATATCTCCTCTGTTGGCAAAGTATATTATGAAAGTAACTCAAACAAAATGGTTCTGCTATTAAATTAAGATCAGTTTTAAAACATTAAAAATGCTTATTTATCCTGAGCTCCCAGATCACTGCTGGCTTTTTACGATTTGATGATTCCACTGGAAAAACCCTAAGAGCAGTTTATTTCATCATTCAGTGTCCTTTGAACAAATAAAACATTACAGGTGAAATACAGTTAGAATTGATCTTTAACATTTAAGTATTGAACTCTAAACCAGTCTGATTTTAGGTTTCTGTTGTTTGTAGCCATCCACAACAGATGCATCTGATATTATTTTTTAAAATATATTTTTAACATGACTTTTAACCATTAGTATCAGATGTTACTAGTAAATATGTCTCCTTAGTACTGATGGTTCTCTGCAGTAAAAGGAAGCTAAAGTGATCTCTAGGAAAAAACATAGGTGAGATCTCACTGTATGTTTGGTTTCTAATTACTTTTTGCAGTAAGTATCTACAGTCATGAGAAAAAAAATTTTTAAGCATCACTTTTTAGAGAATGACTCCACAGTAACTACAATGGATTAGAAGAAACTGAATAGAATCTGATTAAAAAAAAACTTTTTTAAAAATCTGCAATAATCTCTTCCATAGCCTTCTGCTGAATTCTATAGCAGGCCTATTAAACTACATTTACTAAACCTGTAGCATCAGAACAAAGAGACAAACAAAGCGTTTCAAAAAGCTTCTGTTTTGTAGTTTTATAACATTGCTTCATAATGGACAAAGCAGCAATTCTTTCTTTATTGTCACAGAAAAGGATAAACTTTTATTACTTCTGTTGATCTCAAAAATGTCCATTTTAGCCCATGTTCTGGCACTTAGAGTTCAGCTATTTACAACAGCTGGTTACAGAGCTAGCACACGTCGATCCATGTACATAATATCTGCACATTTTATATGGAAAAGCATCTTTTGTGTAGTTCCCCTTTTGACCTACCAAAATTAAATATGATGTCCCTGTACCAGAAGATAGGATAAACAGATGAAGGAATCAATTTTTTTCAGCATATTTCTCTAAGCACATAAAAATTCCTGTTTCACAGAACACAAAAGAAATCAAGCAGAGGTTGTTCGTTGCTTGCCACTCTAATTCTCTTTCAGCCAAACCTTTATAGCCTCCCACTTCACAATTGTCTCCCAGATTCAGAGCCAAGAGCAGAGTAGACTTTCTTGAGGCTTCACATTTGCCTTTGGGCTTCAATATTAATTCAGCTGCCTCTTTTAGCAAGCCACTTGAAATAAGGCAGTTTATTTAAACAAGTTTCATTTTGGATTGTTATTATTACTATTATTATTATTATTATTACTATCATTGTCATAATTCATAACTGGGGTTTGTATTATGAGACTGCCTGTAAGCTATCACAGAATGTCTTGTATAAATACAACTTGTGCAAAAGAGCTCACATTTGAAGTGTAAAATGAGAGACAACAGGTGGAAGAAGCCATCAGCTGGAAGGGAGCACAAGGGAACAATGAAGCAATTACGAACAGTTGATGAAGCAGCAGTCAGAGAACACCAGCTGCTTAACTATTGTGGGAGCTCTAATTACAATTCTTCTTGGGAGAGTGAATTACTCGTGGAGTGCTCTGCCCAGAACCCTCCCTCAGGAAGGAGTACGTGATTTTGTGAAGAAGGAAAATGCAGCAGGGAGAAGTGCAAGTTCTCTATCCTCCTTTATGGGCCAGGGAAAGCAAACCAAGTTCATGTGTGCAGTGCATTCCTTACATACCCAGAGCAATACAGTACTGTCCTTGAGCTGTTAACATACGGATCTCTAACAGAATAAAATGTGGTATTTCAGTATAGATATCCAGCCATTAAGATAAATCATGTCAAAAATCTTAGTGTTAACGGCTCCATACTATGCATTGACATGATCCATCTTAATGGCTTTTCCTTCACACCTGCTACAATGTACTATGGCAAAGCACAATATTGAGCCTTTCATTTGAAGTGCTACATCTTATCAAATCTGCTTTTGCAGTTATTCAAATGTATAATGTCAGCACATAGTATGGAGTTCATAAGTGGATCTTTGACAAGATGAATCACGACAATATATGATAATGGTTGTTAGGACACCAAGCAGTGCTCAGTAAGAATGAAAAAGTTCCTGTGTGTAAGCACATTAAATTAAATTCAAAAGGTTTGGATTTTGCTTTGTATTTAATATAGAGGGAATTAATTCAAACCAAATATGGACTAACCTGGAAGAATCCTTTCTGCATATTAATGGCACATCTTTCTCCTCTTCACGAATGTGTAGCCTTTCTGATTAGAAGTGAATCTTTTCCAACAAGGTTAAAAGGAATGTGAACAGCTTATTCCTATGTGCACTGTATGGGAAAGATAATGAGACCTTTCAATGGGTCATTGTTAAACTAGGTTTTTTTTCCCTGTCAAATCTTGCTGGGGTTATTTGAAGTTAAAACCACAGTGTGCCAGGTTTGACACTACTTCCATCAAGGGATTCTTCCAAACAGCAAAAAGAGAAACTGCATGGGAAATTCGGTTCAAATCACTTTTGTCCTTTGTGCAACTGAGGAGACTTTAGAGTTACTGTCTTAATCCCATATCCACTGTGAATACTGAAACCATGAGACTCCCTTTTGTCTCATGCTTTCTCAGTATATATTTACACTGATGCATATAGCTGAACATATAAAAAAATGTTCTAAAAGCAGAGGTTGATCTCATTCTCTGGTACTGGAATGAGAACACTCTAGACTTTGCACTTCAGCTAATTTCAGCTAATTCCAGCTAATTCAACTGCGATAAGCATTCAACTAATACTGAATTGTTCATATGAAGCAGAACAGTTTTGCCTGGAAAAAATTAACAAGGATCACTAGAACACAGACTCTCCTCGGAAACAGAAGCAACAATTTGCTGCATGCTTCCAAGCAGGGTTCAGAAGGACCATGAGTTACATCATCCTAGAGCAAGGTGAGAAGAACCTTCTTTTTCCTTAACAGCCTAAACAAAAATGTGAGAGCAAAACTAAGAAAGGAAATGCCATTACATGTGCACATTTAGGCAACTGAATCAAGTTCCTAAATTTGTATTTTTGCAAAGTGAATGTGCTACTTAACCTCACATTTTGATTCATATTAACAGACTTTTCTCACATATCCAGTGACTAAGAAATCGGATAATATTTGTACTTTCTAACCTTTTCTTAATCATCAGCAAGCAAGACAGCTAGCTAATTGAACTGTAGACATAAAGGCACTGGCCTCTGAAGTAAAATTAATCCATACAACTCTAGGGATTTTAGTCTTTTTACTTGATTCATTTACCTTTTAACCTGATGTTGTACCCTTCAGTATATGGAATGGCGCTAGGCACCTATTTGTGTGGCATGGGCAACTGAATCAAGGCCAAGGGGTCCAAATTTTTACCATAAGGAGTTTTAAATACTTTTTTTTACTTGCTATTGATATTGGACTCAATTACTTCAACAATCATCACCTCTTATCTCTGTATCAGGTCTCAGAAACCAGAAACAGTTAGGCCTACCAGCTGTCTCCCTACAAACATAGTGACCTCCTATGCAAGTTTTGGCCATACATAATGAAATAAGGAGAAAGTATTATACAGGAAAATTATACCTTATATCATACATGGTAATAATACACGGTGGTAAATTTAAGTTCATAAACCATTACACAGAGCTGAAAACCCCAAAAGTCAGAATTTCCTATATGAAGAAAAATTTATGAAGCTTATGAGCAAAAATACTTAGTCATGACCAAGTACAAAAAATTATCCATGAAAATACATGTGTATGTACATGAGTGATTATGCCTCTAAACCGAAAGTAGCATCAGCCAATAAGATAACATGCTCAATTAATATTAACCAATTAATAGCTCTATCTCTAAGCTAGGAACCATTTGGTCAGAAGATTATAATTTTGATCAACTTGATGATGTTATATCAATTTATTTTTATGGGAAAGTAACTGGAACATTTAAATTTTCCTTCAAAATGTCGAAATGTAGGTGAATCATTTTCAGAGAGTTTTGTCTTGAGGATGCATTGCTTTGGTTTTTAAAAACAAATCACCTGTATATTTACAAAACCCTTCTACACAGACGCATGAAATGTTTTATGTGTTTTGCATCATTGCAATAAAAAAGGCAGGACCACCCAAAAGATGCTCAAAAACTCAAGCTGTTTGTTTCTGACAAGGCAATGTCACACCCATGCAGCTGAAATTGAAACAGTGTGTCTGAAAGGAAAGTTTCTGTACAAAGTACAGATGAAAGCAGAGGGAGCAGATCCAAGAGTCCCACACCTGCTGCGGGCCATGGTACCACTCTCTGTGAGATGAGTGGCACAGGGCCAGCACTGTCACGCTTCAGCTGCCAGAGAATAGGAGTTAATAACTAAAAAGAGTGTGAGGGAGGGTGGGGAATGGAAACATCCCATTTGAGAACAATTTCATGCATTTCCAATAAGTGAATATTTGTGAAAGAGATCAGTACCCATCACCAATACTATTTTTAACCTATACTGCATATTATTAATTTCAAATGTACCTAATAGATTTTATCAGGCTTTCTATCCAGGCTGTACTAAAGGTGTGAGTTAAAAGGATGCTAATTCTATGAAGAAAAGTCTGTTTGTTGCTAACAAACTCTTGCTGGAGTTAGCACAGCAACATATATCATAGAACCATCAAATTGTAGAATGGTTTGTGATGGAAGGTACCTTAAAGATCATCTGGTTCAGCCCTCACCACCACCATGGGCAGGGACACCTTCCACTAGGCCAGGCTGCTCAAAACCCATGCAGCCTGGCTTTGAACACCTTCAGGGAGGGGCCACCTGCCTGGGTGCACCTGTTCCAGTGCCTCACCAACCTCACAGAAAATAATTTCGTTCTTATATCTAATGTAAACCTACCATCTTTCAATTCAAAGGCATTGCTCCTTGTACTATCACTACATGCCATTCTAAACCATCCTTCTTTGACTTTCTTGTAGACCCCTCTTCATGTATAGGATGGCTGCTCTAAGGTCTCCTCAGTGCCTTCTCTTTTCCAGCCTGAACAGCCCCAACTCTCTCAGCCTGTCCTTATACAAGAGGCATGCCAGCTCTCTGATCATCTTTGTGGCCCTCCTCTGGACTTGCTCCAGCAGATCCATGTCCTGGACTGCCTTTGCCTTGCCCCAGAGACCACTGCCCTTGGCACAGAAATGAGGAATTCCCTTTTTCTGGTTCACATATTGCTTGGTATGTGAAACACCCACTACACACTGATAGATGCCTAGTGTAGCAATTTCCTATATGTACATGTCTAAACACACCTTCTTATGGATGTCCCAAATTCCTGGGCCTTTGGGAAAGGTGTCTGATATTTCTTATTGGCTTTTGGCTTTCAGATGTTACACCAAGAAGAAATTTACTTGCGGCAAGTGGAAGAAAATCCCCAGTGTCTAAGACACTTCAAAACACCCTTACATTCTGAATCACAGTAGTGTATTCCAGGGTTTTAATAATAATAAATTTATAAGAATTATAAGAATTTTTCAGTGTCACTTTTGAAATGTCTAAATGCCAATATTAAAAGTATGAGTACAAAGACACTGAAAGTTTATTTTAAGGAGGCATAAATATGCCAACGTGACAAATATTTTGTACCACAACAGAACCTCTTTAGAGAATCAATTCAGTGAAAGGTGGAGTAAGTTTAGGGCAACATGCAACTGAAAACAGAATAGGTGAGTAAAACACCAGAGCTGGGCATTCCTTAATTTTCACAGATAATAGACATTTTTGTAGAAAGAGCTCCATCAGCAAATTCTGCTCATATTGTGTCTTCTGCTGCAATTCCTGCACTCCATAATGCACAATACATATTCAGGAAGACACTTGGTGAAGAGCTGGTGTATATACTTCAGTGCATAGGAAGATGGATGATAGAGTAAATGAAATGAATTGTTTTATACCTTAAGATTAGTGTTTATGGAGTGCTAAGCATGAGGCAATAAAATGATGAAGCAGCTAATAGAGGAGTGCATTTTGCAAGATATTGAAAACAATAAAAGACAGAATGAAATCAATGCAATAAACAGTATATTCTTTTGTTCTGAGGAAGAAATTATTTTTTTAAAATCCAGCTTTCCTACATCGTATGAAAAAAATAAGTAAAAGTAGGCTGTATTTTATATATAACTTTAACTATACCATTTCTTATTGAAATATGGTATTTTGAATATTGTTTATAAAAGTAGATTAAAAAGCAATCACAGAAATTCCTGTGTATTTTCCTTGTTTCATTTTCCATTTTTAAAATTTACAATCCTCTTCTTACCTATGTGGAAAACCAGCCAGGATACTGTACTGATTCCTAATCGCAGCAGTTAAAAATTTTGTAAGCCTGCAGAAGCATTTCTTCAGAGTAAAACAGAGCAAGTAAATACACACAAATACCTCCGTGAGAGATTGTGACAGATCACCCATTTCTGTTTTGGATATTTATTTTCAAAATATGAAACACTAAAATTCATATGAATTATTTTCTTAATCCTTCACAGGTATATAGACAACATTATTCATTAAGGGTACATAGATTATTTTATATTTTGAGCTTCTACCTATGCTGTTTTCAGCCAAAGCAAAGTTTGATGAGTATGATCGGAGACCATAATCAAGTTACCTAACTCCCAATTGCTGCACTTTGCTCAGGAAAACAAAGTATCAAAATCCCACTGTACTAAACTTTAAATATTCAGTGACCTGTTCAATTCCACACAGCTATTTAAGGAAGAAGCTAGGCACACAACCTGGCATCTACATATTAGTATTGCATTTTTCTCTCAGGAAAAAAGTCAGAGGAAGTTTTTCAAAGAACATTATGAGATATGGAAGCGTAGAATATGTGTTCATGGTATTTGACATTCCATGTTTAAGTGATTGTCTAGATAACATTGAGTCAAAATTACTGGGAGTTGATCATGTAAAATAAAAGTGAAGTCTTGTGTGACAGTTTCTTTGAAAAGTATCAGCAGATGGGCAAACCTATCATCAGTTTACTTCAAGGATTTATTTTAAAATTCAAAAAGTTGTGTGTCAAAGTCTAGATGAGTCTTATTTAATTATCATTTCTCAGAGCATATCACCTTTCATGGGAGATCAGATGAAGTGGATATTAATTTCTAGTTTCCTTTGGATTCTCTTTTTGACATATATATTTGATTTGCAGATCCATTAACTAAAAGTCTCTGGACTAATCCTTGCCTTATTTGGCATATTAAATGCACAGCCAAGTGTAAGATAATATGCCTGAAGGCATTGCTGTTTGGAAAAGGAAAATAATAATAATAATGTTGCAAAAAGTAGGCTGTTGAAAAATATGAAAGCATGTTTCTCAAAAAAAAAAAAAAAAAAAACCAAACTGGTAAATTTTCACATTTTTAGGGAAATTTCTTATATAGGAAATCTCAACTTATAGGCAATCTGAGTAGTTACATGGACTTTTCTACACACATTTATATAATTCGTGAGAGACATACATGTATTCAAAGTTCTGAACAGTTGTCATATTTTCCCAACTTGCTCCTATACTATATCATAGAATTAATGAGTGGTTTGCATTGGAAGAACCTTAAAGATCATCTGGTTCTACCTACCACCAGCACCACGAGCAGGGGCACATTTTACTGGACAAGATTACTCAGGGCCCCATCCAACCTGCCCTTGAGCACTCCCACAGATGAGATATCCACAACATCTCTGGACAACCTTTGCCATTGCCCCTCCACCATCACAGTAAATAATTTCCTCAAAACATTTAATCTAAATATGCTCTCTTTCAGCTTGAAGCCATTCCCCCTATCACTACATGCCCTTGTAAATAGTTTCTGTCTTTCATGTAGGCTCCCTTCAGGTACTGGAAGGCCACAATTAGGTCACCCTGAAGCCTTCTCTTCCACAGGGTGAACAATCTCAATCCTCTCAGCCTTTTCTCATAGGAAAGATGCCCCATCCCTCTCATCATCTTTGTGGCTTCCTCTGGACTCACTCCAACAAGTCCATGTCTTCCCTGTGCTGGGATCCCAGAGCTGGATGCAGCCCTGCAGGTGGGGTCTCGGCAGAGCAGAGCAGAGCAGAGGGGCAGAGTGCCCTCCCTGTCCCTGCTGCCCACGCTGCTTTGGATGCAGCCCAGGACATGTTTGCTTTCTGGGCTGTGAGTGCCCAAGGCTGGCTCATGTCCAGCCTCTCAGCCACCAGCACTCCCAAGCCTTTCTCAGCAGGGCTGCTCTCCAGCTGTTCATTCCTAGCCCGTGTTGATGCCAGGGATTGCCCTGACACAGGTGCCGCACCTTGCACTCAACCCTCTTAAATAACCAGGTAGATATACACTGAGAGCAAAGATCTTGCAAAAGCTGGATCTGTTCTACATAGTGCTAAGGCAGGTTTCTCCCTGAGCAATGCTGTGTGCACCAAGATCCTTTGGGGCACAGCACTGAATTAATAGGTCATACTTTAGAAAATTAATGAGAGAGATGAAAAACCTTGAATGTATTCTGACTCTAGAAATTCTTTAAGAAATGATGGCGAAATTCAAAAATGGAATATTGTCTATTTAGAAAAAAATTAATATCCCAGAAATAAACCCCATCTGTATTTGGGAGGACTTAGCAACATCCAAAGAGGTGCAAGTTACACTATTAAAAGGAAGGAAACCACTCCCAGCCTTTCTCCAGTAAGATGGCAGACAACAGGAGGTCCCAGAAGCTGCTCAAATATATCACTGATTTTTTCTGAAGAGAGCAAAGAATCCAAGGGAGATCAGTTGGTAAATCACACACATGTTGTTCATATTCCATCTTTTCGTACATAGCTGATTTCAATTAAATCTTAAATAAGAATATATATTACTCTAAACTGTATTTTTTTTATGCAATTTTTTCAAATTTCTTCGCTCAACCTCATGTCAGGTACTTAAAAGCTTGGAGTTCAGCGAATGTTGTGTAACTGGAGTCCTTGCCCTGCCTGTACAGAAAAGCAAGCACCTGACATGCATAATTCAACTCACCTAAAAACTGATATAGATCTAATACCACATCTTTTACCTCACTTTACAAATTCTGGTAGACTTCACGGAAATCCTTCCATGTAATCTCTTATTACTGGAAGTTATGCATGGTAGATAGACAACTAAATCTGCCACTGTTGAGTTGACTGGACCTACTCTTTTTATTAAACTCATGTACAAGCTTAAATATTTTTTTGTGCTGTGGTTTATCAAAGTGCCATAGATAATAAAATACAGGGTTTAGAAACAAGTCAAAATTCTGTTCAAGTAATTAATATCTTTTTCTATATCTAGTTCACTGGGTTAATGTGTCCTCACCTCAATATATGGACATGGAATTGAATAAATCTTTTGCAGACATCCTATAACACTGAATGGAAATGCTCTTGAGGTCAATGAGTAAATATGAAACCAAATTAATTTGATTCAGAAATTCTAAGGTGCATCATATTTTTCATTGTCCTGCAAATACTAGTTTGTGAAAAATCAGGGCATTTTCTCCTTCATAAATATAAAACATAGCCATGCTAACCAGAAGATTTAGAAGTAGATTTCTAATTGTGTAATATGGTGGCTTGCTCTTATTACCTCACTTTATTATAACACCTAACTTCACCAAAGTGTATTTCAATCCCCTCAGTGCCTTAGGGTATAGGACATATATTCTGTAAAGAGGTATTTGCATGATTCCACAAGCGTGTATCAAAGTTCTGACAGTGCACTGAAAATAATTAAAATGCATTTGAAAGGTCTGGCCCTGGGCTTAGCTCCCTTTTTATAACATGCATCTTGCTGCAAAATGCAAAATCTCTGGTTTTCCAGACCACCCTATTGGAAGGATAGGGAGCACAAGTGTTACCAACCTCTACAAATAATACTCTTACTGGAATTTTTGGGGTGTGGTAACTAGATTTCTTTAACAAGCTATCACATTTTTTTACAAATTTCATTACTTGTATGATAAATATGCAATCACAATAATTACTTAAGCTCTGCTTGAGACAAGTATTTTTCTCTTCAGCTGAACTACTATAGTCCATGAAATGTTAAAGCCTCACTAATACAAAAATATACAATTATTCTTATATTTGGTGTAAATGGGAGAAGATTCTATAGCAATATTTTGGAACAGTAAATATGCACAGTTTAGAAGATGTTTTTTCCCCTTCCCAATTTGA
Organism: Passer montanus; assembly: GCF_014805655.1. Taxonomy (NCBI): domain Eukaryota; kingdom Metazoa; phylum Chordata; class Aves; order Passeriformes; family Passeridae; genus Passer; species Passer montanus. The sequence continues at coordinate 6,679,494 of NW_024367708.1, read as the reverse complement.
TTAATAGCAATAATTTTCATTTACTAAATTATCTTATTATGGTATTCGTAATTTTCTGACTGTTCTTCTGTAAAATCATTAAACTGTATTTTCAGCTCTAATTACTAGCACTTCTCCTTCTGATTGCCCCTTGCACATCTGTCATTGAATTTATGTGTTATTGTTGTCTTTTTCCTCTCTCAGCATCAACATTTTTTGTACACCCAAAAGAAACAATTGATATTGTATTATGGTTGTTTTTCCTGGAGAGAAATGTGCCTGCAAATGAGTCTATTGACTGCTTCATTTTCAGGCAAGTTATCTTATAAAAAATTATGTGTGAGAACTGGTGCATTCATTACGGCTGACCTGCTGGGATATCAGCAATGTGGTAGTGCAGGTTTTTTGCTTATTTTAAGCTCTGTATATAGCTGGCAACATATTTTGTTTATATTATTGATAATAAGCAGTATTTGTCTGGCATCCTTCCAAGGGAAGCACACTGACATAAGTTTATTTTATATCTCAGAACATATGCTATGGGTTTTTTACACTCTTTCTTCAATATAATTTCAGGAGATCATTGCATCACACATGCAGAATTTGCAAGTTTGAAAGGATGATGATAAGATAAAATGTCCGATGCCTTCTCATTCAATTACTGCTAATTGTTGTTATGTTCTGCTTGTCTGTGTGAAGCCTTGGTACCATAGAGAGACAGAGAAGGCCATTTTATACACGCAACACATTTGTGAAATGCAGAAACATTTAAAAATAAATAAGAAGAGATTTGGTACTGCATAAGGGGGAAGTATTTTGTGTGTAAGAGAATTTTGTTTGGGCATTAACCAGGCAAGTCGGGACCTGGTGGGTTTATGCCTCACAGAGCATATCAGTGGCTGAGGCATCTGCCTCCCAGAAGCTCTTCTCTTGAAGGTGATGTATTCTCATCTTCCCCCTTCATAGCTCTGAAAATGAACCCCTCAGTTCAGTGGGATCAGATGGTAATAAATTCACATAATTACATACTTGTTAAGAAGGTTAAGGTTATTTTGTTTGGATAACGTGACTATAATTTATTTTGTCTGAAAGGTTTGAGTTTAAACAATATTAATGGTTAGTTAATGGCCTAATGAGTCAGCTACAAGCCATTTAGGCATGCAATGAACCTTTGATTTTCAGTGACTCCTCTAATGAAAGATCTATATGAGTGCCTGTCTACTGTCACAATAGAGATAGCAAGAGAGTCATCTAATCGATTGTGATGGTAAATCAATTGATCTGTAACCCTGTTTTCATACAGTGAAAAAGATATGGAGGAAACATTTTACTGTTCCCTTATTTCCAGCTGAATATCTATAAATAAAAGAGACAGTTCCCTATTTGAAAATATTCCCTTTATAACTGTGATTCAAAAGCAGGGAGAATCTGATTGATGTCCTATTTTATAGATGTGTCTGTTACTTTTGTCATTTCAGGAGATTTAAAGTTCTTAGAAATTAAATATATGATGCAGAACATCAGAGAGGCTTGCACTTCACTGTCATGTGTAAGGTTAAGCATTAAGATAAAGCTGATGTGTGCTCTACTTGTTCCTACCTCTGAACAACATCCAAAAAATGCAGCAAAGATGATTTAGAAAGAAATTTGAAAATGTCATTTATAAAGAAAAAGTCTTTGAACCTTATTTTAAATAGAAAATGTGTTAAAGAATGCTTTAAGACAGCAGTCTATGATATTGATGCTTCTTTTATAGCCTGTTTCATACTGTCCTGTGAGTTTCATTGCATATTTTTCCTTTTGAATTTTGTCCTTAGAACACACAGATTTTTTTTTTTATCACTGTTATAATCACAAACTATCAAAACACCAGCTATCACGTGTTGATTCTTTCTAAGCACCTAATAGGATCTTATCCCATTTTTTAAACTAACTTCTTATTTTGGTTACCTGATTCTTCTTCTATCCTCAGATACCTCAAAAAAAAGGACTGTTTTCAAAAATATTGTTCAACCTATGCCTTTCCCCTTCAGAAAAAAACAGACATCTTTATGTAAGGCACTCCAGAAGGGGTCCAAAACAGCAATATGCTTAAGCAATGTTTTTAAATTTGGGGCTTTCATCTTCTAAGCAATTCAGTTCAAGGATTTTTGATACTGTGGTTGACACAAGTAGTGCATTCTATTGCTGCTGCATGCAGCCTTGCAGCATGGGAGTTGCTGCCACTCTTTTTGTTCCAGTGTCACAGCACCTCTTACTTGAAAGGTTGACTGAGATGCCCATATTGAAAACATCTAATGGGGGGTGGGGGGGGGAGCCAAATTCAGCTTCCCTTTCCTCGCAGCTAGGAATCCTTGCTTTGTTAAATAGCTGACATTTGGTTGGGAGCTGTCGCAGGCAGGATGGATGGGCAGGGGATAAACGTTTGCTGAGCGCACAGAGCAGCGCGAAATGCCGGTGTGAGTTTGTAACCCGAGGCAATGTCTGTGCTACAGAAGGCGCCTGCAACTGCCCAGCTGACACGGAGCTGCCTCTGTGCATACACATGAACTGCTTTTGCCATGCAAAAAACAGCGCTCAACTTGCCGGCTAGGAATGGTCTCCCATCCACACCAGCTGTTAAGGTGGCATCTCTGGGAAAAATGGTACTTGGCCCAGGTGAAAGCTCTGTTGGGCTCACTTCAGTGACTCAACAGTATAGACAGTGCTCCCTGACTGTGTTCAGTTTGGTGAGGGTAGGCAGAGCCTGAATACCTAAAATCAGACACCAGAAGACTCATTTGTTTGCCTCACACCACTTTTCTAAATGCATTTAATAGTCAGATTTTCAAAGCATTGCACCACATAATCAAAAAACAATCCTCCTTTCAGATGTCTGGGCATGCCAAACTATATTCTCCTCACTGGCAAATGAATATCCTGTCTGACCATATGACTATTCACTGACAACCCCCAGTAACAGCCTGATCCTGCAGAACACAATATCAGCAGTTTATAGACCTGATACCTCATGTAAAAACCTCTGATGGATCTGTCCCCTCTATTTCAAATCACAATTTGGAGATATTCATCCGTTCCTCTGATAATGATAGTACTGTATCATCATTCAAATTACTAGAAGAGAGATTTAATATCCAAAACCAAATTCAAGTTAGTAGCTGTTACAGAGAAGGGTCATTATGGATTATTTTGATAATTTGTTTGCCTGCCAGTTGAAGTGGCTGCAGCCTGGAGGTGATGACAACGTGAGCATCAGCTGGATAACAGAAAGCCAAGTACTTCAACCCACAGACCTATCACCCAAGGTTATTGCTTTAGCATTTCTGCTGATAGCAGTCATTGCTGTAGATCACAGTGACAGATGTACTGTCCCACTTGCCATATTTGCTCCCCAATACTGTGTGATACAGAAACTGACAGGAAAGAATGAGCCCAAAATTATTCTTGGATGAAAGCACTGGAAAGCAACCAAAACTATTCCCCTATTTTTTTCCCCTAAAACCTCTCTACTGTTCTGCTGAGGCTAAAAATATTTATGTCAGAGTATTTGGTATAAAATCCAGCGCAGCATACTTCAAGATTTATAGTTCCCTTTCTTTGGCTTTTAAGATTGCCTTAGCTGTTTTCCATATGGTCTTATGTCCCACATAGGATAAATTTGAATAGTATGATAAATTAAATCCACAGATGTGTTGTGGAAAATGTTTCTTCATGCATTAAAAGGTCACTTTTTAATCAGGGAAACACAGGCACAAGTAACCATTTTTTCAAATGCACAATCTACTTCCTACTGATAATGTAGAACTTGGAGAAGACTAGTGCCTGTATTTTACCTTCAAGTTCAGGCAATAAGGCTACAGATCTAATCTCCATTATTAGCCCTAGGTCAGACCCTTAGGGTCAAATCTGAGCTCAAGGCTCAGCTGCCTAAGCACAGACATCCTACTGCATTTCATTTCCAATACATAGGATTTGTAGATTAATCCACTGGATAAAGCTATGCAGACCTGGGATTTCTCCAGTTACATACAGTACACACCTAAAATTAGATAAGTGTGTTCATGTGTGCGACAGCCATGAGCCAATGAAGATCAGAAGTTCATGTCAGGAGCCTGACATTCCCTCTGCACCTCTAGAGGACCTAGGTGCCTTACTATGGATCACCTCTTCCAATCCCATCTGAACATCTTGGGCTACACATGGCAGGACAGCTGCATGAAGTGTAATGGTGAAAACAAGTAATAGAGGCAGAATTCAGATAAGACACAAACATCTGCTGGCATTTTAGATACCATATGATTATGGCAGCTTAGACATCCTAGTTAGTGTCACACTGCTGTCCCAGAAGGACAGTCTCCTATGCGTCCTACATCATATCCCTAGACTAATTTATATGTAATGACCAGTTCAGATGTAGGAATTTAGGGCTTTTACCTGCACGCGTGTTTTCTGGGATAATTGTAGTGTTCTAGGGCAGATGCATAGGATTTGGTGATCTGGTATAAAACCACGATGTCTGAAGAAATTTGGCATACGAACATTAGTCTTTGCAGGGCGTTCACTTCCTTCAGTAGGAAGCTGGGGCTAAGGAACCTTTAGTGGGTCTTGGTTACAGTGGTACTCTCCATAATAGTCCATGTTTGAACTAATACATTAAATGATGTGAGCCTTGCAATGGGCTTTATCTTACATGGGAGCCTGCAGCTACAGGCACAGTCCACATTAAACAGTTTATTTCCTTCCTTTCCCACAAATGTACATAATTCTGGGACAGTGATTATTTTGCTGCTTAACCCAATAGGCCATCATTTCCAAATAGAAATATTACTGTCTTCTAAACGTCATATTAAAAAACATTTACATTGATGTTTATTGCTCTTCACACCAGACAGCATTAAAAAGTTGTGGACTTGGCTACCAGAAATACCAGTCAATACATTTATCTTTTCTGAAATAATCAGGGCAAGCACCTTATGAATATTCCACCCACTGTCACATAAAATGTAGAGTTAATCTTCAGAAAACCAGTCTTTGGAACTGGCAGAGCAAAGTGAAAACCACCAATGAAAAGTGAATCATCTAAGCACCTGACTAGATATTCCTTTTTTGTGTACTTTCATCACTTACAAGCATGGCTGGCCCAAAAAACAATTACATCCGGTTTCTTGGTACACTCCAAGTTCAGTTACATTCAGGTGTATCTATATGAATAGAGAAAGTCTTCTTTGATGTTAATACAGCATCAATTAATCCCTCAGAAAGATCAAAATAGTTTTAATCCATAAATGTTAGCAGGTTTTCCTTATATTTTATGGTTCTATGAATTTAGTCTTTTGCATTTAAAGTTTTCTAGCCAATTAATTTAGCCAATGAAGTTTCTAGCAACATCAGAAAAGACTACGCTTAGCTAATTCGCAAGCCTTTTTTATAGAAGTGTAGCTCAAAGAAACTGATCCAATTATCCCCCCTCATGGATCTCTCCCTCACCTTTTTTTCCCCCCAGTGCTCCACTTCATCCTTTTGTTTTTGAGGAAAGGGCAATGACATGTAAGAAGAAATAGTAGCTCATCTGTTATTGATGAAGAAGCAGTACGTAAAGATAACCTGTGATCTCCCAGAAGACCACACTGAAGTCAGATGGCACTCTCTGATTTGTATTCTCATTTCATACTTATCCTCAAGAAGTCAGGACTTCATCTCACACAGAAAAGTTTTTCATATTTATTAAGTTTTGTTCAAGTTGTTCTATACCTTTCTGTTCAGAAATTCACTGTCTGCCAGCACAGACCTCCTTTTATAGGACAAAACTGTCGTTACCTCTTTGAAAAGAGATGTTAATTGGAAATACCACTAAGACATTAGAGAAGCAAAATCCAGCAGTTCAGTCTCACTAGTTAAATCAGTGCAGCTTTTATCAGGGCGGTGGGTTGGCCTTGGCTATGTTCCAGGTGCCCACTAAGCTGCTTTACCAGTCCCCTTCCTCAAGAGGACAGGGGAGGCAGAAGAAATAATAAGAAGCCTGTGGGTTGAAATCAGAAAGGAGATCACTCAGCAATTAAATCAAGCACAACAGACTGAGCTTGGAGAAATTAATTTATTTTATTTCCAATCAAATCAGAGTAACATAATGAGAAATAAGAAAAAAAAATGTAAAATTTCACCTCATCCTCCGTCATTCCCAGGCTCAGCTTCACTCCTGACTCCTATGCTTCCTTCCCTGAGCAGCTCAGGGGATGCAGCTTCTTCCAGGGCACATCATATGCCCCCATGTGAGGTCCTCTGTGGGCTGCAGGTGGATACCTGCTTCACCAGGGACTTACATGGGCTGCCGGGGAATAGTCAACCTCACCGTGGTCCTCACCATGGGCTGCAGGGGAAAATCTCTGCTCTAGTCCCTGGAATACTGCATCCTTCTGCACATTAATGTGTGAAGGGCTGTTTGTGTCATATATTCTCACTCTTCCAGCTGCTGTTGTGCAGCAGTTTTCCTCCCTCTTCAATATGGCATCACAGAGGAGCTAGTTTACACATACTAACGACCATAATAGAGCCCAGCCCTAGGATCCCATGTTAATTAAAGTCCAAGTGAAGGTTTCCAATTCCTCTTTTATTAATTCTCTGATTAACAGCTTGAACAGGAAGCATCTGTAAAGGGATCCCTTCCCCAATGATGTCCATGCCACCCATCAGGTGAGTGTTCTGTCATTTAATTCTGGTTGGTTGTCTCTTGATTTCTCCTAGTTTGCACTGTCACTGGGCTAAAGTTATCTGATTCTCTTGGATATGTTTCCTTGACCCTTTTTGTCTTCATTCCACTTGCATCTGCCAAATGCAGCTGGTGTGTGACTTTAGTTTCTAGTGTTAAGCTAGTAATGGTAAATGAGAATATTTAGACAGAAGAATACAGTTAATCAAATTTCTCTATGAGAGTACTCCCTTTTATATTTTTTAGGGACTCCTATTCATATATAGAAGCGATTTCTTATGAGGACTCTTCAATACCTTCAATACCTCTGAAACTTCTTAAATTTCCTAAATATATTGCAGTTTTGAGAATAGCTCTCAGAGAATGTTTGTCAATGCATGGTTGAGTCCCATTCTGGCAATGGTTTTGCCCACTGCTTTTAATGAAATGTATAAGAGATAGAGTACCAAAACACCTATACAAAGAAGGATTAATGCCAGAATCAGGGTAACCCATTCTATTTTAAGAAGCTATAGAGGATCATCTTAATACAATAATAAAACAATGAAAAAGTCTCATGGCTAACTCTTCTGAACTGGGAAGCTGGTGCCACCTGCATGTGCAGCACCAGTCTGTGCAGCTGGCTGTTTTCTTGGTACTTTCCCAGCCCCAGTATCCATGATGTTTTCCTCAGTAACCTTTTGTTGCAAGTTTTAATCTCCAAGGTAGGATTGACAGAGTACTGCAGGGTAAACGGTGGTCGATCTAAACGATTTTTCTCGGGAAAACATTAAACATGGAAGAGGTAGATCCAGTCACGCTTTTCTGCAACTTTTACAGTAATACCAAAAGAAAATAACACAGGATACAGACCCCCCCATTTAATGCCTAGCTTTGTTTTGTGAGAGTGGACTTTTATCAGTATTGCACATCCAAACAACTGGATTGCATTCTGGCTGCTGTTAGTTGAAACAATCAGGCTTATGCTGTATTGTATTTTCTTGTAAGTCTTTTTGAATCACAAATACAACTTTTGTAATTCATCTATCTCCAAGATGCTGGTCCTAATGAGGACAAAGGTCATGGGAACAGCTAAAGTATCTGCCTGCCGAACACTATTTCTGCTGGTGACAAACCCGGAGTTTAGTGAGGGGCATTTATAATATTTCATAGCACTGTTCTAAAACTTCAGGTAATTTCAAGCTTACCTGACTACTAGTTTAAGCGTTTTTGGTTTTGAGAGCCCTACTCATTCTTTCTACAAATCTTGAGGACTGCTGATCATATGAAACGTTTAAGTGTCACTATATTCCTAAAATTTTATAGATATTGTTTAACATTCCTGTTGAAAAATGAGACTCTCTACCTGATTCTATGGTTTCAGGTATTCCTTATCTGGGAATGATTTTCCATATGTGGATTTTGGCAATCATACCCAGTAATGAACAAAGTTCCCTTCAGAGAGATTCTTAAAAAAACAAGATTTGATTAACCTGTGTACCAAGGCACAATATTCAAAGCCCTGTACATACATATGTTGCCAGTGTGTCTTCTAGGTAGCTTAGGTATCACAATTATCACTGTTACAGCTTGCTGGCACCTAGAATCCCCCAAGGAACAATTACTACATTCTTGGCATTAATGCACAGTAGTGTTGGAAATATGAAGTGTAAGACAGGATGTTTGCTGTCTTTTAGAATATCCTATTTCACCACCCTTTCTGATAATGTTTTGGATAATGCACTAGTTGTGCAGAAGAATGGACTTTGGCCACATCATTTAAGGGGAAACTTCTCTGTATTTCCTGAATAGAGAGGTAAATATCTACAAGTGCCACAGAACTTTTTCAGAAAAAAGCAATATATGACAATTTTCTGACTGTATATAACAATTGTCTGACTGTCTTGAACTTAATTTCTTGTTTTGTAAAAGTGAGATTTTGGGAATCTGTAACAGTGAGCAGACTTTAAAAGTGCAAACAAGGTCTGGACACATTTAGAGGTCCAAAACTCTAGAACAAATCCAGTAAAAGCAATGAAGTTTATTAAAATTCATACCTTGAGTAGAGAAATGGTCTGCAGGATTGAGGAAAAAAATAAAATTTAAAAAAATTCCAAACAAACAAAAACTCAGAAACCTTTCTTTGAGTGTCACTAGGTTGGTGAGTGTCACTAGGAGACTTTCCATAAAACTCAAAGGTATTTTAAGCAGCCCAAAACAAGCTAAAGGGCTTTTTCTTACAGTCAGTGTTCATCTAGATGCATTTCTTGTTGAAGGTCAATAAAATTCTCCCACTGTCTCTGTTTCTTCAATGTTATAAATTGTTTTGAGTAATTACACACAATAAAAACATTCAAAAGTGTCTTAAAACATAGATAACAATGAAATACCTTTGAATATTAAGATAAACAAAAGGATAGATATACCACTCACAAGAAAGTGAATTATTTAAAAGCTATTTGTTTTTTTACACAGCCTTATATTTTGCAAATTTGAAATTTGGTTTTAATATCAATAATTCCCCTTAAAGAGACACTTGTCAGGGAATATTGTGAAGACCATCTGAGATGCATTTTTAATTTGAAACTATGGCTATTTGAAGCTATGACACTATAGTGTACCAACACTAATTCTAAAAGTTCAGTTCAGTTCATCAGCTCAAAGAAAGATATATCCACGTGGGTCCAATCAACATGACTTACTTTTTTAATTTCACCTATCAGCTACCTGAAGCAATGAACTGAAATGAGTGGTCCTCTGCTGTCCTTAGGCTGCAAAATGTTGAGAGCAGAAAGCATTACTCTAATTACTTCAACAGAAAACAAATTACTGACACTAGCAACCTTGCATGGAGCTGAATAGAAGCAGAAGTTAATAAGAGTACTGAGACTAGAAAATTCCAAACTTACTATAACAAAAAAATTGGATGAAGCCCCCCAGATCACCTGCTCTGGGAGACATAAAAGCATTGAAGTTGCTGTTAACTCATTTTAAGTTTGTCTATATGAATATCCCATATTAATAAGGAAATTAATATGGGAGGTTGGGTTTTAACTGTTGATGCAAACATCTACTGCAGATGTTTCCTCACACACTTTCTCCTCAGTGGACATTCACTGTTCCTTTTGAAGCAGACAGTTGTCATACATACAGAGTGCCACTCAGAAATACTTCTGATGCTCCTTTGAAACTGTTTGTAAGACATTTATATATCACAGCTTCTCTGTTGCAGACTAGTGGATATAAGATCAGTAAGGCACCTCACAATGGTTCACATTGCTGGCAGCTGTTGTTTGACTAGAAAACTTACAAGAACCATAATTGGTTCTTGCATTCCACACACAGAGGAAGTCTTGGAAATTTAAATACATTTTCAGAAATCCATCATGTGCTGACTCATTGTGTATAGCAAGTAATAGCAGAAGGAATACTGGAAAAGCAAGTTTTAAAAATCAATTTGTATCTTCTTTATAGCAAATTGTTTCTTTGTGGTTTTTAAAACCAAACATACACACACAAAAAAATAAAAAAGAAATCATAGAAAAATTATAAATAGGTCATCCCTGGGTTGTTCAAAATTCTTGGGGGTAAGAAGTGTGAAGAAAGTGTTTGAAGTGGTAACAGAATTTGCTAGTAATAACTAATTACTGGCTATTCCAGTAACACATTTTTAAATTTATACTGTTATTGTCATTCAGATTAAAGTAAATATGAAGAAAGAGAGTGGTCCTTCAAATATTCTAAACCTAGTTAAATAAGTAGATTTCTGGTTGTTTATCTTATTGGGTTTTTTCAGCCTAAAATTTGGGCCTGGCAGAGTTGGTCAAAGTGTTTATTCATTGAAGGGAAAATGAGATCACTGTATAGTCAAATAAAAAATTGTACAAAATTCAAATACCCAAATGGTAAAACCATTTGTGTCATGCTTATCTGTTACAACTTAGTTTTAGTACTTCTATTACATTTCATTACTGAAACTTTTTCAGGTGATTGTTGTGATTTTCCCACCATGCTTTCTTAAGGTAAATACATATTAACATCCTGATCCTCTACAAGTGTGATTTTATCACCTTTGAAAGATATGCTCTTGTTGGATTGTGCCCCTCATCATTTACTTCACTGTAGTAAAACAGGTACAGGTTGCATGCAGCTCTTATAAAGCGGCAGTGGAACACTGCAATCTTGTTTTCAAGACCTTAGACTCTGCACGGGATTCACCAGACCAAATGTTGAGACTGGGAATTTTTATCTTCTCTTGGTCCCCCAGGCTCCTGTTACAGTCACTGGAGAGAAATCATAACTTCTCAAGCAGACACTTCCTAAAGCAGACATCTGAAATAGACGGGATGAATTGCCTCCAGAAGTGGCTGCTGCTTTCCACTCACTGTAAAGGGATCCCAGGTGACAAGTTCAGAAGTAGGTGGTAAATGTTTGGAGGTATCAATGCCAATGTAATTGTAGAGAATTATCACGTGTGAAACGCAGACCAGTTTATTATGAGATTTTGTATGCACTCGTAGGTGAAGGAAAAAAAATAAAAGAAAAAGAGCCCCAAACATCAGGTGTGAAATTTTTAATAAGTGGGGTTAGTATGCCACTTTGAATTTGGAAAAAAGAGCTGAAATATTTTAAGTTTCTTTTGGTGTTATGTAAGGATGTTATATATTTAAACACCTTTATGAACAATCAGTTGGAGACACACCTGCCAATGTCATTTCTGCACATAAAACTGGTCATTTTAGCTGTAGATTTCTAAATTCAGTTTATTTTCTCTAGTTTTTCTTAGGGTCAACCAACCCATAGGAAATACTACCTTTAGGCAATAATAAAGAATGTAAAACAGCTTAATCTGGTGGTTGAGGCATGTGTATTTTGGGAATTGCAATTAGACTACAGGAAGCCTTAATGGGAAGAGGAAGACCAGAAAATCTAATGCTGAAATAATTTATTTGAGTCAGCAGGTTGATTAAAAATAATACTTTTTTATTTTCATGAAAGGGAAAGCAGTAATGAAATCATGCGGGTTCAAGGGCTGGTAGTCTGTTAGAACTGGTAGTGCTGTTCTTCTTTACAAGGTATTGCAGTTACAAGGGAGAAAAATAGGTAAAATTTGAGAGATCAGCTCCCACAGAATCTGACTGCTGGCAACAAGCTGAGCTTGGCAAGTAATTTAGTGAAGTTGCCTGGTGCCCAAAGAAACTAACTGCAGTAAAAACTGGCTGAAGAGATTCACTTCAGAAAGAAACCTCTCAAAGCAATGATGTTTAGGGAAACACAAGTGGATTGGACCTGTGCTATTGCCAAAAATGTATAGCCAGACAGCATCATGATAGTCAATATTTACACAGGTACAGGTCTTCAAAGGCACATGCCTAGAAATGATCTTGCAATCCTGATTGATTGATGCTCTGATCCCCAGTCCCTGAAGTGCTGCTTCTGGAAATGATATACAAATACCATGGTCTGTGTTAGCTCAAAGTGCCGGCAGGTAAGCCAGGTACAGCATTTTGGGAATATATACAAGCACCAGCTGCTACTTGCTATCTATTCTTTAAACCATCTGGTTTGGAGCATACACTACAGAGCACAAAACTCAGGCTATTGCTTGATCAATTCTGCCATCTAATGACTGCATTCAGCCAGTGTTTTCCATTACTGCTACATGCTAGTTTTTAACTGAATCAGTCTTTCTGCTCTCTGACATATATTTCTGCTCCATCTCAGCTTCAGTAGCAGGGATTGTTGTGCTCCCATAAGAGATATAACCATCCTGCAAAAATGTAATTTTTCCTGTGGCTTCTTTACTCCAGAAAGTGAAGTCGGTAGGTTCCCTGCAGTGCTGTGTGACTGCAGCTCAGAGGAGATGCTGCTATGAGTCAAGACCACCTGGTAAGTAAAATCCAAAAAACTTCAAAGACCCTCCAATACCAAAATCCCAGGAGGAGACTCCCTCTGGACCTACTGCGGCTTTGAAGGCAGACCCCCCCTTTTAATCCTCGCCCCTTCCTTATTGGAAAGCTGAAGAAATACCTCCCACTGTGCCCCAGGCTGATTAAAAAAATACACAGGGAAAAAATGAAGTGATTATTTGTACTCACAAAGAAACTATATGAAATGCACTTGATTATTCAATTTTTTAATTTTTTTCATACATATATATTTTAAACACACATTTGTCTCACACAAAAATATACATTTTAATTGCACCAAGCTTTTTTTCTCTTAAATGAGCTGCTTGCAGACAGAACATGATGTGCTGATGGATTTGCAGTAATAAAATACAGTCACTCAGCTGCAAATACCATCCTTCACTTCCCATACTCTCTCTTTCCATAACTACACACTTCTGGGGAAGGATATGCTTTAATATGTTGGAAGTAGAAGAAATTAGTTAATGTTTTTTCTAAGAATGAGACAAGTAAATTTCTTTCTCTTTTCTTTTCTTTTCTTTTCTTTTCTTTTCTTTTCTTTTCTTTTCTTTTCTTTTCTTTTCCACTATACTCAATGAAATTTTATTTCTGCTTGAAAGATTCACTACAAAAAAAAGAGAGTTTTATATATTTGTGTAGTTGGTTATATTTGGCTTCATAGGATCTTTAAGATGAAAGAAAAAAAGAAAATCAATGTGAGAGTTTTTCTATTAAAATAGAGGTTTAAAAATCATAAATATTTGCTGAATTATTTTTTTAAATTATGTTTTCCAACAAGCATTATTCCTTCCATGAAAGCTAAGGACTGTGAAAAAATGTGTGTGAGAGGGAAAAACTGTAGGCAATGGAGTAATATTTTTTCACATTTACTCACATTTTCTGGTCTTTATTGTAAAAATACACCACTTATTAGAGAAGCAGCAGCCTCTGACTGAGGTAGTACAGGGTTCCATGTGTTCTAACTTACTAGGCCACTATGGCCTCTCAAATCATAAGCCCCCTAAAAGACTTGAAAGACCTAGAAATCTCCTGGAAAGTGCAATAGAAAGCATGTAAAAGGAGATAATCTCCAGCACAGCTACTGGAATTCTGATTTGGTGGGTGTCCAAATGTCTGAGCTCACCAGACTTGCTGTGCACACCTGGAGGTGCAGTTGATCAAATGGAATGAGCAGAGTGAGATGCTGTTTTTAAAATGGTATCAGAATTGGTGGAAGTAGAAATCCAAAGCCGATAGCACCTCAGTCTTTCTTGTGTCACTCCTGAAATATGTATGCTACCAGCAAAGCAAGGCCTTTTACTAAAACACTACCTCCCTCTGTCTGCAAAATAGAGTCCAAAGATACACTGTGTCCTGAGTTAGAAGGAAAAATCTACATACCAAGAGGTAAGACAAAGAAATACTGAGAAAAAATAAGTCTTTAGGGAACAGAAAAAACAGTAAAAGAAATCTTGATTTACCTCTCATCTCAGATAATTTGCCAGATATAATATTAGTTTGTTGACAGAGTTAGTATTTCAGGATTTTCATTAATTCTACCATGAAGCATACATGGTCAGTGGCTATATCTGACCAATGCACTTTTTGTGTATGTACTAAGCTGACATCAAGTGCGATTATCATACATGGTCAGGCCAAATTTAAATAATTTAACTAAATTTCAGTAGTTCAGGCAGTGACACTCCTGATGTGGCAATATCTGTTATATTTATTTATCACAGGTAAAATATTATAAAAGAGAAAATAAAAGAAGAAGAAAATAAATTTATGCCTTGCCAAAAACATGGCAGAGCTCTCTGAGCTGCCCCTGATTATTACCTAGAAATGCACATCATGGATCTTTTCCAGAGCCAAGTCACAACCCAGAGGCTGACTCTGTGACCCAAAGTTCAGGTGTCCATAACCTGAAACTGTATTTACCACATGTTTATCCATTGATTGCTGGAATAAAACACCTCCTTTGTTCCTGGGCCTTGTAGATAAAAAAAGCAGAGGAGACTGGATATCAATGGCTGCTCCTAATCAAAGATTATTCATCAGTGTTTATGAAACAAACCAAACAATATCCAAGGAAAGGCCAGGAAAAAATTAGAGCAATAAAGGATTTGACCGGGCCAATAAGTTAGAGAAATAGACAAACCTGTTGTCAATGATTTTTTTGTATCTTGTATATTTTTTCCATCCCTTTAACTGCAGTGACTGTTCTGGTTTACAATTATTGCAGAAATAAGCCTTGCAGATTTATCTCACTCTGGCTGCAGGTCCACACTAGAGTTTGATAATGACAAAACCAAGGTGTCCAGTGTCAGTGGCTGATGCTTTTCTATCCCTTCAGCTTTGCTGTTCCAGCTGATTTGTGCTTTAACAGCAACTCTAGCTGTAATTCAGCTTAAAAAGAACACCTTTCCATGGAGGGATTTTTAACTCTAGAGTGGGTGGAATCACAATCTGCAGGCACTGCAGCAATTTACAATATGGTATTACACCTCATTTCAATAGTGACTCATTTAGTAGAGTAGAATAATAGTGATTTGCATCAACCTTTCCACCTTCATCAGTTCATTTCCTGATTTTAGAGTCCTACCCACAGATGATATTCTACTTTCTTATCTAGGCTGGTAATTGTTTCATATTATACAAGGGACATTCATGAAAAGTTTAAATTCAATGTAGACTCAGGGAAAAAATGAAAACAGTAAAATAAGTTATATATATATATCTTAATCCATGAAAATGTAATTTTTTTCAAATGGTCTCTAGGTAGAAATAAAGTTTGTCCTTTTTTTCTAAGCTGAAATTACAAGATTGCTTTTGTTGATTTTTTTTTCCAAAATAAAAGTGCAGTCTTTTCCTTTAGAAACATTGAGATTTTTTTTTTATCAGTTCTAGTTTTGACAAGATTGGAAAAGCTATCAGCTGAAATACTAAATAGATCACATGAAAATAGAAAATATAATACTACACTGCATGACCAAATATAAAAACCAGGTTAAAGTAAATTATGAAACTGAAAGAATTTTTCATTCTTTAAATGAAATATCTAACAAAGTACAAGGAAAATATTTGTATACTGATGAGACAAAATGAGAAGGGAAATAATCCCTTTATTCTTTACCCTTTGAGAAATGTCATCAAAAGACATTTTATTCTGGAGTATTTCCCCCCCCCCAAAAAAAATATGGTATGGGGATGGGTGGAGAGAGTGTTTAGAATTCCTCTCTGAAGAACAGATTTTTTGACCAATCTTGCTTATGGTCAGTATCCATTATTAAAGGAGGCATTCATATGTAGGGATTCCACATGTAAGATAAGGATCCAGCAGCATGAAGAACACACACTGAAACAGCTTCTAAAATTTCCTAGCTCTATATTTCCCAGGTACAAGTCATAAGCAAGGATGCAAAGTCCGTACCAGTAACAATGAACGTCAGTAGTGGAATCAGAAGAGTTACTATATGTGCCTTTTCCTCCAGATATCACCCTCAGCTTGAGCCAAACTGACTTTTTTACCCAGAAGAATTTTTTGAATCTCCAGAGAAAAGTGCTGGTGTTTTCATTCTTGCATGCTCCAGCAGGACAGGTAAGGTTTTCATTTTCATACTGGTCTCATTGATTTTGTAAGTACTGTAGAAGTAGATTTTGATGGTTGGACAGCCTAGGGTTCTCCACAGGATTTAAAATGCCTTACTTGCTTTTCTTGGTTAGGCTCCTGCATTTCTGTTTCTTCCTTTCACTTTATTACCCTCTTTGATGTTTCCTAATCTTTGTTGACCTTTTGAATGCTCCCCTGAGGATTGCTGATTCATCTTAGGACCTAATCACTATTTTCTGATGGCTCTTACAGCCTTCTTAAATGTCCCCTAACCACTACCAGCTCAAGCATGTACATTTTGAAGCTCTGCTGCTCATCCACTTTCCTTCTTCTTGGAACAGTTTCCCTGCCTATTTCTCAGCTTCTCTCTGCTTCTATATATACACATGGGAGAAGAGGTCTATAAAGAGGTGGAGAGCCTGAGGGGATTCTTGGTAAATTGGCTAGTATTCAGGAGCCAAGGTTTTGGTGGACAGAAGCCCATGAGAAAGGACAGACAAGAGTCACAGATGGAGAATGGAATTTTTATGAAACTGACAAACAAGAAAAAAGTGGACATATATATTTTTACAAAAACTAGATCAAGATGGGCAAACAGCAACAAAACATAAAGAATGACACCTCCTCACTGTTAAGCCTTGTTAAACTGCAACATTTCAAACTAAAAAAAAAACCACCAAAAAACCAAAAACAACAACAACAACAAAAACTAAAATAGCTTCAGAAAAATAACATTTTTGAACTACTTTCTACAGTACAGCACAGACAGACCATTGTCAAAGGCTATCTGTGTCTTATTCCACAATTCCATAAATACTTCTCAAAGATCAAGAACCGTCAGGCAACATTGGGCCATCGACTTTTCTCTGCAGGACTTTAATTCATGTATAAAATAGAAAGAGAGATCAAACCCAGAATAAACAAAAATGCAATAAGTTGAATACAAGAGCTTCCACATATGAAGAGGTTAAAAAGAGTTACACACAACACATAACTGACAAGCAAAAAAGAGAAGACAAAACACAGAAGAATAATTTGCACTTAATAAAAACATGATCACAAGGAATCCCACTTCCACAAGGAAAAGTGAATAACTTATGCTTAAGCGCCATCCTATGACATGACAGACCTCCTGCAGTACATGCTGCGTAGAAATAAAGCAATATTGCTCTTGAAACATATTTCCCTTTGTCTTGATACAGATGTGCCTTTAGGGTAGGGCTTGTGTAACTGAAAATTGTGGTTTACCTAATATTGCCATCTAGTGGCACAACGGTCAATTCTAAAACAATCCTCTTTGGAAGGAAAGCACTGTTATAAGATTCATACACTACTGCAAAAAAGAGTTCACGAAAATACATTGCTAACAACAGCACACCAGGAAATGGAGTCTAGTCTGCAGGACAGTACATGCCCCGGATATTCAGTAAATTGTGAGTGCATCAACACAAGCCAATGGAACACTGAAGTATTGGGAAAAGTCACAGACAGGACATGCCAGCAGTATGCACGACACAAACTAACAGCTTCTAGCTGATAAATAATAATAATAGCTAGAAAACAACAAATATCTGACCAATTATAATATGGTAATTGACATAACACAAAGTGCACACCGCTCTTGGTGGTTAGGAAGCTCCATCAGAAACATCTGTCCCCTAGCCTGAAAACCTGATGGATGGCTTAAGCAGGGAAAGCTTAAAAGCAACATAAATGTTCCTCAGATCCAACCTAAGTGTCTCACAGTTAGTCTGACTTTATCATCCTCCATTCCCTTGTCAGTCATCAAGGAAAAATAATTACTGCCACAGGCAATTTATCCTACCCTAAATCTGCAGCCAAGGTACACCTGAAGTTGTCTATTCATCTTCAGAGACTATGAAAGGAGCCTAAGGAGATCAGCTTATATTAACACCTACCTCAGTTGGTCTCACTGCAGGCAGCCATGAGACAACTCAGGAAAAGCTCAAGGGCAAAATTTACTAACATAGAATTCTACAGTTTCCTAAATGCATAGCCTGAATTCACAAGCATTGAACTTAGTACTCGGTTCTCAGTAGTTAAAGCTTCTCCCTGTGTTTTCTGAATTTCAAAAATGAAATATGCTTTGTAACATAAGGGTGATGCCAAAACTAGCAGAAAGTCAAAAACCAATAAATTATTTACCTGTTTGGTAGTCACAGGGCATATAGGAAATTTGGTTTCTTATGCGAACAACATTTGATAGGTGTAAAAAGAAACTCTTATTTTCGTATGTCTGATGCACCCACAAATTTGGTGATCAGCAAGGAGGGCAAAGGGCAACATTTTGGTCGCCTTGAATGAGTACACTTCAGCTAAAATGAACTGAACTTGATAGCAGGTCCTGAGTTCTCTTCACTGACTAGAGAGAGAATGCTTGGTGAGTGCACCAGGTGCAGACATCTGGGCATGTTTGACTCAGTGCCGCCTGAACATGGATAAATGTCCTCATCTGCCTCCAACTTCCGCTTCATTTATACAGAAGCATTGAAAGATGCAACCTTTAGCCATCAGAAAATCTCAGTGACAGCAAAAAACACAGAGGGAACTTTTACCAAAAAGAAATCATGATTAGTGATCATATAGGAAGATATGAAGATTGAAGGATCTCAGGTTACCTCAGTAAGGAAGGGGAAAATAATTTGGTTTTGTTTAAATAATGGGAATATGGAGAAGATGCAATTTTTAGACCCTTTTTCTACCTTTTAGGTTATGAGTCCATATTTATTATACAACTTGACATGTCAGCTAATAAGGCATGTACAAATTGATTATTTGCCAGTATTTTGTATTTCAAGTCTGTTTCCAATTAAAAGCTGTTGGACTAATTTTCAAACCATAATATGACACTTAAAGATTTTTATCAGCATTGAAAGGAAGTGTGTGGGTAGAAAAGGTGTTTGACATAGCACAAACGGCTTGAACCTGACAGAACAAGAACTGTAAAGCCCCTTATACACCCCACTTTAAAAGGTCACAAGGGAAGATAAATGTTTGCAATAGTTCATGCCAAAAGTTCTTCTAGACCAGTATCTTCTTTCCAGCAATGGGAAAAATAATGGATTTACGACAGAGTTAAGGAGGGAGCAGCAATATATCTCCCAGAGTACTCAGCCACCTTCCAGAGTTCTGCAGCTTAGGGCCTTCTTGAATCATGGTAATTTGACAGCCATTTCTGGATTTCTCTTCCATAAAGCACAGGATGAAGAGGCATCAGACTCCTGTAACAGTAGAACTTGTGATACAGAACTCCAACCACAAACACAAATCCACCAACTTGTAAAATGACAGCCTAGTGAAAAGAATGAGTGTTCTGTAATCACAGAACTTGATATAACTGGAAAAGCACAACTTTTCACCATTTGGGTGTGTTATACCTCTATATAACTTCCTTGTAACAGTATGATGGATTCACACAGAATCAGTGCTTTGATTTTTCTGCCCTCCATGATATTTTGGGAAACTTTTTTCCTAAAACACAAACAAACAAAAATCCAAACAAACTAAAGAAAAAAAAATAAACCCACCAAAAAAAAAAAACCTTGTAAAAACTTTGACTAACTCTTAATATGTGGTTTTTAACAGCTTTCTGCACCTTGAGAAAGACTTTATGAGAAATAGTTTTTCTTGACTTAGAATCACTTGAAAGCCAGGTGACATCACTTGAATCATTGCACTTTTGTCTCTGCACTCAAGAGAAATATTTTTTTCCTGGGTAAACCTTTCAAAAATATCTAGAAAAAACCATAATGGAACATTTAGTGTTAATGGTTACACATGACAGCAAAAGCAAAACCTACAGTGAGTAGAGAAAGGTATTGAATCTCAGGATTTGGGTATATGCTTTGAGGTTAAAGATTAGGAAAAAGTCACTGGACTAAGAGTTAGGGGTAGGGCTGAGGGCTTTGCTAGCCCTGTGGATTGTGCTTGGACCTAAGGTGAGGGCAGAGCAAAGGGCATGCCTCCATGTTCCACACACAGCCCCAGCTGGTCTCACTGCTCTGCTGGCTGAGCTCTCTCCCGCGTTGCCTCCACCCCACGGACAGTCAGCTGCCTTCAAAAGGGCCCTTGAGGCAAACAGCTAAGGGCTTTCCCTCTCTGTGCATCTCCCTCTCCTGTCCTGTGGCCTCCCTGCTGCCCTGAATCCCGAAGGGGCTTTGGTTCAGTGGCTGGGTGTTGTGGTGATCATGGCCTGTGGGGTTGGCCCGTGTGGGAGGAGGTCATGGACTGAGCTGTGCCAGACACAGCCTGTGCCAGTTCCACTGTGAATGCTCTTCGTGACAGAACAGAGGAACTTCTGGAGCTTCTGCAAAGAGAGGTGGGGTAGGAAGTGCTGAGGCAAAGGGACAAGAAAAGAGACAATTATGCTAGAACAGAAGATACAAGAGAAAATGAGCGACAAGAAGGGTGAAAAAGAAATAAAAATAATGAAAATTGGCAGCCCAAGTGCTGGAGAAAAAAAGAGCAACCTGAGCAAGGGAGATCAGGGAGATATTTGTCTACATATCAGGGAGCTATTTGTAGACAAATGGACAGGGAGAGGGAGAAGAATCAGGAGGAGATGGGACTCTAAAGGACTATGGCTGGTGGAGGAAACTATGTTGGACCAGTTAAGAAACAAGGAGCATTAAGATAAAAGGACCTGCTACACACCAGCCCCAGCCTCCTGCATCACCCATTGCCTCACCAAAGGATCTGAGCCTAACACACAGCAAATGGATTAGAGGCATGAAAGGCATGAGAGCAGAAATGCCCAGAGGGTAGCCAAGGCATTTTCCCTGCTTGTTTGGGGTTTTTTTGTTGTTTGTTTGTTTGCTTTTGGGTTTGGGGTTTTTTGGTTTTTTTAGGGGAGTTTTTGTTTTTGTTTGGGTGGGGCTCTTTTGGGGGAAGCATGGGAAAGATAGGAGGGTAGTTAATAGTAGGATCAGTAATAAAAAGTTTTGTCAATTTACACTAATTCAAATACCTTGACATGAACCCGGGGTTTTTGCCCATTACAATCATCTCCCCAGGCATTTGCTCCACAACCTCACAAACCCTGTTGTCCTGGTAGGCCTAACACATGTGAGCTAAGATTAGGAAAAGACTCTTGGACTTGAGGCTTAGAGTGAGGGTCTGAAGATCTTAGGGTTAGGCTGACTAGGGCTTCAGGCATCTCATTAGGATTTCTTCTAAGGGACTTGCGTTCAGGCCAGGGCTGGGGATTGAACTCTCCTTTGAGGCATTGAGATTTAGCCTTTGGAATTCACAAAAGGCTTCAGGTGAATATTCTGTGCCTGGTTAATGTTCCTGGTAAGAGAGTAAGGTATAGACTAGTTTTTTCTTGTTTAGTATACATTAGGGAAACTACCGTTCTCAGTCAGTCTTATTTTGGCTGTGTTATACAGAGTAACTGTTTGATTTTCTATTTGTGATTTTTGTTAAACTTTAATTTCATTTAATATGTTTATACTAGTTTAATTTGTTTTCTCTATTCTTTTGATCGTCTATTTGTACTTTTGAAGTTTGTGAATGGTTGAAAAGTTCTACTGTCTCATAACCGAAGGCAGGAGCCAGGACATACTGCCTGTGTATGGCAAACGGAATGAGGGACAGTGCACACAAAAACTGCATTTCTTGCTTGTTGCCAGCAAAGGGAGCTGTTAAGCCCTTGAAACTGCTGCATCCCAAGGACTAGTGGGAAACAGGAACCTGAACTTGAGTGTAACCACAGCTATGAATTTGTCCAATTAGCTTGTTTATTGCCGGGGCTTCTCCTGTTGTTTATACATAAAATATTTTTCCCCATAATGGTTTATTCCACAATTCTTCACATACATCACTGATAAAGGCTGAGACTCCTTTCACAAGAAGACAAAACAGCCTTGTGGAAATTTCCTAACTTTCAATCACATTGTTGCAATAATGGAATAAAAGAAAGATTAAAAACCTTTAGGTGATATCACGTTCTGATTAGGTGTCTGTCTTTATGCTTCTGTGGTGCATTTGCATTGTGATTGTTTGAATTTGTTATTCAGTAATAGCTGCATTTTATCTCCTTGAGGCAGTGATGAAATTCTTCTGCTTTCAAAAGATAACTACAATGCCCATACTGCAACACACTAGTTGCATGAAGATTAGGGTTGATAAAGCATTAATTTTTTTATCTTTGATTAACTCACTGTACACTTAATAAAGAACAAAAAGTTATTTTTTAACCCCTCAAAAAAAATCCAAAGGACAGGAAAATAGAAGTGGATGTCTACAAAAAGTAAAGGTGTTACTTCCCTATGTTCACTTATCTCTTAAACTTGAGCTATCTGCCCTAACATTGCCAAAACTAAGGAAAAATAAGCTTTGCTGTGTAATGGTGTCTTTTGGCACATATTAATAGCATTATAGATGATCTATAGATCATTACAGGTCTATTATTTATTCAGCATATGCTCTAAGTGTAAGGGAGCATTATGAAAATACACTGAAAATCCTTGTTCATTCTGTAACTGTGAGCCAGGGACTACATTTGTATGACCAAAAAAAAAAATGTGCGAAGCAATTTGGAATGACAAACCAAAAAAACCTATGTGATCAAATGGTAATGGAGCAGCAAGAGAAAAACCACTCAGACTGAAACACAGGCAAATTGCTTGTTGATTAAGTACTTGTGGTACAAGCTGGATGCAAGGGTCTGAACGGCAAAACTGTGATTACTGCCCCAGAGTTTGTGAAAACCTGTCAAAAGTACATGGGGACACATAGAACTGGAATAATTCAGACATGTTGGGTTTTTTTGAGGGATACTCTTTTTCCAACTGAAGCTATTAATTACAATTGAGCTGATTTAACATTCCACTGTAAATGAGATGAAAGAATAACCTACTCTTTCCATTAACAGCTCAGCTCCTGACTTTGCCCTCAGTCCTTGTTTTGAGCTCACTCCAGCCCCCACTGGACTCACAGAGACATTCTCCTCTGTTAAACTTTCATAAAAATGCATTTCCCCTTCTCATCCCCCCCTCTCACCCCCCCCAAAAAAAAAAAAAAAAAAAAAACACACAAAAAAACTAAAACCCCTAAACCACAACCCACCAAAAAACAAACAAACAAAAAAACCCCAAAAAACAACAAAACAAAAAAAAACCACCCAAACTGTTTTGTGGCAGAAAGTTATTTTTGAATCTACTTAAGCCAGTCCCAGATTCCTCAAGAGACAAGACCATTCACTTGAAACGAGGGTGAGGAAAGATTGGTGGTACTGCATAATGTGGCTTCACTCTCAGCCCCTGGTATAACTGAAAGAAGTAATTGATAAGGAACTTGCTTCCACAGAAGTCAAAATAGGACTTTTTTTCTTTCAGGTAGGATCTTCTCTTAAAAAAAATTGGAAAAAAATACTAGGTACATTTGCAGTTATCATACATTGATATGTATGATACACTGAAAGAGTGTATGCACCTATTAGACTGAATCTTGTTAGCTAATTCAGAAATGTCACATTCTCTTTCAGCTCATCATTATAGAGTCCTCTCTTCTTGTGGCTGCAGCAACTCAGGCTCCTGAGTTTTATGTTGTTTGACTGAGTTTATGTCTTTTAGGATTGGACTCAATGATCTCCAGAGTCTTTTTCAACATGTGATCATGTGATATTATGGTTCTATGAACACTGTTTTTAAAAATGTCTCGATTATTTCCTGTTTTTCTTACTTGTGTATAGAAATGCACACGTATGCTGCTGTATAACTTACCTGTGCATCTCAATAAGCCTGTAATAATGTAAATGTGGAAAGAGCATACAAGAATTTAAAAAGCCCATGACTAAACAGCTGTGTCTTATTTCAATCAGTTGCAGTGAAAAGACACTGCATGACAATACCTCAGTGAGTCCAGGCCAGCTTCTTGAAAAAACATCTCTTTTCTTATGCCACAAATGCCTCAAGAAGACTTTTCCCCCCCCACCTTACCCAGGTTGCTAGATATATAAGCACCATTTCTATTTCTCACAATATTTTATCAAGAGAAAAAGCACAGTGTGACTCTGGGGCACCATAATCTGGAAAAAAAACAGGAACCTAGACATCATGAAACCAGAAAATCACTGGTTGGTGGAAAAGTTTTCCAAAAACAAACATCCTTTCAATCATAAAAAGATCTAGGGGTTATTGGCCTCTGCTGATATGAAAATCTTTAAGAGGAAGAAAAAGCCCTTTTGAAGAGATAGAAGTCTTTGAGAAAAAGTCCTCCACCCTAAGTGAGCAGATATGGATTTTATCATGTTTCCAGAAAACCTCTGCTTTTATAAATTAGCCAAGTAAGAATTATATTTACAGATATGTGGCTTCTGAGCTCCAGTGCAGAAGTAATAATAAGGGAAAAACCAGTAAACAAATCGCCTTGGATTATAAATTATGAACTACATATGTATCATTGAGAACAAGTGAATATATTTTATCTTCAGTGGAGGTGCACTTCAAAAACGTCTGCTAAAACTTTGGCTTCATTTAAATCAACTGAAGAAAAAATTGATTTTATTAGAAACTGAAATATGTACATAGAGCTGAAGGGAAACTTTTAGATTCTGTCTTTCCTTTCCTCACATGAGGGAAAAATGAAAGACAAAGGTAATGTACAGCAAGGAAAAA
Source organism: Passer montanus (assembly GCF_014805655.1). Classification (NCBI taxonomy): domain Eukaryota; kingdom Metazoa; phylum Chordata; class Aves; order Passeriformes; family Passeridae; genus Passer; species Passer montanus. The sequence goes on along the minus strand of NW_024367708.1, from coordinate 6,654,669 downwards.
CCATAAATTGTCACTTAACTGTGAACAAGAATGTGGTACCTATACTCTTACTACCCAAATTAAGTAAACAGACATATTCTAGAGAATAGAGATCATCAATAATTATGCAAAAATCACTTATGTGCCTTACTAGGCTATAGAAAATTCCATCCAGGCAGTTCATAGGAAAATTTGAAACATTAAAAAGGGTGATAAAAAATAGAGATTGGATCATCAAAGTGAAAGATATTCCTAGATAATCAAGCCTTTTCCTCTCCTACCATGGGAAGCAAGATTTTTTTTTTTTCTGTAAATGAAACACTTTCCATCTTTAATCCATTCAGTTTCTCTAATTATTTTTAATTATTTCTTTCCAGGTTGAGAAAAATCTTCTAATTTCTAGTCCTTAATTACTCATAGCCAATCTATATTTATTTATCGAACTAATATGCCAGGCATGTAAATATTTCTTTTCCTCACCTCACATTTTACTATCAGAAGTATTATCTCCCGTGAGGTCTTATTTCATTAAGCAGAAAGAGCCATGTCTTGCTGGTCCTACTCTGCCAAAGAACCTACACACTATATTTGCACTTCTTCTGGCTTGATTTCATTTTTCTTGAACATGGATGATCCAACTGATAAAATTTTAAAGCTGTGTTATCTCCTCCATGTCCTCCACTTAGGCGCTGAAGTGCTTAATAGAGCTGTCAGGGTAATCCAGATTCCCCAAGACTGGCAGGGTGGTTCAGAAGATTTACATAGGCATGTAGGCTCTGTAAACAACTCAGAAAGAAGAATTCTTTTGAAAGCTGAATGCCTGTGTCTCTCACTGTGAACAGCACAGTAGCTTGGTCCACCAGGGACGAGAGCAGGGATCTCCCATGCACTAAAACCCCACAGATTCTCTGAATGATCAGTTTGCTTCTTAGAAACTACAAAACTTTCACCTTTGCTATTTTTTTTTTTTTTTTTTTGTGAGAGAAGGAAATATGGATTTTCCTGGAGCACTGTGGTGCAGGTCTGGACTCCCCAGTACAAGAGACACAGGCATACCCTTTTTTTTTTTTTTTTTTTTTTTCTGTGAGAGGAACAAACATGGATTTTCCTGGAGCACTGTGGAGCAGGTCTGGACTCCCCAGTACAAGAGACACAGGCATACTTAGGACCACCAAGGTGTTGAAAGACCTGGACCAGATCTTTGAGGACAGACTGAGAGAGCCGGGACTGTTCAGCCTGAGTTGTCTCAGGGGTGATTTCATCAATGAATATATAAATATCTAAGGGGAAGGTTTTGTTTAGAAATGCATTATCTTTTGCATGAACTCCAGGAGTATCACAGTCTTCATGTACTGAAATGAGCACTCCTTTCTCAGTGCTACAAGACTTCACACACTAGAACTGGACCAATACTGATCCTCAGAGCAATACAGCTGAGTCTGCCAGACTCAGATATCTCAAGGCTTTGCTTTCATCCTAAATATAGGAAACATAGGTATTTCAATTAAATCAAACCAACAATTTGAGACACCAACAAGCCATAGAACTGTATTTTGCCTTCTCCTTTTGTCCTTGATGTCTGACAAAAAAATCACACACCAAAAAAATACAAACAAACCAAGAATTATTCTTCAATCTGGTGTTAAGAATCAGTTTACTCAGATTTTTTCATCCCATTCAGCCTAGATTTGGTAGCAGGAAGATGGGAAAAATTTATGCTTCTTGGGCATTATGACTTAAACTAACACTGTTTGTTATTACATTTTTCTTCTACCTGGGTCCATTTGTTCCCCACTGGTATATAGAGAAGGAGGTGAGCAATGAAGCTAGGTTTCTAAACCTATTATCATAAAATTTGGTGGAGGAAATAATCATTTAACAAACAACAATAATAACAAAAGGAACAAATGAACAAGAAACATCCAGGTTGTTCTGAAACTTAGCTGATCTATCTTTTCATCTCCCACTTCTACAGAAACTAGAAAGGTTATTCCTGAATTTAACATTGAGATAAATATGGCTGCCACCACACATTGCATATTTGCAAGTTGTTTATAATGGCTTTTACATCTGGAAATGAATTTCAGTGCACTACAGAAGAAAGAGAAAATGCTTATCCTTTAGAAAAATTGTTATAGTTAAGTTTCCAGGAGTGAAGTAAGCTGGATTTTAGCCTAAATTCTAAATGGTTTAGACTCTAAATCTTCCTTTAATGAAATATTAGCAAAGACAGAGAACATTCTCATTTCAGTCAATCCAGTAGGTTAGTCATGTATGGGAAGGAGTGTATGCAGATATTTTGCTGTGAAAATTCTGCATTTATAGCCAGTGTAGGTTTATTTCACTGTTTTAGTGATAACAGAAAATCTGGTTACAGTAACTCCCTGCTTGTTATTATGCTGGACCATATTGGTTTCCCAACAGGTCACATTCCCAACCCAGCAAAAATGAAGGAATAAGAGCAACATGGTCAAATGAATCACTCTCTAATCTCTAATTTGATGCATTAGATGTCTTCCATTAGATCTACTGTAAACCTAAACTATTGTTTTACCTCTATACCCTACTCTCTTCCTACTTAAAGAAGGCAAGATTAATACCACCTGCAGATCTCCAATGGATTAGTTTAGCTCTGACTTTATGCTGCAAAGAGCTGCCTTAAAATAAAGCCTAAATAGCAAGTATTAGATGAAGTGAATTAGATGTCAGAATTTTAGCATTATGGCTACCTCAACTACTATTTTCAGAGAGGAGAATCATGACAATACTTTACATAGCAGTTGAAATGCTACACAGCTCATTTACATCCTAAATTAAGCTACTGACTGAACTTGTGTCTCAAATTACTTGAACATGGGATTTTTAATGAGATTCGCATATTGTTCTAAGGCTGAAAAGTCTACTATCAACAATAAAAAATACAGTAATTCCAGTTAGAAAGAAAAAGTGGTTTTTAAATAATTTCCTGAATGTACTTATAAATGCTCTAAGTTGTTGCCGTTAATGCTTACAATATTTTTCTTTAATCAGAAAACAGTGAAGATGTACTTGGCTCAGAAAATCTATATATAAAGTATCTAACCACATTACAAATCTGCAGATCAGGTTTAGAGTGGTATTGGGAAGAGGATTTTTTAAAAATACATTAGTATAGAGCAACTCAAAAAATTGTACGATTTTGGTGATTTACTTTTTTCCATTTATTATTAAGAAATCAAATTAAGTATAATTGCTTCTTTCTTATACTATGTCAGTTTATATTTTATTTTCCAGCCTGAGAAAGTTTTGGCTGTGGTTTGCAGTTCAGGAAACTCCAACAAAAGATTATAGAAAATGGGCCAATGCCATCACGTAGAATATAAAATATGGAACACTTAATAAAATCCACTTGAGATACAATAGATGACTCAGGTTTAGGATAAGTGGTAGCAGAGATAAGAATAGTAATGGATGGTAGCACATTGTTCAGAATAATCACTCAAGTAGTTACGGGAAGAGTCTTCCCAAAATACATAGCACATGGGCCAGGCCGCTTCATGCTCTTATCAGCCCAAGCTCAGATCTAACTCCCAGGTTGTACGTTTGTGTTAACTCACCAGATCACCATCACTATTGATATAACCCCTAAATTACAACAAGTTCAGTACAAAGTATCCTGGCTCTGACGCAGACTCTGTGCAGGACCCTGGGCATGCTGCCCAAAATTCTGCTCTCAGGCTCCTGACTAACAAAATGGGGACTGTCATCTCTGGGACAAGAAGCTGTGGTGAGGATAAACACGAGGTTCTCTGAAGAACACATATACTTTCTGGTGTTCAAGGCATGACCAAGAAAATTCAGTCAGTCATTTCCAATTTTAGCCTCACCCAGTATAAAAACAAGGGAGCTGGGCTGTGGAGTACTAGTCAGAGAAGAGAGCCAGGGGCATCCTGCACAGCTAATGGGAAGAAAAAACAATATCTACACACCCACTCATGAGTTAGACTTGCTGGTAAGAAAATCTGAGTAAGTGCCTTATCTCCTGGACTGATCTGCATGAACACTGTAGGGTCCCCCAGCTCCTTCTGTCAGCCAAAAATGCTTTTCAAGCATAGGCTCCTGAGTGAACAGGATATGTAATTTGAAAGTACACCTGCTGGTTGCAGTAGCAACAGCACTCATCTAGCAGCACTCATCCACAAAACAGCTTTAGGAAGAATATGGTCTGAAATAGCATCTTAGACTAAAAATCCATCTATCCCAACTGACAGTGGCCAATGTAAATTCTTCCCTCACTACCAGAACAACAATTTTTGACTCACAATGTTTAAGCCAGAGATGTTGTCCCTAAAGTATTTTTCTTTCAGCCACTTAGACAACCCCTTTTACAACCCTTCCAAACTCATGAGTTTCATGAGCAGCCTCATGAAAGGATTGTGAAGAACACCATTTGAAGAAACAACTCCTGTTTTCCTGGTTTGAATCAGTGCCTTGCTGGTTTCAATAAATGCTATTTGTATTGTGGGCATAGTGTAATGGACATAAACAGTGCTAGAACCAGGGAAAAAAGTGCTCCTGTTGGAAAAAAGGAGAGTCAGGGCCAGTTTTGATCTATATTAATATCAAAAGTTTTGAGGGCATTAACAAAATAGTTGTGATACAGAAGCTTTGCTGTGGCACAGGCAAGTAGTTATGACTGCCATAAAAAAATGAGCATAGAATAAAAAATTAATACTCTATCATTAAAAAAAAATCTATTTCTTCTCATTTTAAGATCCTTCAGTTGTAAAAATTATAAAAACAGACACCAGGAGACATACAATGTTTTTATTCCCAATATTTTAAAACACTGAAACAGCAGCATCTGGGAGCTTACACAGTATAAGAAGATGCAGCCCCTAGCAAAGTAATCTCTGTGTAGTCCCTCAAAATGAAATATAAACCTTCTCCAAGCAACTTACAGCTGACATACATACAATATTGAACACATCTTTTCTACATGTATTAATTTTAACATTTGCTTCATTTTCCTTAAGCACCCTCTTATACAGAGAGCTAATAGCAGAGCAGGGAGTTACTGCTGAGCTGAGTTATTTCTTTGATTATTTGAGATGCATGGAATAACAGAAGTATGGAAGAAGCTGCACAGTTTTACTCAGTTGCTTCTCACATACATAATTGTCCAGAATTCAAATATAACTATTTTACTATCACAGCTAAAAAACCAATGAAAAAATATGTTTATTCTAAAAAAAAATTAATAAAAAGGTATCTCTATTACTTAGAAAGTTTTAATTTTCACTGTTACAAGTAAGGTGATAGAAAAAGAGGATCCAGTACTCCAGTACTGACTAATTTAAAATTGACAACACAACCTCTGTGCTCATTTTTCAGAAACTTTTTAGAAATTCTCAACAATATATGGTATATGGAATGTATGCTTTTTCCACACAAAGCAAACAATAATAAGTTTCTAGTTTGGGCAACTCAGTAATTAGATGATGGCTACAGGCAACTGCAGCTAAATTTAACCTGGGATAAACACATAGATAAAATATCTCTTTGAGGCTCTTTCAGTGTGACTGCATATAAAAATGAAAACAGCTTTTTTTTTTTTAAAGAAATAAAAAATTAACCAGAAAGTAGATAATATTATGTTACAGCCATTTTTGCTCTGTTGGTACAGATTGCAATAGCTACAGAAGTTTACCTCAGTATGACAAGTGAAGCAGAATTCAGGAAATCAATGAAGTTTCTTGCTGGCTTTTTCCTTTTTTTTTATAATTTCATAAGGGAATGCAAGATTAAACCAAATTGTCAATCATGTTAAGTCCTTTAAACTTAAAAAAAAATATTTTCTAAGGATACAGAAAAATATGCATATACATATTATGCATTTATCTTTGTGCTGCTTGTAAATACTTTTTTAAGGCAGCATGAATATATTATATTGAAAGGCAAAGCTGCATGCACAAATTTCCTATTAACACAGTATTTCTGCATATGTTATTTCTGAGCATGGACATGCTTAAAAAATTAACCAGAAAGTAGATAATATTATGTTACAGCCATTTTTGCTCTGTTGGTACAGATTGCAATAGCTACAGAAGTTTACCTCAGTATGACAAGTGAAGCAGAATTCAGGAAATCAATGAAGTTTCTTGCTGGCTTTTTCTTTTTTTTTATAATTTCATAAGAGAATGCAAGATTAAACCAAATTGTCAAACATGTTAAGTCCTTTAAACTTAAAAAAATATATATTTTCTAAGAATACAGAAAAACATGCATATACATATTATGCATTTATCTTTGTGCTGCTTGTAAATACTGTTTTAAGGCTGCATGAATATATTATATTGAAAGGCAAAGCTGCATGCACAAATTTCCTATTAACACAGTATTTCTGCATATGTTATTTCTGAGCATGGACATGCTTTCACCAGACTGGGTATGGGATGGATTTGCACACATTATCATTCTGATTTATCTGAGATCCCACATGGCCTCAGCTGCCACTGCAGAAAACATGAGTTCCCATGAGCTTCACATCTGATCTGCCCACCCTGTGGTGTAACTCCTAGCACCTCTGGAGATTTCAAATGACACTTGATGACTGTGTTTTGGCAAGTAAACCAAGCTCAAAGTGTCAACAGTCTGTGTCTTAGGCTAAGCTTCCCTCAGCCGTAGCCCATGGAAACAATCCCGTGGGCAGCAACATTGACTTTGTATAGCTCAAGAAAAAGCTTGAGGATTTATTTTACTGCTCATAAGACTCCAAGACCAGCTCAAATTTAGGATATAACTTCCTTGAACCAAGTTAGGACAGGAACTCAAATCTCCATTACCTTAACACCACAGTCTCGCTCTTCTCATGTGAATATAAACAATGGTCTGCTTAATACTCTGATAAACAAGTGCTTCCTTTGCAACTTGCAACTGCACACAGCAAGCAAGAGAAAAATTTAAAAAGCTACAAAAATTTCTGTTTCTTGTTCATCCCTTCTAATTGGTCATGGCACACGCAGGAGCTCAAAGGTGAAATTTGAAATCTGGACCATTTTTGGAGTTCCAGAAGAGCAATTAACAAGATAAAGCAGTCACCAAGGGATACTTGCAACAATTTGACTGCCAGAAGGTGTAGCCAGAGTACCTTTGGTTGAGATGGACAGTAAAGAACAATTTTCTATAACCAATTTCATTGATAAATGGGAATATGATGGGGATTGCTAACCCTTTCAGAGTAAAATATCAGTACCTATGTATCTTCTTGTGATATTCTGACAGCTGTAAAAGTAGACTATGTTATGTTAAGTCACAGACTAAACAGCACCGAAACAGCACCGTAGCACCAAATTTATTGCTTCATTTGGTAAAACAGCATAAAACTAAGCAGTGCAAGAATATCTCACAACAATAATTCCCCCATTTAACAAAGAACAAATTCTGTTAGAAAAGAAAGTAAAAAGGAGTTAAAATAAGTACTTTGAAGAGAAAAAGAACTCTTGCTGTGGGCTGTGCAATTAATTTTGGTCAGTAAACTGTGCAAAACTCTGTTCTCCTATCCAATTTACCATTGTTCAGTTGTCAGACTAGATCAATTCCAATTAGAATTTGCTACTTTTCCTGAAGATGTTTGTGATCTGTCATGCTAAAAATATTCTAGGAAGTAAAAATTTTGTACAGCAGAAATCTGCAGAGAAAAGTTGCTCTGCTATATTTCTAGAATTGAAGATGCTTTCTTACAAGACAAAGCCATGTCAACAATTTGTTATTCTTCCACTTGACACTCCTTGGCCTGAAAGGTTATGGTGACTTGATTAGTGTCTTGTGTTTGAGAATGATCAAAAAAACTTATAGAAAGTCTAAACTTGTCTATTTATAATCAAAAGTATTTAACTTGCATATTCTTTTCAAATTGACATGGTCATAAATACTGTAATGAATTTAGTCTATTTTTTGCACTGCTTAAATACTATTTTGTTTATGTTTACATTATGTATGATTGACAATATCAGTAGTGTCCTTGCCAGTATCCTATCAAAATGAGTAGCCCTGGAACAGCCCAGCATCCCAAACATCCCATTAGAGCATATCCTTCACCCAGAAGAAAAAAGATTTTATATAAAGAAAAGTCTCATTAATTAAACACCTTTCATTCTTCCAAAGTTAATTTCTTTCTAATTTTCCATTTATATTATAGCAATTAAGAAACCTTCAAATCAGTCAAGCTTCTAGAATGCAATTGTATTCTAATTAGAATTTCACTAGAATTACTTTTGAGCGGTCAGGGCACAAACAGTCCACATAGCACATTTCCCCATTTCCTACACTAAAATTCATTCCCTACCCATGCACAAATAATACTTACAAGTTGCACATTCCCTAGAAATTCTCTAACGTAATTGTCAACATCTCTGAAGCCATGGTTCTGCACAGCTTGAAAGTTTTCTACATCTGTTCATCTTCAGTGCTTAGAGTAGATGAGCAGTGGGCTCTGTTGTGACTACTCACATACAATCACTTGGCAGGTCGGAATATCAGAAATCTGATAGAGCAAATTCCAACAAATTTCTTCTGTTTGTTTTTCAGCCCTGAATATAAACACTGATAAAAGAATGTTAGATTCCCAAAGCCAGCTCAGTATCTCTTATCCTCTGCTAATTCCTCAGAAGGGCCTTATAAATCAAGCTAAAGCAGTAATAAACTTGTTTCATGGGAGATGTCCTGATCATATCCTCAAGATTTTACTGAATTTCAAACAAGCCACACTCCAACCCTCAAAATACATTAAAATAAAAATTATAAAAGAAGACCCAAACCCTCATAAAATAAATGTACAAGGCAGAATGGGACCTCTCTGTTGGAATATTTTGCGGTTTCTATTCATAAGGAAAGTTTTTTTCTTTGGATGAGATATTTTATCTCATGTCTTATCTTGTCCGGTGATTGCAAAATAGGAAATGCTGCTAAGGCACAAGCATTACTTATCACCTTAATTCATTCAATAAAGTATGCAGGTACCAGCAACTAGAATTATGTATGTGAGTTGACGCCATTGATAGATCTGAGGTCTGGAAATGAATAAAATCCTGAGTAATGCTGATGAGGATTTAAAATAAGAATCTCATGAGAATTGTTTGATTATTTTTCTCATATCTGCCCAGGAGATTTGTTTTTATCTCCATATGAAAGTCTTTCTGTATCCTTGTTATATTTTGCATTCCTTTGCAATACTCATAAATTCAGATGCAAAGAAATTCAATTGAAGGATTACTTCATGATCCTCTTCTACAAAATGCAGGTCTTTCACCTTCACAAACAAATAACTATATCCAAAATATACCTGTAGCCATCTAGTTGACTTATTTAGAAATTTGCAGTTATGCTCATAATTCATAATATCAGTATGGAACAGAAGTGCTATTTCAAAGAAAAGCCCATTAAGTTCTTTCTCACTTTGTTCTTAACATGGCTAATTCAAGTTTAGCTTTACTGTCAAATGTGGACAGGTTTAAATTAAGTATAATCGTAGAAGGAGTTCAAATCAAAAATTTAAATTGCACTGACATGCTTTCCTAAATTCTGGGGATTACGACTTCCTTCTTAGGCTTACAGCTACAGTTTCCTAAGATCTAGGAAACAAAGAGACTTAGAAGAGGTTAACAGATGAACACAAATAGCAAATGCTATACAACACCACAGAGAGAGTAAACAAGCATACTACAGTTTTAATTAGCATTTGATAAGCTCTGGTTAAGCATATGATGAACTATTACTTAGATCTGAGGTCCTAAAATAACCACAAGTTTAAAAAACAAATCAAACCAAACCAATTATCCTACAGAAGCAGAAGGATGACCAAAAAACAGCTATGGACTCTGTTAGGCAAGAGCTAAATTTCAACGCTGGAAGGTCCTTTACAATACAAACACATCTTTTACCACATGTGAAAATCTATTATTTAGTTAGAAAAACGGATAATACACACAGCCAAATTCCCTAAATAACTTAGAGTTTATAGTAAATACACCCTCTTAGGTGTGTACTATGTAGGTTACTAAAAGCTGTTTTACACAGTGTTGGCCTACTAGGTGTGCCTTAAGTACTGTGTAATTAGGAATCATTACTGAACTCTGCAGTGACCTCAGCTTCAAACAAGCACAAGGTGTCTCACCATGTCATCCTCTTAATGGCAAAACTAGCCACACAAATGCAATCAGCCACTAAAAAGGGGAAATGAAATGAAGGCTGCCCATTCCTCCTCAGTCAAAAAAATGACAGATAAAAAGGGAAATTAAAGGAAAACTGCAGGGAAACACTCACCCTCTGCTAAAAATGGGGGCAGTTTGTTGATTTTCATTTGGCTTTTCTTCAGAAAGAAACCCATCAAAGTTGCAGACTTAAGAGTTCTTACAGGAAGAAAAAAAAAAGCTGGCTTTGTATATCCACTCAAAATTACTGTAATAAATCAAATTTTTAAAAATCCTAATACACATTTTAATTGCGTATCTCCTTTTTTAGATAATGGATACGTACAATTTGCGTCACTTTCAGTCTTATTTTCAAAGGCTTGACTACAAAAGATGATTTTGCAAAGCAGGGACCAAGGGCTTTCATTATCCAAATTAAGTCATTCTCAATGCTCCAAACTCTACACCAGTGGTTAAGTGTGTTATTCTGAACGCAATGGAACAGCACAGGCTGCTTCTTCACTGCTCCCAAGTGTGCTGCACAGGCTCTCTGTGGATGGGATTTGAGAAATGGAGTGTGCTGTCCCAAGCCTGCATGAGGAAAGACATGATGCACAAATCATCATTTAAGTAACCTGCAATTTTATTAACCCTGTTGGAAACATTGGGCAGCACATCAGACAAAATTTATCACTACTCTTACTGACCCTTGCTCCTCCAATAAATCCCTCTCCCACATTGATCCCAGGCTGTTCCTGGCACCCAGTTATCCTTTTCCCCATGATGGTCAGGTGAAGTTCTGGGAGAGATTTATGTCATCACAGCAGAGGAAGAAAAGTTCTGTAGTAGGGATTTACAGCTGATGTCTTCTGCCTGCTTTTCTTTAACCCCTTCCCAATTCCAAATTGATGTACAATGAACCTCTATGAATTTGACTACACTATTTTTGGCTTCTTAATTGTCAGAACATTAAACTAGACTCCCTCTCTGCAAAATGGACATTCAGCTGGGATGAGAAAATGTCCTTTCTGCCTCAGCTGATCTGTCAAAAATGCAAAATTTCATCTTCGTCTCAGAGAAAAGAAGGTGACAGATAAAACCTGAGCAAATTCATACTCTTTCTACAAGATATGAGGGAGGAGCAAAACTGCTGATCAGGGCCCACAGTCATGGACCCTAAATACAACCTCTCTTCAATGATCTTTTCTGCCTTTACCTTCTCCTATCAATTCAGTTTATTTGCTGCCTACATTATCCTCTTTCCCCCGTCCATCCTCACCACTTAGAAGACAGACTTAAAGAAACTATCCTTGTTGTCTTTGTCAGACCAGGAATAGAAGTAGACAAATACAACTGAAATATTCCCATTTTCTGATGCACTGCTCCTTGTTACTCTTGGGAATGGGGAATCATGATTCCCCATTCTCATGTTCAGAATTCTGCCCAAGATTTATTATAGATCTTGATTATGAAATATTCTTTTTATAAGGTCCCATGAAAGCATCTGCAAATAAAGCAAGATACAACGTGTTCAGTTTTTTCAAGGAAGAAAATGTGTTAGAGAAAAAGAAATGCAACCCTCATTACATTTTATGTTAAAGCCCTTTAAAAAACAATTGGCATTTTAATTGAACTGCTTATGTTCTGCATTGAGTCATGTAATGCAGGAATTGAATTTCATTTTTCCTAAAGATAGTATATCTTCCAGATTTTCAACATTAGTTTAGGCTGAAAGATAACATAGCAATAAGAATCTGCCACTAAAATTAAGCATGTCCCTGTGGTTGTTGAACTGTATTTTCCAGCATTTACAAAAGTACATTGCTTTTCAAACCAGGGGTCTGACATATCTAAAATTCCAATGTTGTTTATGAACTGATGATTTCTATTAACACATATTGCCAAGCATCCATTTTCCGGAAGCGTGGACTGCTGAAAATGGAATCAAATTCCAATTTTAATCAGACTCGCCTGTATGATAAAAATTAACCCCTTAAATTGAAATACTTGAACAGGGGGATGAATGTCCACAAGCCAGATGGTAAGGGAGCAGGAAAAAAATTCACAACTTGATTTCAGAAATAGGAGGTTGTTCTGTTAACATGTACATGCTCAAAAACTTATGTTTTAGCTAACCACCACACATTTTATGTTTGCTATATAATAGCTTTTGGAATGACAATTATGTTAGATTTCTTAGCTAGTTTTGTGTTGAAATTTTGGTTTAGAAGGGGCCAATATATGCTTTATTTTTTCCTCGTAAGATTCTGATTTTCATATCTCAAATTCCACATTTAGGCAATGAGTAAAAATGCAAATCAAAATTTAGCCAAAATTATTAAAAGTCAGAACCAAGTTCTTATGGTCTGGCCTTGACCTACAACACAAGCAACATTTGAAATCTGGACTGCCTTATTCCAGCAAATAAAAGGCCAGCCACTAAAGCTGATCCATGAGTCATTAGACAGATGCCCTTCAGACTCAATAGTTATTAAAAAGTCTGTCACAACACCAACCCTTGATAAATTATCATTCTTCCTGTGCAGATGTTTGCAAGGAGGACATTCACTCAGTAGTATGTTACTAATTCTGGTGGAATACACCTGCTGTTGTGCATTTTGTAGAGGAAGAGGACATGGGAGCTTTAAAATTCACACATAATTAAGAAGTGTGAAACGTTCTGTTTTGAAATAAAGCTAGATGAGATTCTTCCTTTTGAATATAAATAGGAACTCAGTGGACTAATGGTTATTTAAATCACTTTGACTCTCTTTGAGGAATCTTATACTAATAAAATATCTTCTCTTTACATCATCAGCATAACAGAGATCCATCTTCATAAATTTGCACATGTCTTCCATAGTCACAAATTCAAATTCATTTCCACTTCCTCTACTTCCTTCTTTCCCTAAATCCCACAAGGTGACACCACCTAATCTTCCTTTCATTGTCTTGTCTGTCTCTTTTGTAGGAATTGAATAGTCTATTCCTCTAAGGTTCATCTACTAAAGGTATTCCCTATTTAGGGGGATTGTTTTCCCTTGCTTTTCACACCAAGGGACTCCATGGCTCCAAGCTTCTCATGCCATTAACTACTATTTACTCCTCTCTTTTTTGTTGCCACTTAAAGTCCATAGAAATTATTCCCTTAATTAAAGACCCTCAGCTTCTTATCAGTTAACCCAAACAATTCAAAGTGGTCCACTGGGGTTGTTTTGCATAACAGTACACATTCATCTTTGCTAATTTAGCAAGCTAAGCAGGTAGCTTTTATTGTTCAAATCCATCAGGAAAACAATGATCCTAGGACCACACTCCAAGTGAGCTCTGGTTTGCTTAGTGTCTTCTGAGAAACAGGTGCTTTACTAGACCAGAAGAAATGGTACATTAAAAGCTTGCTTCACTGAGGTCTCGAAGCCATCAAAAAGCATTCTTGTCAGAAAGGAATTTTTTATGTGGTTATGCTCATTTGCCTTACAATTTGAAAAGGAAAATGTCTTTAAAATTACTAAAACATTCCACTTCAATAAAGCAAAAATGTTTTAATGGGAAGATTTCAAATTATTCTATTAACTGTATCATTCCTCTAGGAATATAATATCAATGACTTTGGAATCTGATTCAGAGCAGGGTGGGGACTTCCTTCCTTCCTTCCTTCCTTCCTTCCTTCCTTCCTTCCTTCCTTCCTTCCTTCCTTCCTTCCTTCCTTCCTTCCTTCTTCATTTTCTCAAAAAGTGAGGTCATATTTTTACCATCAGCTCTTTAGTTGGCTCCTTTTAGATCCACCTCCCAGGCACATCCAAAATTGCCTCACTCCAAGGTAAAATTACACTAAACCTGCGCTAACTGGTTCTTTACAGATAGAAGTTCCTGGAAGAGGAGACACCAGAGGGTGCTGACATTCCCCACTGCTTTCTCAGTACCTCCCTTCATTTTCTCAGGACACTGAGGTGCCCCCCAGCTCCCAGGGACAGGGCTGCACCACACCTGGCTGCAGGTGCCATGGTTGTAGTGGGACAGCAGACAACCTAGAGGATCTACCAATATATTTGAGTGGTTATGTTACCAGCATAATCAAAACACCTAAAATATTACCTTCCTCTCAGGCCACTCACTGCCAGGATAAAGACACTCACACATGTTTTGTAGCTGATGATTTTCCTACACAGATACCAAAGGAAGAAAGAGCAGTGAAATAGCAAAAGCAGCAGAGTTAACACCAGCCAATGGAGGAAGGAAGCTGATGGATCTATGAGAGCTAGGAAAGAATCAAAATGCATTAAACACTGATGCACTCCTGTGCCACCCCCCAACAGATGCATTACATATGACAGTAGCATAAAACATCTGCTTATTGCTTTATTTACAACTGGGGCCACTAAAACAGAATGCTCCCAGACCACAAGATCCGCACATCTGCCTGGTTGCTTTTTTGAGACACATTACTTCAAAGAAAGGATTCCAAGGCTGAAGTAAGAGACAATCTCAGGAAATTATTTTATTTAAACACCAGGTTGCCATTAATTCACAAGAAATGAGGACTATTAATCTAGATTCAGACCCATATGGATAGAACCAACAGTTCTATCTAATGTTTTGTCAAAGCAGCAAAGTATAAACCTAAAATAGATTCTATTATTTACAATAAAAAATGTGATGAATGTTGAATTTTTTAATTTTTTTTTACTATTTTCCATTAGCAAAAAATTATTCTTTGTATTTTCAACATGCACATAAAGGAAGCTTCCTGCTTTTTTAAAATTGTAAACCACAAGACAAAACAGAATTCCCCCAAAATTATACAAATTTGCAACTCAGGAGAACTTCTAACTGCAACGACAATTGCTAGTAAACTTTGAACTAGAATAGTTGGTTAAGCAAGGGCAAAGCAGTCAGATCTTATAAATGAAAATTAAGAGGTGCTTTAGAATGAGACTCGAGCATGTTCTGCTTGAATGAGAGTGCTGCTTTAATGAGACTTGAGCATGTGTGCCTGAAATATTCTTTTAATTCTGTTAAGGCTTGCATGACTTACCCTGCTAAGCAAAATGTTTTTCACAGGTTCACTCCAAACTGTCAAATCTCGAGGCTTCTATACTCTAGACTTCTAGAAATAAATTTATTAGTCTTAAATCTCCAATCTGTCATGAAAGGGGGAAAAAAACCAAAATACAAACCCACAACCAAAAAAGTACTCCCCAAAAACTCTACACCAACCTTGGGGAAAAAAAATCTGCTACTGGAGAAAAAAAAATACAGAGAGTAGATACAGAGTAAAAATCTTCATATTCACATGCTAGAGGAAACGTTAAACATGAAATGGAATTACTAAATACAGACCTTCCAGTAAAAATTAGCTGGCAAAAAAATTTAAACAGCATGTACTACAAAATAATCCTTAAGAACTGTTTCCCCAGAATCCTGAGAACCTCAGGGTTCTCAGGGTTTGGTTTTGGTTTTAATTTTTTCTTATTAGCTATATTTGTATGAGGACTGAAAGTTTATTTTTAAACATATTGAATATATCTGTAATTAGGAACAGTTCTACAGGGGGCGTTTGGATCACCCTGCAGCACGACCAAGACCTTCTCAACGCACAGACCCATAAGCAATGCCAGATTCAGAAGTTTTGACTTGAGATCGTTTTTCTGACATGATCGTATGGTGACATAGACTAAAAAACTGAGGCTGCAAGGAGAAGGAAAAAAAATATTTAAAAAGCCCAAACAACTGGTTTTCTGCAGGTATGCAAGATTGTTTTTCAGCCTTTCTGCTGTCCAGCTGAACATCTGCGTCCCAGGGCAGGGGCTGCCTGTGCTGATGCAGTGGCACTGCTGCTGAATGCCGAAGTGTTGACTCAGAGAGAAGAGCACAACCCTTCCTGAAAGCTGTGTACCACTCTCTTTTGGATGCAGATATGTCACAGTAAGAGGTTAAAGGAGGGTCATCTCCTTTTGCTTGTCTTAGTGAATGCTATCACCTCTTCCAATCTGCCGTTTAAACTGTGTGTGTGAGTTCTCACTGGTCCTTTAAAGAAAATGCACTAGATTACTTTCTTAGGCTGGAAAAAAACTTTCGGCATTTCTAACAAATTCAAATTAGATGGCAGATCCAAAGGGATAGAAACCTCAGGAGAAATGGCAGTGTATTGTTGGCATTCTACTGGAAATCTCTTTAGTCAGCATCCCTGCAAGACAGAGTCCTCCTCTGTACACATTTGTATGTACACATCTCTAATTATATGTATACATTTCTAATGATACTGTCAAGGAGGGTAAAGTTAGACAAGACATATAAAATTGACACTGAAGAAGTCTGTCTTTTGCTTTCCATCTCTCCCTCTCTATTCCTGGAATTATACCCTCGTTCCCTGTCCCATCTCTGTGGTCTGATACCTAAAGTGTTGATGGCAACAAGCTTTTTCTTCCATTTTGGTTGAGCTGGTTTCCTACTAAGCCACTGACTGAGAGGAACATCGTCCCTGAGTTACAGCAATGATAATTTATTAAACAGTGAACAGTACCACTCCAAGGCACTGGAACTGGATTGTTTATGCTGTCTACAGTAAATTATTTTAATGACTCCAGTATGGTTTTGGCCCAGGTTAACTACCTCTCTTCCAACAATTCCTAGGAGCAGCTGCAAAACCATAATGAACCAGAAAATATTCCCCATAGGCAGCTTGTATACGGCCACCAACTGCTGGAAGTTCCAAGAATGTGATGCATGGGGAGGGTGTTGTTTCTTTCCAGCTGGTCTCTGTGCCAGAGTACAGTCCTGGGCAAATATAATTTGCTAGAAGACATGAAGCCCAAGGGACAGACATGCCTGAGAGTTCTTAAAAGAGGAGGGAAGCAGTCAGCAGATGAGAACAAGAAATAAATGAAAAAGCTGTTGAAGAGGAAACAGGACAACTCCTCTCAGCAGCAGTAAGCTGTTACACAGGCTCAGCCTGTCTCATATAACTGCATCCCCATAGATTTACAGTCTTGCTTCTCAGTGAAATATTAGTACCAGTTCCTGCCGACTGCAACAAAGACACCAGTGAACTGCAGAGAGAATATGGGGGCAGTTACTGCATGAAGGTGAAGAGGTGGAGAAGCTGCTTTTCTCTTCTTCCTTCCAAGGCTGTGGCATTGTGTTATCACAAAATGACCCCTGGTTTGACACATTAGATACGTACACTTTTGATAAATGGCCATAAAAAGAGTTAATGTTTAAAACATTTTAGATCCACCAAATTTCCATGAAACAGAGAATAAGCAATATAGATGTACTAGACAGTTAAACCCCTCAGCCTCCTTAATGTATTAGTGGTATTGAATGGCTTACAGTTATAACTCAAGGAATTTGATGGCAAATCCTGTAAGAATCCCAAGGCCTTTTTTGCATCCATTCATTTTTAGAAGTAAAAGCAAAAAAAAAAAAAGAAAAATAAATTGCTATCTGTTAATTGAATCAGGGCCAAAAAATCAACAATGATTTCTGGAAAAGTGTCTTTTTTCCCACTTGTTTCTTTTAGCTTCAGTTACAACACTGTTACAGTACCTTTTTCTTTCATTGTCTTTCTATCTGTCTCTTTCTCTCTCCAAAACGGTTCAATCCCAGATGGAGGTGAAAGGTCTTAAAGTGCAGGAATCTGAAGCAAGTGCTGTCAGATGTGTTATTTTATGCTTATCTTTGGACAGTAGATGATACACAAAATGATCATGTTCTGTCTTTCTGTTATGATATATTTATCTCCATCATACTTCTCTGGGTGCCTCTTGATCTCCTAAGTTATAGCTGTACAGCTAAATAAATAACATACAGAGATCAAGCCTGTGTTCTGATCTAAGTGGCATCAATTGACGCACGTCCCCTGCTTAGGAGCAGACCCTGGTAGAGCAGATTCATCTTGGAAAGTTGGCAAGATCTGCCTTGCTTTGTGCAGAGCAGAGTGCAGCTTAGCAGATGCACAGTGGGGTAAAGTGCTTGAACTCATTTCCTGGCCCTCTTGTACTTAGAAGTGCAGATGCAGTCAGAGCAAACATGACAGAACATCTGGAATGAAAAGATGGGGTCAAGGAAACTTAAGAGAGATGAGAATTTTCCATGGCAGTTTCTCAGCTAATTGCTCGAGGAAACGTTTTCCAAAGTTGCATTCTCTTCTCTGGGCTCACAGTACTGCAGTTTTGTTTGATATTAGGATTAGCTCAGGACTTCCTGACAGGGAAATTACCTCACAAGGACCTTGGCTTAAGAATCTGATTCTACACTGGAAGTTCAAAATAAATCCAGTTAAATAAATAGCAAGTATTTAAACTAGAATATTTGCAACAGTAATTCAATAAAACAACAGAAACAAATCTTTCTAAAGGCCAGTTACTTGAATTGCTTCCTTCTAAGTGCTCCACGCTCCATACACTGTTGATAATTCTTAGATAAAATTCCACCTAAAGCTCTCCTCTATTTTATTGTTTAATAATGCATCCCTAATTTTTCTAAAATTGTTCATATCTCCCTCCTTCTCCACCTTTCTCACTTGAGATCTGTGGTCATTTGGTGAAAGACAGATAAAAATGAAACACAAAAAAGGGTAAATTATGCATTAACCTGTTGCAATATTATGAAGTTACTTTTGGTTATTTCTGGATGGTTTATGTCATTCCCAACAGTCTTGCAGAGACAGGAGAAGACAAGAGCTGATTTGCACCAGTGACCGGCTCTAAACCTGCCGTAAGCAGCTGCTCCAGATAAAGGTCCACCTGCTTTGCATCAGTAATATGGTGAGAAGCAACTGGAGGACCTCAGTGGGTCTGTCTCTCATTATTCATAATGGGCCTACTTCCTCTTTACACTGTTTTACTGTATGAAGTTCACTGGCACAATTCCCACCTGTCCTGGGCACCTTAGCAGTGCTGTCAATATTATTCATTCTTCCCTGCAGACATTGTTGTCTTTATTTTTCCTGTACTTTCACCGATGTTGTTCTTTATCTCTCTTCTTCCACTCCCACCTTTTTCTCTTCTGGTGTAGGTGTCAATTCTTTCCTGTTCTCTCCATTTGATTGCACGAGAACTCCAATATGGTAGCAACCAACCATCCTTTTGCTTTTGTCCAATGGAGAAACCTGTGTTTTCTACTGCTTCTAATGCAACTGCCTGTGACATTTTCAAGGGTATGAGGTAAAGTAATCTAAATCTGCATTTGACCTAGCTACACCAAATCTATGAAAGTTGCCTCAAACTTCAGTAGAAATCAGATTAGATCTGAAAGAGCCAATCTTTTCCACAGATTTCTATAAACTTGAGTAAGCAGAATATGTCATCATCTTGTGCTATAAGGGACTCAATCAAAGAGAAGGTGCTAGATCAAAAGAGAAGGTGATAGATGGCAAAAATATTTAACAGGGAGTTTCTTTCCAACAAGAAAGAGGGAAGAAAAGAAAAACAGACAAGTCTTTCTGGCCAGACATGAAGAGTAATCATAAACTTGATTACCTCTCATCCATGAAGCAAAATATACCTCCTGTGAGCTCTGAGTGGTTATGTCAGGTAGCCACAGGACTAACCAGACTTATTGCTGTTCTATATGGTCAGGTGTGCATCTGGTTTACTCTTCTACAGCCTTAAAATTCACCCAGTGAGACATCCTGGGAAAGCAGAGTCAATATGAGTAGCAGAATCAAGGAGAATCTGGTAGCTCATGACCAATTTGTATTTTGCTCTTTGATTTTGTGTTTTATGGAGTGAGAATCCTACATGCTAGTTCCACCAGCAGGTGAGTGGCATCAGCAGCAAAGTGAGCTGGGATAACTTAAAACCACTGTGCAGTTGCCATGTACCTGTGTGTTGTCAGATTTTTTGTCTTATTGCACTCAATTATGTTGTTAACACTGCTTCCATGGATTAATTGGACACTCCTGTTCATAGTACTTTATTAAAGAATAATCCTTTGTTTGAATAGTACTTCTGGCAAGTCCCCAAATATTGACTTTCCTTATTCACATTTAAAGCCACCAGATCCTTTTATATAATCACAACTAAATACAATTGATAAGATTTGTCTATAAAGAATGTCCAAAGTATCACAGGGAATTCAGATTTCACTAGGGGGGGAAAAAGTGCACACTGACTGAACCAACCTCTATCTATGAAGGAGTCCTTTTTTTACAGTAGAATTCTTTTGCTCTCTTCTCAGCCCCTGACAAAATATAATCTTGGGCTTCAATGAAAACAGAGAGAGAAAAAAAAATATCAAGTATCAGTGTTATTGATTCCTGAGGTCAACTTTTAACATCCTGACTTTCTTGTCTCTTCACAGCATAATGCCAGATCATTAGTCTGACTTGAGACTACAAGTCTTTCCTCAGGGTTGATAGAGGATCATATTTTGTCTCCATACTTTGTGCCAATGAGCAGGCAATAAACTGAGAATACTCTGTCTCCGTGGATCTTTAAGACACATTCAGAGCTGATTAAGACTGGACTCACATCCAGCCTCTCACCCACCAGCATCGACAAGGCCTTCTTGGCAGGGCTGCACTCCATCCGTTCATCCTCCAGCCTGTGTTGATAACAGGGGTTGCAGCACCTTGCAGTTGTTCTTGTTAAGCCTCCTGAGATTCCCTTGTATGGGAATCTTCTTGTTTTTCCCTTTCATCTTTGTTTAAGAAGTTTAATCAATTCAAGATAGGGATTACACAGTGCAAGAGTGCATGGCAAGAGAATAATGGAATTTTCCAATATTACTCCTCCACTGAAATGATGAACTCTATTATTGTGATTCTATTCCTTAAACGATTTTTAAGTGGGATTTAAGAATGGAGAAGATTGATTCCTAGTTCCCTTTTCTGATTTGAGTCAGGTTCCTCTCAACCAGCTCAAAATATCCCATAGTTAGACTGAAATCTTACAATTCGTTGGAAAGAAACCTTCCACACTTTCAGTTAGTTTTCATTAGTTTTCATTAAGACCTGAATGAGGATTTTTCTGGATGCCTTGCCAGGGGATTTCACATAAATCATATCTTTATTCTTCAGCAGAGGATGACAAAAGTTGTGGCTGATATAAATGGTTTAATGATATATCAAAGAGCAAGCCATTGACAAGGGTCTGGATAGAACTTGTAGCTAAAGAAACCTGCAAAATTGCAGGTGCTAGTAATCCAGACAATTTACATTACTTTCAATGTTTATAGAGAATTTTCAAACTTCATGTACCCCCAAGTTAAGTATTATAAATGTATTATTAGGATTTTTTTTAACCTTTAAGGCTTCTAAGAATAGCAGCTGGTTACCAAACAAGAAGCAGGACCATTCTCTTCTGGTACATTTATTTCTGGCAGTTGTTATTCCTGCAATCATATGTACATTTCAAATGACTGATCAGCTATTAAGTGCAGGAAATAACTTTCCTTGTCTGACTGTATCCTCTCTCCATGACACGAACAGCAGCAGATTCCAGGACTTGGCTACACTCACAGGCTGCGTGTCACTCCTAATTACCCTGCTCATCCAACTGGCAACTCAGGCAAAAAATACGTAAGAGAGGGGAAAGACAGGAAAAGTGCCTGACAGCCCTCAAAGCAAATAGTGTTTAGTTCCTTTCTTGTTTCAGACTTCCAGATGTGCTTTCCCTACACTCTTTAAACAAGCAAACAGTGCCTTGGTCTCCACTTCTCAGCAGAAGTCATTAATTGACCTTACTTGCTTCATTTGTTGACAGTGTTACCACACAGACCAAAGCACTGGTCCCATACAGGAACCCAGGCTCTCTTCCCCCTGCAGCAGTTCAGATTCCTCTGAAAGTTAAATGCTCCAGAAGCAAAGTATATGAGCAAGCTTAGTTAGTATTGCAAATCCTGTACAATAAAATCAATACTCTTAAAACATCTTTAAAAAGTGCCTTTTCATCACTTAATTTTTCTGCTGCACCATGCCAACTTATTTTGGTAGGTTTCACTATGCTGTGTACAATGTAAGCTTTAGGTCATATCTGCTTTCCGTGAGGTACCAAACCATTTGTGTGCCAGTTAGAACTACCATGACAAACGAAATTTGTGTCAAGGCATTCAACTGGTACTGCAAGAGTACTCTTATTTGTTAGACTGGCTTTTTATGACTTAACATATCATTAAAAAACAGAACAAACTGGATGGCCCTAGAGAAACTGGCAGGATAGATAATACCTATTCATAAGATGTACCTAAATATTTAAAGAATAGTTGAACGGCAAATGAATAAGTTTATGAAAGAACTGTCCCCAGTCTTTTCTCCCTCTTTCTCTTTTGACTTCCTTTTCTTACATTCATAAACACAGGAAAGTAGATGCACAGTTTTTCAACATGACTTAAGATATAGATAGATATATATAAATAATATGTATATGTTATAGCTTAAACATATCACTGCTTTCAGCAGGTACTCTGAAGGCCAGTAGCTGCCAGGTGTTTGGAAGTTCTTCCACAATTTTTGGGAAGATGTCTTTCCTTTTCCCTTTTCATGGTTATTGAGCTTTAAAGTCAGGCTGCAGTTAACATCAATATTTTGACACTCTCCACATTTTTTGAAAACATGTAAAACTATTTATTTTCCACCTACATTTCTTACCTAGAATTTTGTCTCTACTATATTTATATCATTTAGATACTTGTATAGTGGTGGAAACATGATTTTGACCAACATATTATCTTCCTAGCTATACAGTTTTCTCTCTATACAATGAGAAGGCTTGCACACTCTTAGAGAATTCTAAATAATGATTTTGCTTTGGTACTGCTACTACAGAGTCAGCTTTACCCGGGGACAGACAGGAAGTAGCCTGTGACAAAGACATGACTTCTGCTTTTGATATTTATATATAATATGAACACTGGAGTTTAGAGTGCACTATATAAATACTTAGTTATAGAACTGACATCCCCTGAAGAATCAGTAGTCCAAACACCTGATTTTTCAATAATCAGTTTCTGATAAACTGTCAAACAGATTCCATTTCCCATCTTGAATCATTCGCAACCAAAGCAAGATTGAACCACTCAGACTGGAGTTTAGAGTGCACTATATAACTACTTAGTTATAGAACTGACATCCCCTGAAGAATCAGTAGTCCAAACACCTGATTTTTCAATAATCAGTTAATTTAGTTTCTGATAAACTGTCAAATAGATTCCATTTCGCATCCTGAATCATTTGCAACCAAAGCAAGATTGAACCACTTAGGGGACAAATAAGGTTAGTGTGAAAAGCATGTAGGAAATATGTCAATGTAGTGAAAACAACACACTCAAAGAATAGAGAATTTATTTTCCAAACAAGTGGTTATCATTACATTATTTTCAAAACAATTTCCAAGCTAATTGGGTTGCAGCACTGCGGAGGTTCATCAGCAGTACAGTTCACCTTTCAGAACTTCCCACACTTACCACCACTCTGCCATTCAAAACTCTCTGTGCCAAAGAATGCCTCTCATTTGACTTACAACACAATCCTCACAGATTTGGTGTGTCTTCCATCCTGTGATTTGAAAATGAATCAATTTCAAGTAATGAGTGCACTTCACTGTAGCTATAGGAAGAAAGACGGGAAAAGAATCTTAGTAATTACTTGAACTAACCTTATCATAGCAACATCATACTGAATGGTTGTCAAATCCAACCTCAATAAATATTTGGATAACTAGGAAGTTAGTATAAAATTCAGACAAGGTGTTTGGTTACAAGTAGCAATAATATTTTAGTACTTACACTATCAAACGTTTCTAATGCTGCTGAGCTGTTCAAAATTATATGCAGCAAAGGTTGCTCCAAATGGCTTTATAAATCTAATCTGCTCTTAAGCATCACAGGCAAAGTCTACATTGCACTAGCATTTCAAATTGTTTATATTTGATTGTATTCCATTATCTCTAAATGAGGTGAGTTACTCTAAGGTCATGATCCGTTCCTTGCTATTAGCTGGCATGTTCCACTGTGTATACAAGATAAAGCGTGTTTGATATTCTGACTTTTTGTTTGAATTTACTGAGGTGGAAAGATAACCAAATGTGATTTTTTTTTTTTTATTCCAAAGGCTACAATATCAAATACTTTGAGAAATGGTTAAGATTCCTTGATGTTTTCTTTATGTAGTATTCTCATCTTAAAAAGTACAGATTTTGGATGCCACACGAGATTTCTGCTGAGTCAGTGTTTGACATTGAGAGTGCCTGCAGATATAGGCTCTAAGGACAGATAGGCAAAACATTATTTTTTTTCTATTATGGAGAATCATCATCTTTGCTGCATCATCATTTTATCCTCATTGCAGAAGCAAAAGCTTTTCCATGAGGCAACACATCTGATGGGAAACCAGCTTTTGCATACCTTGTCACGCCAGACGTGCATCCCATCCCCTTCCACCATACTGCCAAAACAATTAAATAAGTTTTGGCAGCTGGATAAGGAAGTCTGTCTGATTGAAAGCTAACCAAGAGTCAAATCAGAGAGCTATCAAACTGTCCATGAAATCACACAGTTTGTGGCAGAGAAGAGTGACAATATGTGGCTAGCATTAAGGGGAAGGCAGTGCTAGTCATCATAGCTGCAGAGGGGACATGTATTAACTTAGGCTGATTGTAAAATTGCACTCTAAAGTCAGCTGTTTGGAGGCAGTTGGAGACATTATCCATTTCCCATTAAAACACCCCAGGTGTAATACAATAGGGGATTTAAGACCTCCTTAAGCATGTAATTATTATGGTGCTGTTAGTGATTGCTCTAATACTGGGTTTTTTGCTGACTAACAGCTACTGTCTGAAAAGTTGCAACAGTACCTACAACTGACCAAGCTAGACAGTTAGACAAGCTAGAATTATAGCATGATGCCCTAAAAGTGCTCAAAACCTCTCTGAAAGTAAGAAATGACACTACAGCATTTCCCAGCTTTTAATCAACAGGAGCCATGCCCCAAAAGGACTGCAGCCCCCATATTCCAAGCATCTTGCTGCTTAGCATGACTCACAGCCCTAATGCTTGCCTGGGTTGCAACACAAGATGATTTCCCAGAGAAGACAGCAATCTAAACTATCATATTGGCTAATAATGAATACTGGGATGAAAGGCAAAACAGATTCTACACAACAGATTCTTATTAAGTTAAACAATTTCTTGTGTTTGGGATTTTGTGCTGTGAAGTCCTTCCAAGATATATGCCTGATATGACACTCTTTAATAAATCTATTCAGCATTGTAGAAGGAAATTATGATACCTTCTCCAATTCTCCCAAAAGCCTAATATTCACTAGATATGTGTTAAGAATGTGATACATGAAGAAATAAAAATGAAACTTCCTTTTATGCTTTCTGCCAACTCTGATGTCTCACACAGAAGATCTGACCCTGGTGTTGTCAGAGACCCAGAATTCAGGTTCATCTCTGTTGAACATATTCTACTCTGTAAAAAGTGTCTCACTGGATTAGGCACTCTTAAACAGGTCCTCCCTCTGCCAGCTGAGTTTCTCCATCATTAGGTTCCAAAGTAGTGCTCAGTGTTTCTTTGGCCCGACACACATTTGATCCTGCCATGTGAAGAAAAACAGATCTACCAGAAGAGATAAAGACAACCTGTTCCTTCCCCACCCATCAGCACGCACAAGCCATTTTTATTACAAATTTTAGAGATACTGTGTCCAGACTGACTCATGCAGAAGCTGTAAGGAATAACACCTCTAACAGCTCAGGCAAACACTACCATGAGTTGGTTATTGAGTAAAGAAGAGAAAGAAGACTGAAGGCTTTTGCACAAACCAGTTTCTGTACTAAGAATGACTTATAATATGAGCAGCTAATAGGAGAGACCTACCCATCAAAGACAGCTGTAGGACATACTCTGAGTATAGCCTGGGATGCCTAGCATTCCCAAGTCAACACTCAGGCAAGTTCAGAATACCTTGCATGTAACAGGAGAGTGAGGTAACTGCTGAGGTGTGGAAATTCAGAACCTTGAACACGAAGTAGTTGTAAGGGCTGAATCCTCTTATGTATCTGGGCTTTTGAATTTTAGTGCATTAGCCTACTAGGTACTAGGATTTGGGGCTTTTTTCATTCTAGTTGAAGTGGTTTTCATTTTAGAGATGCAGCTCACTGCATTGGTACCCTTCAGCATCTCACTGGAAATTTTCTTTCTACTTCCACCTCACATCTGTTCACAAATATCTATTAGAGGAACACAAGAGAAACAGACGGATCTGTTGAATTTTTAACCTTAGTTCCTTTTTGGCAAATTTCTTCCTCACTTCCTTAGGAAACACAATATCCTCACAGATGAACTCCCTGTTCACAAAATTCAGTTTAATAAATTATGGATCCTGATGACCTAATGGCTTATTTGGGAGACAGAGTAGACTTTGTAAGACCTATAAATTAAGGACTTAAAAAAGCAACTGGGTCAGGGTGTATATAAAACCTATTGCATGGGGCTGGACACTCTTATCAGTTAAGATTGGAGAGTCATCTTCTGATATACCAGATATGTCTCTTTCCCTATGACCAAAAGTGTCCTTTGTCACGAGTGGAGGGAGAGGTGTGTGTCAAATCACAGAACCACAGAGCTAATCTCAGTGACACTTATATCCATTAGTTTAATTTCTCTAGCTTCTATGTTAGTGGTACAATAAATGAGGATAGAATAAATTCCGAAAAAGAGAATTCTCTGAATTTGCAAATAGCACTTGGAAATAAAAAAATAGACAATTCTACCTTATTTAGTTATAAGACAATTAGTCATTTCCACCACAGAAATCCTTATAGATGTTTTCTTTATTATTATTATTTTCTTCAAAAGAAAGTAAGTGAGTGTTGTAAAGACTTTTGCCCACTGCATGTCTTCACATCTGAGTGGTAATGGTTCCTTGTGGGACTTGCTACTCCTAGAATAAATTTGTGTAACTTTTTACACACAATTTCCCACACAAAAATGTACTTATACCCCAATTATACTTATTTTAGAATTTAACTAAAATATAAAGAGATTAAACATGGGAAGATGATGCCTCAAGTTTAGAAACATACATGAAAGGAACATGTGTAAATCCAAAGCAGTCAGTCCAAGCTGCTCAAGTCAGTGAGCAGAAACAGACAGTACCAGAGTTCAACTCTTTTAACCTATTTTGACGTAAGTTAGAAGAAATAAACCCAAAGCTAAGAGCTAAGGACATAGTTAAAATTAGTTCAGGACCAGAGGTCTTCGTCCTCCATCTGGAAAATTAAATTGCCTCTCATGTTGTTCCATGTTGTATTCAGGATACAGGTCAAGATCAATGGAGATCCTCTAAAAGGACACCTATCCAGAGGAAATTCACATTATGGGAAAAGGAATCTTTCCTTCATTTAGTTACCTTGCTTTTCTACCTACACTTGTAGGTATAATGAAAGGGATAAACATTTTTGCTATCTCTTTCCCATTTCACCCTCATAATTAATGAAAGTTAAAATTATATGCTAGTCCCCACACCATTTTTCTGCCTTTTCAGTACTGAGACCCCTGGTTAAAATTGTCCATGCTTCTGAGAAGAGCAAACAATCATTTCAAAGCAAGCTGCCAACATATAAATAACAGCTAGTGCAAATGGATTTCATGAATCTTGTGACACAGTGCCACGTGTTCCAGTGTTCTACATATTTATGAGACAAAATATAACTAGAGGCTAGAAAAATGACACAAAGAATTGTTGAAAGAGTTTTCACAAAAGTGTTTTGCCTTGAAAGGCAACACAAGTTTTGATAAAGAAATAAAAATTGGAATTTCATTTAAATTTACTCAACTAGTTTTGGCAGAAGAATTATGAGAACAGCACTTCAAACAGATGTTCAGCAGAGGTTTCCAGCTGCTAGCAGAAATTATGTCAGAGCATTGCATAATCCCCTATGTTTGTAAATGGTTGGAATAAACAGTCACATCAACAGCTCAGTTATTAGTACCTAAATTCCTTGCAAAGCTTCTGTGTTATGAATGGAACATCACTGTGTATCTTATAGCTCATCTCAGTGATCTTAAAAGCCTGTGGGTTTTGGACTCCTGCTTTATTTAGAGTTTCTTGTCTTAGCAGTGTGTACAGCATGAAACTGTACAGGTAGCAAATTAACCCTTTACTTTTATCAATCTATGATAAACCAAAATTGTCTTTTCAAGGCCTGATCCTAAAATTCTCACATCAGCCAAAGGCTAAGATGCAGCGTCAGACTTATAAATTTGCTTCTGCATAATGATTCAGGTTTCAGAAGAAGCTTCATAACAGTTTCCTAAGAATAGGAATGGGTGAGCCAAATTATAGTCTGTGGACAGCATTACGTGTCTTCCACAACCCTTTGAATTCTTCTTTATTTCTCCACAGTTCTGCAGTTCTTCTGCCACTGAATCTGTTACAAAGCATTTGCTTTGTTTTACAAATTATAAAGGAAATATGTATTATTAAGGAAATGTGTTTCCTGGAATGAGGAGAGATAGTAGTGCACTTGATGATTGGTTTTGACAAAGCAAAAGTGGCAAAAACACCCACTAGCCAGGTGGCCCAGTCACATTGCTGTGACTCTGAGATTGTAAGGAATCAAAAGACAATACCCATTGCCCCAGCCAGAATTTTCATGCTGTGAAAGGAACTCATCTCTTTCAGATTATTTGAAACTGAATGGGAAGTTGCTGACTCTACGGGCAGAGCACTTAGATCTCTTAAGACATGCAAAGGCATTTTTGTTTACTGACCCTCCCTAATCTTCCCACATGGAAGCTTATAGAACAAAAGGCCATTGTAAAGGCAAAGATCAGGAGGCTGTATTAAGTCATGTACTTTTTTTCATTTGTAGCTCAGTTACCAGCCTTCTTGTAGATGTTAAACTACGTTTGAGAAAGCACTATTTCATCATGGGTTTAAAACATCTCTGCCCTGAACTGCAAATCAGTTCTCAACAGCTTACTGTGGGGGAAACTGAAGGAAATATCAGTTTTCCAGTCTGGTAACAAGTAGGAAAAACAAAATGAGCAGAAAAAGGGATAAGGGAAAGTCTGGAAAAAGTGGGAAAAGTCTGTCTGATCAGATATTCAGAAATTGCAATTTCATCATAACAACGTTAATACATTTTTCTGTTTCTATAGATATTGTGGTAATCACTAAGCTTGACAGATTTTTTTTTCAATGAAGAAGGTAATACTTTCTGAGAACTGAAAGAAAATATATAAAGAAACTGTGGTTTATATTTATTCAACCCCCCTAAAGAGAATATGTTTTCCTGGCAATTAATGCTTACTAATCAAAGTTTACATCAAAATGAAAATGTTCATCTATTCTGCAATGCCCAGATTAAATGACATTTCAACATAATCTTCAAATATTACCTAAGATGCTAAAATGCACCTCTGACTTTCTGTTGTATGGTTCACAACAATCTCAAGGACTTCTCTGCCTGCCAGGTCTGAGAGCAATTCTAAAAGGGATTGGTTCCTGTTAGATGTTTATCCATAGCATATCCATGAACTGAATTCATTGCAACAAAAGGGAAATGATAACCTATCATCATTCTTCCAGGCCATGATACTGGGGCAGAGACCTCTCCCGTGACTTCTTGTCCTTAGTTCAGCTCACTGAATCAATCATTCTTTGAAGACAATGAGGGAGCTTTCTGTGAGGAAGAAACCATAAACCTCAAACAAGTTGCTCATGGGTGGATCATGGGAAACAAGTTGTGAGGTTATATTTATCTCTACCTACATTAGAACTGTATTTTCTCTGTTGACAAGCTTTAAAAGTTTACAATACATATTGATAAGTATGGGTCAAATGTTAGATGATAAAGGAAACCTGGAGAAGAGAGAGGAAAATCTTGCTAAAATTGAAGGCTGTTAATATCCTTTCTTGATAAGGATTTCAAGTTATTTTGAGAATAGAGTTTCTACTTCAAAAAAGAACATGTCTTCAAAGGCAAAATTAATTTTAAATTGATGTTTTACCTTGTACATGAAATATTCTCTGAACTTCTCTAATGTGTACACAAATTAATATGAAATTAACTTGAAACTGACACTTCAACATGCACATCTTCTCTGAACTAATAAAATCACCCATTTTTGCTAGATGTTTTCAGATACGTGAATTTGAATTACAGCTCCTTTTGAATTTAATTGCAGCATATGTAAAGGGACAAACTTCAAAATATTTTTCATCCATATCACAAAGACAAAAGACTTTCATTATCACACAGAGTATTGTAAAAGGGTAGGCAATTTTCTCCTGACTTGAAGTAAATTTCTTAATGTACAGAATATCAATTTCCTTTCCTTTTTCTGTATAAAAGAAGCTGTAATATTTTCATTTGTGCCATTATCTAATTAAATCAGTTCCATTGACTTCATTGTTGCAGATACTCATTGGAGATGACCAAAGAAGTGGATACTGAAGTCAGAACTTTTCTGAAAATTAGGTGCTAGCAGTCCTGTTGTAAAGGTCTCTGTAACCACCCATAAAGGAGACAGCAGTGAATGGGGCACCACACCTGGCATAGGGTAGTGGTTACTGCAAAACGAGGTGGGGCAGCCTTTGGTTGCAGAGCCCAAAGATCAAGCTTTCTGTAAGTCTATAGGCTGTACTGCTACTTAAGTTATACTGAAGAGAAGATGGGGAATAAAAAGGTTCCCTTAAGGAAATGAGGGCCTCTTACGAAAATCCCTCTTTCCTGCTTCTAACTTTGCCTATTAAAGCCTATTAAATCATGGGTTTTATTATTGTTTTCATTGTGCTAAAAATAGGGTTATAAATGGCACCATAATTTCTGACATAAATATTTGGTCTGAAATTTCCTTATTTACCTGAATGACATTAACTAGCACACTATCATAAGAGAGCTCTGCTACCAGTTGTATTTATACTAGAGATGAGCTAATAACCTTTTCCATCCCCGTGCAAAGAAATTCACTGACTGCCAAATATCTCAAACTTCCTTTGAATACATATCCCTGAGCTATGTTACAGTTAAATTATTTACTGTACATGACATATTGTCATGAGGTCATGCTAATTCCTACTCTGCCTAAGAAATTATAGGCATGTTTCAACCACCCTGACACTCTGGCAACAATAATTGTTGGGGGAAGAAAGAAATTGAAAAATAAAGTACCTAAAGGAGGCCTACAAGAAGGCTGAAGAGGGACTGCAGACAAGGACACATAGTGCTAGGACACAAGGCAATGGCTTTAAACAGGAAGGGACAGATTTAGATGAGATATTGGGAAGAAATTCTTGGCTGTGAGGATGTTGAGGCACTGGAACAGGTTGTCTAGAGAAGTTGTGAATGCCCCATGCCTGACAGTGTTCAAGGCCAGGTTGGATGGAGCTTTGAGCAACCTGATCTAGTGGAAGTGGGGGTTAGAATTAGATGATCTCTAAGGTCCTTTCCAACCCAAACCATTCTATGTTTTTTATAAAGATTTCTGATCACAGGCTAGGAATTAGGAATTCATCAGCTAGACTTTCTGCATCTTCAGAAACATCCAATGTGACATCAGCTCTTCATTTAGACACGTTCTTGCTGGTTTTTGGGTACCTTTCCTGGGGCTGGAAACAAGAAGATGTATCCAACAGAAATGTCAGGCACAAGAATTCACAGCCAAATGCATCGTCCTAAATGCTTCTCTCTAGTAGGGAAAGGTTAACTTTTGGGATGGCTGTCACAATAAATTTTGTTCTAAAATAACCAGTTGAAAAAAATCCAAGTACATGTACATCAGAAATCTCTTCCAGAGACATCATGTCTCAGTTATTATAAAGAATGCCATGAAACTGGGCTTACACAGCCTTGAAACCCTTTCTTGCGTTTAGACTCTGTATTCCTTCTTTTAAGCATGAGGAATTAGATGAGGGGTTCTTTTCTTAAAGAAAAAGACTTTCACAAGAAAGTTTTCTGTCTGAGGTATTCACCAGGAAGAAAGAAATGGAGGTACATTTCTTCCCTCCTATCTCAGAGAGGAAAATACTCATACCTGCTTCCCTTGCTTGTAAATGTAACAGCAGTAGCAGCTAATTACATAACAACTTAATGGAGGGTCCACTTCTTCCTGTACACTCAGAGGAATTGAGGAACCAAGAATACCAAATTCTGGAGAGGAGAGCAAGCACATAGGTGTTACTAGAAGTAACCACCTAGACACCTAGAGCAGATCTTGTCACATTAAGTTTCTCTAAAGACAGCCAGAGAAATACTCAGGTGTGATTCACCTGCACTGTTCAAGGCACCACTGTAGATATCTCGTTTGGTCACACGTTGTCCTTCTCCTCTGTAGCCAAAGTGTCTACAGAGGACTAGTATGGGCTAGCCTTCTAATATAATGTAGGCTAGACACTAAAGTCTCTGAAAAAATCCCGAGGTGGTTTTGAAAATACCACTATAATATATTGTGTCAGCTGCTAGCACTACTCTTAGGAGTTAAGATTTTGTAGGAAATGTTTTATTGCTGATATTTTGATTATTTTTCTACATCCAGCGCAGTCTAATGGTGAACAGATTTTTAAAAGGAGTCATGAAAAAGGACAGAGAAACATAACCCACTAGTGGGTGTAAGCAACCTAAAAATAGCAACATATTGAACATCTTGTAGGACAAAATGTTTACAAAAACTTCTGTTCATAGTTTTCCTCTGATAAACAGACCTCTATTAAAAATGACACAGCTATGTCAATCTTTTATGAGTTAACACTGAAAGTTGCAGGTACAGCAGAATAACTGCAAGCAGCATAAATCAAGCTTTTATATATTTAAGATACAAAAAAAGAATTCAAATTGAAAACTTGATAGATATAGAAACATAGATATATAGATATATAGATTTATGTAAGTCTATAGTCTCGCATACGTTTGAATTTCTCACCTTTCTCTGAGTAAAGAAACTTCCAGAAATACTCATAATAAAGATGTTGTAAAGAACTTTTAACTTAAGTCAGTATAGACAGACATAGAGAATAACAGAAGTAGTGTGATTTTAAAAGTACATAAAACCTCTGTGCTCCATACAGATAATTCAGAACCAGAGGTCAACTGTTAGATAGAATATTTTACCCATATTTTTTACTGTAGAAAATATGTTGACTAAAACCTAAAGTTTCTGTAGAATTTGATTGGCTGAATGATTAGCTTATTATGGTGAAACTGCAAAAAACAGAATTATTTTGCTTAAGGGTAAACCTGTAATACAGGAATCTGCACAAAGCCCTCTCATTCTTCAATATTTAAGAAAGTTTTTCACATCAATGTCCCAGAAAAGGAAAACAGAAAGAACAAACCTGCCCGAGCAGGTTGTGTGGTTGTGACAGGATCACCAGGAAACTTTCAAGGGACTTTGCTTTTCTTGTTGATTTTATGTTTCAGGCATTCAGACAACTGGGCAGCAGCATGAAACTCTAAGGTAGATATTTACTTTAGATCAGTTGTTGTGTTTTGGGGTCAGTTTTTTTCTCTCTTATATCAACATTTGTTCTCTACTAATTCCATGTAATTTTTGATACGTCTTTACCTAATGTGATACCTCTTTACTGCGTGCAAAGAGAAGCTTCTTTTACATGAAGGAAAAATAATAGCTTCCCTTTGCAAAGTGCTTGTGGAAACACATATAATAGAGTTATTGTCTTATCTACAGTAATAGCTTTCCAGAGAAATTTTGACCAGCTGATGATGATGATTTACTCTGTAGCATTTAATTGTGAAAATAACTCAGGGTGTTCTGGTTTGCATGTCTATAAACAATGCATTTAAAATTGAATATATCTGCTTACAGCTCTTTTTTCATCCTATTGAACTGACATTTTCACATATGCTGTAATTTTTCTTTTATGTGATGTTGGATGTTGGTGTGCCTGCCCATCCATGTCCTAATTACTTTAAACAACAAGTTGTGTTCTGATTCCAAGCAAAGTCCTGACCTTGGAGTGCAGCTGGGTGTTCTGCAAGCTGGAAATGTGGGAAATGGTGGAACAATGTTGCAGAGCTGAAGAAGCGTGAGTGTTCAAGACAAAGGCAGGTGTTTCCTTTTCTTGATCCAATTTTTCACATGAAAAACTGAAGCCTAACCAAAAAAAAAAAAACAAACCAACCAAACTTCATACACCCTTCTGGCTTTATAGTTCCACACAAATTCTGATGTTCAAAAATCAAAACATGAAAATGAAGGTATTATCACATGTCAGCAGAGGCCAGATAATTAGGGAAAAAAAATTGTGTATCTCATTAGACTCCTTTCTCATATCCAGTCTTTGAAAGAGGTTGATTACAGAACTTTTTCTATAACAACTTAAGAAAGAAAGCACACAGGTATGTGCTCAGCTTCAGGTATAATATTATAATAGAACAATCAAAACCTATTACAGGCAGCATTTTTGATACTGTTAAGGGATAAATAGTCCGAAGGAATGGACAATGTGAAACCATGACATATTTTACTGCATCTGCTTTCTTCCGATGTCAATCTTCCTGAATTCCACCCTAATTTACTGAAAAGCATCAGAATCCAGTAGATTGATATCTTCTAAATGCCAAACAGTAAAGGAAAAGGGGGCATAATTTCATCCTCTACTAATTTAATCCTGAAAAATAGAAATAGACATGAGATCTTTATTAAAATCTCTGTGTAGTTCTAGACAAGTGAATGAATGTGTCAAATAGCAACAAAAATAATAGCAGACTTTGCAGACATTAATTATTACTTTCTTATTAGGATTATTTTAAGAAATATTATCCAGTAAGAATATTTTGCAGTAATACTACTGAAGATTCAATACCAGGATCATTTTTGCATATCATATTGAGACAAGCAGGAATACAATTTAAACCCAAATCTTGACCAATATAATGAATACTTGAGACAGTTCTCTAATCTGTAGTATTTAAACAGCAATGACTTTCTGTAAGAACATTTTTTAATTAAAAAAATTAATTTGTAATTGTCAATATACAAAACCAATTTGATTCTTTTATTGGCCAAAACTATGTTAAATCTTAATTTTTAACAGTTTTAATACCTATATAATCTACTTATGGATTTAGCTTATCTATCATTTACATATTAAGATAAAATCTATTCCATGGTTTCTGCTGTGCCAAAACCCATCTTTCAAATTAAGTTTATTATCACTTTTGAAACTCTTTATAAAACTTTACTTCATAAAAAGTAGAGTTGAAGGATATATTTAGCTGCACAGCAATTTACAAAGGTCTTTAATCCACAGAACTATTGTGACAGAGCAATCAACCTCTGGTGAAGAATTAAATATGTCCCCATGGTCAAATGCATATGTTCAAATACTGTGGCATACTGGAGCCATTATCTTCCATTCATAGCAATATTTAAGCCATATACATAGGGTATTATTTCTTTATATGTTCTCCATGTTAATCACTAAAAACAGCCCACAGTTTTTTTTAGAATGCTCTTCACTGTCTCATGCCTACTTTGTGTGCAGGGACATGACTGACCTCACATTGTTTCAGGCATTAGAGGCTCACTGTGTAGCCTGCAACCTGGTTACACAGAGATACCCACAATCTGAGCAAAATTATTAGAGGACTGCTTGGGGGAAAATTCCCCTGCCCATGATGAATAGCCCCAACAAAGAGGTTTCTTCTCTTCTCTCTGTTTGCACAGGGCTTGACCATGAATAACAGCTTTATGAATCTCATAACTACTTTTCAGTAGAAGAAATAAAGCTTTTTCTCTGTGTGCAGCATTGAATCCTAATGGCACAGGGAGCTGATTAGCATACCTGAAAACATGAAAAATATGTCATAAAATATGTTTCTATGACTAAAGCATTTAATTGGAAAGAGGCACAATAATTTTCACACTGACATGGTTGTTCAAAACTAAACACTGGACAAAAGCAGCACAGCCTTTGAGGGTGACAGAATTCTGTGCCAGATAATCAACATAAAGTGGTAGACAGCAAGGAGATAGGTAATTTGACCAAACCACACAGAAATGGAAAATCTGGCTCAAACTACTGGGTAAAAACCCTACTCTAGAAAGTCGTCCTGAAACTTTTACAGCTTGATATTGAAGAAGAAATTATACATCTTCTTTGAAATCCCATAATGGCAATGTCAAAAAAAAAGAACAAATTAACAAAAAAGGTATAAATTAAGCATTACAACAAACAAAACTATGCAAGATGCAGAATCTATTTTTAAGACCTTGTGCTAAGCAGTTACACATAAAAACTCCAGAAAGTTCAAAATTTCTATATTAAAGGATAAAGGGAAACAGTCCTTTATATCCAAGCATTCCATTTGAAATTAATGTTAAAACCAGAAAGCTAGTTCTTCTGGAAATTTCAGCTTTGAAGCTCAAGTTGGCTCTTCATTGAACTTTTTTTATATACCAGATGCAAAAGACAGGCAGAAATACTTTTTTTTCTCTTACTATGTAGTACCTATTTTTACTACAATGAAAATGCCCACAGGTTTTGTTTTCCTCTGTAGTAAATACCAATGGCTCCAGCATATGTAAAAGGACACTTAAGTGTAGCCAGAAAATTAAAACCTACCTCTTCCTATTCTTTCTTCCTTTAGTTGTATTTATTTGGCACTGCACTGTCTAGTATAAATTGCATCAGGCCAAAAGGAAGGAAGGAAAGACTTAGTTTGCAATGCTGTGCTGATGCTGCTGGCACTAATATTTTAACAGTCAAGAGTAAAAAGGAAAACATGAACTAATGTGTATTAAGATGTGTGCACAAACAAAGTGTTAAAGCTAAAGACTGAAACTTAATTCTCATAAGAAAATTATGTTCTCCAAGTCATATAACAATCTTGACCTATAGCATAATTTTACTTTTCTTTAAATCAATGGTGAAAACAATAAAAACTGCAATGTGAACAGCTTAAATGCTGGTTACTTCAGTTTTGATGCTCTGCTGCTGTTTTGACTGGAAAACAAACAAAAAAATTAACAATAAGTGTTTATTGGAGAATTTGACTCAGTGAAAGCCAAATTCTGAGCCTTTGTTTTTGGGTAGTAGCACAAACTTTGAGTAACCATTCTGGTATCTCTAGTTTAGTATTTCTTTTGGTGCAGATGCAATTACTCAGAATTGTATCACAGGGTTCTTCAGAAATAACACATGAACAGGCAAAGTTTGGGAAGGCATGGCCTGAACTTCAGTCATCCACAGAAAATGACTCAAATATAACCAGGGAGGCTTGACATCTTTGCATCAGTGCTCAGTAACTCAGGAAGGCAATGAAAATGAACATTCAGGTTGTTAGTAGGAAGTTACCAGCTCTTGGTTAGAGTGAATATTTTATATTCTGGGACCGTGTCTTGAGAAGAATGGCTAAAGTTTAATGACTAACATAGTAGAATGTGTTAGGGCAAAGTTCTGGAAAAGCTGCACCAAAAGGCAACTTCAGCATGTGTCACTGATGACTTAATATAGTTTTTCCATCTGTGACGGATTCTATAGCTCCTTTATTTATGGAGAATTCTAGACTCAAGGCATTTTGCTAGGAATGACTAGACAATTCACAGTTATTGACTGCACATTATACTGCAGACATTCTTTGCACACAAATGCTTTATTTCTTGTTCACTCTTAGTGCCATAAAGAAGTGCCACAGACAAATTGAATTTTTACATGTAAATGGTCTTTCAGATCCTATTTAACTGATATGAAATTGAGAGAAAGCAGCATCTTCCAATGTAGGCTTTAGCAGAAGTGATGTTTCTTTGATTTCCTTGACTGCACATAAAAATTTTAAGCATCCTTACATGATGTTTTACACCAGCCTATGTAGGCTTTAGCAGAAGTGATGTTTCTTTGATTTCCTTGACTGCACATAAAAACTTTTAAGCATCCTTACATGATATTTTATACCAGCCTAAATTCTAAAAAAAAAAAAAAAATTAAAAAAATGAAACACTTGTTTTGTCATGTAGGACTAAGAACTCCAAGAGCAGCTATAGTATAACAGCATTTTTGTCTTTTCTCCACAGCAGTATCGACTGGAGAGGGGACACCCACCAACAGCTGCAGAGTCTGCCATGTTCTCAGAGGAGCTTTCAGCAGAATAAATTATGAAGCTGCAGTAAGCTCTGTATGGGGTAAAGGTTGATCTTTGACCGTGCTGACAGTCAGAGCTCTTATCATCTTGCTCAGCAACAAGTCAAATTGGGCTTTAATTGCTGTTCAGAGAACAGTGCTCGATTAAACATACACAGCAGAGAAACTGGTACAGGGCAGAAGGGAACGAGAGATGTCAAGGAGTCATGAGACACTCTTTCTGACACTCTATTCTAAAGACAATGTGAGCTTTATATGTAAAATTAAACACACAGAAAGGTTCCCTAACTACCAGGCACTGTCCTGAAACTTCATGCTAAATAACTGGTTTCTTATCAGCAGGAGCTTGAAATGTATTTGGGTCAAATCTGTACAAAAGAGGGGTGCATCAAACCACCCTATCAGGGCCTATTTCATTAATTCACGTGTCATTAATTCATCTCTTTAGCTGGTCACAGGAGGACTTGAAGATAAGTTCAAATTAAAAAGTTTAAAGGCACAATATACTGCGCTCAAGGAAATTCAAGGTTTGGGGTTTTTTTTGCAGACATTCTTATTTAGATGTAAAATGGCCTAGATTCCTCACAATTTAATAATCACTTTAATAAGTGTTCATGTCTGAGTAAGCCTACCATCTCCTGTACAGCATCACCACAAACAAATTACCCATTTTCTTCAGTTCAGTCTTTTCATGCTTGCCAAGAAATTATAACTAATATTTAAGCTATTTTTTCTGATATATTGGTAGCAGCTGTCCAGTAATAAGTGTTTTCTTAACCAGTTCTAAGAGCAGTGGCAGAGTTTGCAACATGCCTACACTACTAATACTTGCCAGATACAAATTGTAGGCACAGGTACCTAAAAGACATCTGCCTATTCAGAAAGCAGAGACAAGTCCAATCACATTTGATATCTTAAACTTCTGTAAGGCAAGCTATGAAGGCCAGAGAACTGTAAAGCCATGGAAAGCCCATCAGTTGCAGACACAGGCCAATGTAAGCAGGGGAAGCTGAAATTTAATTATAAGAGCAGAGACTAAATAATCCTGCCATAACTCTTTCTAAGTGTAAAAGAAGAGGGTTTTTTCCAGGAAAAAGCAAAGCCTTGTATGAGATCCCAAGTTCACCTTTGTAGGTGCGAAAAATTGGATTGAAATTGATAGCAAAAGAAACAGGAGCCAGCTTCATGAAACTGTGACTCTTGTCACTGACATTAATCAGATCTTCTTGTAACCAATAAAGGGGATATATTTAATGCTGCCCAAGATCTTTCAGATATTGAGGCTTTAAACCTGGTATTTTCAGTAAAATTCTTTTAATTCCAATAAACAAATATGTTGTTCATGTTTGGGTTTAGGGTTTTTTTGTATTCTGTTTTTTTACATAATAATATTTTTTAAGCATCAAATTACCTTTAATTATATTTCATTTTAGTACAATGTTAAATGCTCTTTTGAAAAAGAAAAGGTTTTGTCATTCAAAAAGCTTTGATCTTGGAACACCTTTTTGCTCTCCCCTCCTGCACAGAGGTGGAGAGGTTTAGAAAAATGTATTTTTCAGTCTAAGAAAGATGCAGAAAAGACGTACCCATCCAAATATAAACAATAGATTAGGACGTCACCAGTGTAGGTATAAGGCCCTATTTTTACTGACTCGTTGGTGTGGCTTCAGTTTAGATACCTTACCTCTGAAATATATTCCTTAAGATAAAAGCATTTGATTTCTTTTGTTGGTTTTTGTTCTCCCTGTTTACACAAGTTTAAAAAGTCCCGTGTGTCACATAAAACAAAAACCTGAATCTACAGTTTTGTGGTTAGAAAACTTCTGTTGGAAATATTGCATGAAGTCCTAGTCAAGTAGAATATCATAAACACCAGGGTACAAGATAGCTAATCCCCAAAATTCCATTACAGGTTGATATCATAAACACCAGGGTACAAGATAGCTAATCCCCAAAATTCCATTACAGGTAGACATGTTCATCTGTTTCATTTAAAAAATAAGGCTTCTGTTTTTTTATTTATTTTGAGAATTACAGGTTGACATTTTCATCTGTTTCATTAAAAAAAAAAAGGCTTCTGTTTTTTTTATTTATTTTGAGATGTTAAAATTTTAAATGGAAAAGATTCCTCATTTAGATCTGTTGCTTCTTCCTGTTTGAATCACAGTTTCTTTTTCTTTTGAACCACATTTTCTTTCTCAGATGTATGATAAAGTGCATGAAGTCTATTCTGTTAACTGCATTTTACTCTCACAACTGATTTCTTTTAAAGGAAATATGATTCTTATTAAGCCATGTTGTGATCATTCATGACAGTGATTCTTTTTAAGCCATGTTTAATTGAATATAAGTCAAAGGTACTAAATGCATGGCACTGAGTGCCATGACTCAGAATTCTTCTAAGGAAAGAAACATGCATATTTGAAAACATCTGGATAAAACTTCTTATTTGCATTTGGGTCAATGATTTATTGAAACAATAATTACTTTATTTGATATTATAAAGAAAATGGAGAACATATAAGCTGTCTCTTAGATGTCATCTCTTACTACAACAGATTTGAAGATAAAAACTACTATTCAGACAATAATAAAAATGCCAATATTAAAGTTATTTTTATGTTATGATTAGGAATGTGTCAAAAGGTATCATGTAAAAATCAGTTGGTCAAATTTTTGTTAACTAAGGATTATGACTGTCCTGTGACTGAGAATAGGTAATGTTTTACTGTTTCCTCCCTGTTTTTAATGCCAAATAATAAATGTGTTAGCGCATTTTATTTCTTTGACTTTGCCTCAGGCGTTGAGGTTAATAGTATGCAACAGTGATGATAGATACCATCATTCTATTCAATAAAGTTTCTCCTGTCAAAGGGAGAAATGGTAAATAGAGAAAAGAATATAATTACTTTGACAAGCTCTAATCCACTGTAATGAACTAAATAAATTTATTTTTAAAAACTGAATGAAAAAGATTTAGATCTGCAAATTAAATTGTAAAACAGTCTTTTTATGCAGACCTGGTCCCAGGCCAGCCAAGATCCAGAGAAGGGTTAAACTAAGCAGCGGGGGTTTTTAACTAAGTGCACTGTTCACCAAGCAAACATAATGGCTGATGATTGTTAAACTCTTACCAAGCAAATTCCCAGTATCACATACCAGGCTGGTAGTTTGGATGCAAAGAGGAGTCAGAAGGAGACGTTTCAAAAGGATGATCTCTGCTCAGATATACTTTGGTTGAAAACTTACTTAACAACATGTTTCAGGTAGATGAAGCAGTGATCAAAATGTGTCCCTTTTTAACTTAGGAAAAAACCCCATAATTTTTTAATTAATTGAAATTCAAAGTAATAAAAATTGAAATATTGAAATGTATGAATAATCCCTGAAATAAGTTGCTTTCCTCAGGATTGTCTATGCCAACCATACAGTCAGAAATAAATCTCTAAATGAATGCATTCATAATCTCCAAATAGTGTAAATTGCAATAACTGTGACATAAAAGTCCTGCATTATCCAGATCCTAGTTTATGCTCTCCATTTTATATTCTTTTGCTGTTGTTTCAGTCTTGCCAGACTTACCATAAGAGAACAAGTTTTTCTTGGTGCACAACAAGCCCAGAGGCGCAAAATATCACCCAGAAAAAACAATATTCATGCTGTGCTGTAAAATCTTCTTGCAAATCTAACTCACATTTTAAAAAGTGCTTTTGCTTTAACAATCTGTTAGGACAATCTCAAATATTATGGAAATACAGTGAGGTACTTGACTCCCCTGATTCAGTGACAGGATTAATAAGCTTTGTCTCTTCATGAAATCATTATACAATTAATCCAATTTAAGATCCATGTAGTGACTTGGTATTGTTCTAGCACACTGAGAACTGCAAATTTTCAGGCTGGAAAAATAATTAGGTACTAATTTATTGCCTGCCAGTTCTCAGGAATGCTCTTTAAATCATTGTCTTTGAGTATTTTCTGCAAAATGGACTGATGGGAGAATGTAATCTCTTGAGCAGGAATTTAGCATACTCTTCATATTAATGTTAAATTTACCATTGTACTCCTGAAGATCTCTCAAACAGAAGAACTGAGAGGGAATCTTCCAGCAGCGCAGAGAACTCGGAGCCAGAAACCTCATAAATAGCATTTGCTATTACACATTGTATCTTCTGCCCTGACTCTGACCTTTATTACACAGATGTTGGTCAAGTAAGTTAAAGTTCAGATGGTACTATTAATAAAAGTTTGGTGCTCCTACTTATGAATAAATAGATCTATAGCAATGAATTCTGGGTAACTCTATGTCATGTAACCTCTTTCAGAAAACTTTTCTTATCAGCAATAGTATAATAAATGGTGTAAACTATGTGTAGTACAGTTGAGGAACAAACTGATCAGCAGATTAATGGTGAACCTGGCAAGCACTGGGCAGGAAAATTATTATTTAACAGAGTGGAAAATAAAGAAAGGAAGAAGAAAAAATGGCCAATAAAATAAGTCTGCATAGATTGAAAGTCTCCTTATCTTCCACACTGTTACTTATGGGAAGACTGTTACTTTCTTCCCATATATTTTTCTTGCAAATCATGTTCTTTTTGCACTCAGCTGAATGAAATATGAATCCAAGGTTGTCTGCAGTTTATCACAGTCATCTATTTTTTGACCAGATTATAAGCAGGTTAAGTCCTGTCTCATACTCAAGTCAAAGTATTTGTAATTTATTTCAGTACAGGTAATACTCTGAATGTCTAATTTATATGTTTATATCACTACTAAAACAGACACAAATTTTTGATGATGTTTAAATTTTCTTGTTTTATATTGAATTTGATACAAGGTTTAGGATCTCATTGTCACCCAAAAGACCAACTTTTCTGTAAGAAACAGAACAGATTCCTATTTCCTGGAAATAGAGTCCAGTTTCTATTTGAAAAGTTTTGTTTCATTCTGTTTATATTCAGAAATGAGAAAACAAATTTGCCAGAAGTTTTCTCTTCTGATAGATAACAAGTTTATTGATCCTTGTTATTGCTTTGTCTTTTTACCTTACAAATGTGTTAATACATGAAGACTCACAAATTCTGCATTGCTTTATGAATTGCTGCTGAAAACACATGGCTGAACATTGCAAAAAACATACAAAATTAAGAGCATTAATAGCAGAATGCCTTATATTAAGTCCAATCCACAAGACATATTTTCCACTGAAATGTACTTTTGAAAAAGAAATTAGTTATGAAATTCAACCTAAACATAGAAGTAGTAAGACTGATAGACATGCCCTTATTAGGATAGCACAGAAGTTCTATATACAAACAAATAGAACTGTAATTAGTAAGAAAAGAAAGTCAAACTTGCTGGGCTTCCGTCTAGTAACTGCTCCTCCAGGAGTGGATTCTGTTGAGATAGATTTGGAGGGTTTTCTAACATTCCCTAAAGAGATCACAATTCATGAATTAGTTAAACAACCAAGCCAAAAACTGATCATGTAACCTGTCAAAGCTTTAATCTGAGGAGATAGTAAAGTTCTGATAGTAGTTCATTTTTAGAAGAAGCTTAGACTCCCCAGGCCTTTATTTGGAAAGTGATAACACAATAAAACTCACATTGCCCCACCTGCACTGCCTATTTAGGTAGTATGGAATAAGGTCAAGTTTGCACATATAGGTGGACCATATACTTTTGCATTCTAACCATGAAAAGCCTGGCAGCCTTAAGGACTAAACCAAGACACACAAATAATAGGAGTTCTTGTGGAAGTCGTAATCAAAGGCCAAAAATCCAGAGCTGAGACCTAAGCAAAGAAACATATGTTCATATTGGTGTTCTTCAGAGGATTTTGATGAAACATGATGATGACAGTGGATATAAGGAGTATCAGAACTACTGTGCTGCAGTCCATACCAATTCTTTTGAATGTCTTAGACATTTGCCTACTCCTCAGTCTGCCGCAGGTCAAATTGCATGTGGAAGACATCCTGTCCAGTTTAATAATAGTTAATAGAAATTGCAGGTGCATAGCTTCAGAGAATGATCTAGGTCACCCAACACACCTGTCCAAATTTCCTACAATAGTTGTTGGAGATTTTGAAGCACATATGAAGATCAGCATAAAGCAAAGCTGCTTTCCCAATAGAGTTATTTCTTTTGCCTGAACACTTCTACATGATGATGTTGCCTCCACTTCAATTAAGCCTCTGCTTCTCTCAGACAGCTGAAATATTCAATGTAGGTGCCTCTTTCTCATCCTCATAACAGCAGCCTGTCAGAGAACTG
Organism: Passer montanus; assembly: GCF_014805655.1. NCBI lineage: Eukaryota > Metazoa > Chordata > Aves > Passeriformes > Passeridae > Passer > Passer montanus. The sequence continues at coordinate 6,610,190 of NW_024367708.1, read as the reverse complement.
CAATTTCTTTTTTTTTTTTTTTCAATGTGCTGAATATGTCTGGAACTCCACCTAGAGAGAAAAAAATCCCCCATGTTATAAAGCCTCTGCCCAAAATACCAAGGAACAAAGAAACATCAATAAGAACATTCTCTCCTCGTAGCACTAGGCTACCAAATGACAATGTATATTTACTGTAGCAACGCAATCTCCCTTCAAGAAGGGGTCACCTGCTATACCTAATGGCCTACTAATCAGGCCACTCTCCAGGATTTTGGAGATGAGGATTAAATACCCTGCTCAGACTAAATCAAGTCAAAGGTTATCTAATTCCTTTATTAGTGTTCAGACTTCTTAATTATTACACACCCTTTCCATAAAACAGTACTAGTATTTTAGAACACTCTCAGAGTTCAGTTACCTGTATACCTATTCCTGCACCACAATTCATTTGTTGGCAGTGTCTAAAGGCCATCCCTCAAGAACTTTCAAGCAGTCAACTCTGACTTCATTTAAGCATCTTAGATATATTCCATCTTTGAGGGAGGCACCTAGTGAAAGTTGTCATATAAAGAGTGAAGCAGTCTTTAAAGACTGTTGATGATAGCTGAAATATAAATCAGGTGACTGTGTACTCCATCTCCACCTAAACCACCCAGATATCATCTACAGCTGGTTTGCATTCCAGTGACTTTCACAATCTGAGGGGTTTGGGGTTTTTTTCACTGTGAAACATTTGGCCTTTGAACACATATTATTATTTCTGTTTGGAAATGAACTATTAAAATGCAAAATATATTTATCCACAGGAAAAATACATCCAAACTGGTAACAAACAGTTCACATCTGTCAAGTCTGTATGCTGCTGTCCCACACTGTCTTGTTAGATAGCTAAATCTGGTTATGTGTCTTTTGTGATTCCTGGACCTTCCCAAGTAGAAGTCTATTAAATTTAAATGTAATAGTTTCTTGAACATTTAAATTTTAAGTAAACATTTAAATATTGGTGGCTCATTGGAACTTGTCCTTTCATTTCAGGCTTCTGTCATGTCTTGATAATTGACTACACACTTGTTTATACAGGTTCTTCTTCCTGTGTTTTGACATTTTCTAACCCACTATTAAACCTGCAAGCAATTCAGGAAAACATATCAATTCTCCTGTCACTTTTTTTTCTGTGCTGACGTTATTTTGGCATTTCCTTTTCCATACTCTCTTGCCAGAGTGTTCAGTCAGTCTATGGCCTTTACTTGTACCCCTGACCACTGCACCTTCATTTAAGTGCTGGCAAATCAAGGACAAATAAGAAAAAGATTTTCAATTCAGACTTTTTTTTATTGGTGTTGCCTTTGTAACTGCAAAGAGTTCAAGACACATATAGCTATAGTTCACATTTTTATCAATTCCTTCAGCCACTAAATAATCTAAGTTCTTATCAGGTAACTGGCAAAAGTACTATCTTGAAACACTTCAAGAATGAAAGACTAAGTAAAAGATTGTACAACCTTAATTCATGACCTAAAAGAACAAAATATAATCAGTCATATTTCTGGACCACTTTCATCAATTTCCTCAATTCTGAGGGAATGAAAGCTTTAGTGAAGTAAAACATTCCAGTAATGCTAAACAAAGATCTAAAAGAAAAAAGAAAAAAAGGAAAAAAGTTTTTTTAAGTTTTCTTAAATAATTCACATGCATTATTTTTGGCCTGCAAAGTGCTTCCTTCTTTGTACAATATCTGGCGAAAAATTCAGAGCACCAGATTCTCTTACTAATAAGAATAGCAATGATAGTAAAAATTCCTGAAGGAGAGTTTTATATTGTGCAAACTCTGACCAAGAAGTGTCAGGACTGAAAACACTAGAGGCTCTGCCAGTCAGATGATCTGCAGAGATAATTAACTGCAGAGTCCACAGCTTTGGCTGGCCCAGGGACAATGTCATACATTCTGTATCCAGGACTTAAGCTACCAGCTTCCTTTTGAACTGTGCTGTCAGCGAGAGCTACCAAGGCATTCAGAACCAAAGCAGAAATCCCTGTGTGATCATTATGTGGTCTAGACACGCCTCAAATGGTCAGCAGTACTGAAGTTTCAACTTAGATTGTTTTGGTTGGGTTTGGTTTGGTTTGGTTTGATTTTTGGGCTTCAGGCAGGTATAATTTTAAATTTTGTGTGTTTCATAACAGAGCCTTTGCAATAGGAGCTGGGATAATGGTTTTAGACTGAAGGAGGGTCAATTTAGATTACATATAAGAAAGAAATTTTTTAACAATTGGTGAAACACTGAAACAGGTTACCCAGAGAGGTGGTAGATTCCCCATCCCTGGAAACATTCAAGGTCAAGGTTGAACGGGGCAGGATGTGATTTCAAATTAGACACATATTTCATAGTTTGACATAAAAACACTCACATATTTTTTTAAAAGACTAACTCCCAGATTCCTATGCCAGTGTGTTTTTCTCTTTTGCTGAGATAACTATTGGTTTTAAATTTCATATTTCCTCTTTCCCTTTCCTACTAAGTGATTCATAGTTTTTCCAGTGATATTCCTATCATTGTTCTGCTGAACTGCAGCTAAAAACTGACTACTGGTTTCAAACAGAACTATCTAAGTCTACAGGTATTAGTAGTAATGCACTATGACAATTTTAATTTTCACACTGAGATCTTAAACTGAGTTTAGGAATGCAGAGATATCTAGGATGAATGAAGAACCAGCATGTAATGAAGACTTACTCTTCCCTTCATGAGTGTTTCAAAGAGCCTCTTAGCTCTCTTCAGGAGCCTTTGGGAATCTCCTCCACTAGATTGTAGATAAAAATCTAGATTTTTATACTTGATTTGCTAAAATCAGTCTCTGAAATACTTAGTATAGAATTCAGCATTTCACATCATATAATATTAATTACAGAGCATTTTAATATAATTAAAATGAAATCATATGACATGACATAGCTTTTGCTTGAAAATTCCTTTATAATTCTGAAAGTTCTATATGGATAATAATCAATACCCTCTGATTTCTAGGTAAAAAGTATTCTAGCTGGTAATTGTCAGTGCAGAATGTAAACTATCACTTCACAGAATCAGCAAATGGTTGAGGTTAGAAAGGAACTCTGGAGATCATCTGGTCCAAACCCCCATCACCTGCTCCAGTTGTATCCATCTGGATGTCAGTCATCCTTGCACAAGGGTGTTTACATGGAGCTGGTTCACCTTCACACCCCAGGACTGAGCTGAGATTCTTTGAGAAGTGAATCCATCCCAGTTAAAAGACCTCAGAGAACTACCTGCTTCATGATAACTTCCTTCTAGTCAATGCCTGGTGTGCACAGGCACTAAATAACTAAAAAAACTAAATCACTTAAGCCATGTTTGCATCAGTGAGAAGACTACAAATATGTATACAAATATATAAACATACAACCACATACAAATAAATATATTTGAAGACTGTGTGTGTGTTTTTAGATTACTAATGTGTATGCAGCACTAATGACTGTTTCCTTCATGTTAACCATCAGTGGTTTCCCAGAAAATGAGCCTCAAAAGATGATGAAATAAGAGGATGGTGGAAAAGGTCCGCTGACCGTCTGTGTCTTATATCACCTTCCTAACATTATCAGTTTTCTCTCCTTATATTTATAGTCTTAAAATATTGATATTTTTTCTCTCACATTTAGAAACCCAGCAAGAGATAATGGAAAAATTCCAAGATATCTCTAACCTCTGATCTAACAAGTCATGTGTCTATAACTTTCCTCTTGGAATTCAGAAAATATAATCATACTGGCTAGCAAAATCTTTAACACTGGATCTGACACATCACAAATCAAAATGAGAAACTCTTTGCAAGTTCATGTTTGTGAGGACCACAGAACCCCAAAAAACTCTGCACATCTTTGCATGATGTGCACCAGAAAGATTACTTTTTCACAGACAATTTAGGCAATGAAGCCATTAGTTGGAGGCTCAAGCTTTACTCGATGAAAGGAAATGTAAAGATAGATAAAAATATCAAAAGAAGTCAGAAGCTCTTTTAAGTTTATGCATTCATGAAGTATAAGAGATTATCCTCTCTACTTTGAAGGGCAGACTAGGATACAGAAAATTTAAAATAACTGCATAATAGTCCCTGCAGAAATGGGAACAAATAAATGGACTCTGATTTGTTACTCTATTAATGTAAGTATGAATTCAAACCAGACTAAAAAAAGTTTTTATTTTTTTGTTGCTATTTTATGAAGAGTCAGTTTCAGTATTCAGTCAGTCTGCTCAGACAAATGTTTTAAAGTATCCACAATGGAAAGGAGTGAGGATCTCACTAGATACTCAATATTGCATACCACCAGCACATATTATTCCTCCTTTGAAACAATTACTAATCAGACGTTAATAAATTCCCTGTAGTTCATGGAAAGCTGGGGACTAAGAAGGGAAAAATAACATGTTGCAGCTCTTACATTAATGATTTTTGATGTCAAGTAAAAACATTATTTTAATATTTACTCTTTCAGCAGTGTCTGTGCTGAATGCTAATAGAACTCTTTAATGCACTTCAACTAGGAGATTTCATAACACAGGAAGGGTTGTTTTGTCTTTCCTTTTAGTCTGGGAAGGTGATGAAATTACCTGGCTTCTCATTTACATGAATTTGCTTATTTTATTCCACAAGCATAGAAGAGTCTAGAGACACCTATGCCAACTCTGATTTCTAAGAGACAGTTATCATGAAAAGGTCAAATTACCCACGTCAGTGTTAATCTCTTAAAAAAACAGACAGTGCAATGAAGATAATTTTTATTCTTAACTCTAGAGCTGGTGAACATCTGGCCTGTGACTGAACTAGAGAATGAAAAACAGAATTCATACTGTAGCCAATACTAACTCAACTACTCCAACAGATAGAAATTCTGGCAGCTTCTGTTGTTCCCACCAGTGCATCTGCTAATCCTTCATTTTGTGAAGAAATAAGAGGCACAGTACCAACAGAGAGAAATTCTGGCAGCTTCTGTTGTTCCCACCAGTGCATCTGCTAATTTTGTGAAGAAATAAGAGGCACAGTCAAGCTGAACACCAAACAATTGCAGTAATCCATATAAGACCAAAATAATCTTTGAAAAGAAAAATATTATTGCATTGAAGTTGGATGTTTACCATTTTTTAAAATTAAAATAATAGAACGGTCTCTTTTTATAATTTATTAAGTATATTTGAACAGGATCCTTCTCAGCTTGCTCTGTCTAGGTTCATGGCAGGTGTTAGACATGAAGAAAGCTCTCTTGATCAGTAAAAAATATCAATAGGACAACTTTTGCAAGTAATCTTGGACAAAACTTCTGCAAATAACTTTTCTACCAACTACAAAGAAGCCTAGATTCTCACTTTAGATTAAATGTTTAATTTCAGTGCCGTTCAAAGCAGGCCAGGTAGGTAAAATCACGTATATAATAAGTTTATTAGGTAGGTAAAATCACCTATATATAAATGTTTAATTTCAGTGCCGTTCAAAGCAGGCCAGGTAGGTAAAATCACCTATATTATAAGTTTATTAGTTCAATGCATAACATATATAATACATGTATTATATACTTAGGTGTGTATTTATTCTTTGTACATGTCCATATGTGTGAACTCATGGGGGAATGTGGGCAGATGAGTGTACACACATGAATTCAGATTACAGAGTATGTACATCCTAACTTATTTACAGATTTAATACAAGTATACTGGAACACACAAAAATACGTTACTGAGTGCACTTTAAAAAACAAAATAAATTATTTTATATAATGAATAATCCAAAGCTTTTAGACAAGAGTTTGCCAGTGTACCAAAGAATATTTCCTTTCTGATCTCTCAGTTGTGTAGTTGCACATTAGGAGTACTTAATAATTCAGGCACTTAATGTTAAGACCAGTCAGAGCATGAAATAGAAATAATGCCCACAAGAGTAAGAAAAAACATGAGATTTCAACCCAGCAGCAATGATAAAAAGTCTTATTTATGCCTGGTACTCAGTCAAATCATTTATATTCATAGAACAATTTTGGTTATGCCTATGCTCCCAATTGCTGTAATCTGTGTTCTCCAAACTCTTCTTGCTAAAGTCAAATCCATCAACTCAATTTTCTTAGGAATCACTGACTCATTTTCAGAATCTTTTCTATAGCAATATAAATAGGAGAACTCCATAAAGAGAATGCAAAAAGAAAGTAAAATGAGGACCCATTGCCATGATGGAATCAAATTTCCAGACATGCCATTAAACTGAGAAACTAATTACCAAATTCTGGAGTTAGATTTTACACTTGGATGCATGTACATTACTCCCACAGGTTTCATTAGGACCTACTCTTATGTACCAGAGAAAATGCTTTGGCTTAGAATTTGTAATCATATCACATTAAAAAAACTTGTTCTTCAGGTGCAGCCAGAAGTTTAACAAGTTAGTCATGCAAATCCCATTATGTAAATATTTGGATTCATTACCTTTTTTTTATAAACCGTTTCAGAGTAAGCAGTGAGTCCTATTGCACTACTTATTTTACTGGGAACTGTGGTTCTTGCAGACTGCCAAGTCAAAACAGAACGCACAGCGGAACAGCAGAAGAGCCATGGGGCAAAATGCAGAAAATAATGTGTGCTGAGATGAGTCATTGAAAAGCAGGATGCCTTTCAATGGATTGAAATAAGGATTCTAATAATTAATTTCCTGTTCTGCTCCACCAGCTAATAATAGTATAAAGAAGCTAAGAAGTGCTTAGCAATACTGTTACAAATATTATATACAACACAATATTAAGTATCCTTTACCGAGAACACCTTGACTAACTCTCAGTAAAGATATACACAGACGGTATCATTGATACTGAAATGTTGTAAGATTTACAGCTGTTTGTGCATCCCATAGCATCATACAATTGATATCAACATGTCTTTGGGTAGGATTGTGTTGCATGTTCAAGCATGCAAAATAAGGTGAATATCACACTGCACCTGTGAGCCCTGAATCTAATCTCTAATCTCACGTTATAGACATGGTTTTCCACTTAATTGCCTGAACATAAAGGTTGGTATCTTCTATAACATCCAAGGATAGCTAAGATCCCAGCTATGACAGGGCTGAGAGATATGAGACAGGATGTACATGGAACCTAGACCCTTCTAAGTAACAGGAAAAGGACGAGTCGAATATTCTGGACAACTCTGCCAAGGCCTTGGCCAACACACAGACATAAAATGCTTCCATGATCAGAAACATCAAGTCCTATTTAACATTCCCAAGATGATAAAATATCTGTACACCTCTGATGGATGTACCTCAAGATCGATGAGAGACCTGTGATTTTCCATAAAAGCCACTGGAGACCACATAGGGAGACTGACCCTAGGCAGTCTGAAATAGTACCAAATACAGGTATTTAAGTAACTGCTTAAACATTGTGTCAGATGTGATCTGGAGAGCTGTTGGACTCATCCTAGAGTAGGTATCCTGAGGGAGAATCATTTGGCTAAACATAAGTACAACATCTGAGACTCCTTCAAGTATTCCAGAACCTTTCAAAAGTCAGGCAAAGTATGTGAGGACATCTGAGAGACTTATGCTCCTCTGAGGCAGCAGTTTTATACCTCTCTGAGTCTTAAAATCACATTAATCCCCTACCAGCAAACAACCACCTCTTATGTTAGATGTGCTGAAAACCTCAACACTGCAGATATGGACTTCACTGATTATAGTGGGAGGTCTCATTTCATGTGGATTTTTATAATGTGTAATGTAGGCACCTACATTTGGGCAATTGAACATGGAGTTGAAATTAAACCAAGTCATTACTAATATCAGAGTTTCCAGAGCATCTGAATTGTTGATAGAAGGTTGGACATGAGTATCACCACTGAAATGCTGTAGAACTTGGAAATCAGGGAAGTCAGCCCACTCTGCTTTATAATCATAGAGAATGGTACTGAGAAAAATAGCTTTAAAAGACATGCAAACACCACAGAAACACTCTTGAGCCCTTGGTTACATTTTGTACAAGCTGCAAAATGCAAATATAAAACTCATTTGCATTTCTTTCCTATCATGAATAGTCTTTATCTCTCATTTGTTCTATCTAATGTGCCCCAAAAACCAGACAAATGCTTACATGACAGGCAAATAAATATTTGGTCTGTTGGAAACAACTAGTTTACACAATGTTTTATACTGTTGTATACTCACATAACACAGCCAAAACCTTTAAAGACTGGGCTGTCTTACCTTTGTCCTTCTGCCAAATAAAAATAAATGGCTTAATTAACATTTAGCCTTTAAGCAAGACGATTTTAATTTGAAGTCATTTTTCACCTGAAACACATCTAACATTATAACTCTTTAATTTTTATTCTTTTCTTTTTCACTTTTGCAAGCTTGAGATTGAATACCATAGAATCAATCACCAGAAGGTCAGATTTTGCACTTGCTTGTCCCAGAATGTTTCCAAAAAAGGACTAGGGAAGGCAATGCATTTACATTAATTATATGTTTATATATCTGAGAAGTGAATAAAGTTCAATGTATTTAAAATGAGCAGGACACAGATCTAAGAAACATACACTTCCAAAAGAATCACCTTCCAAGTGAGATTGTTGAGACTAAATAAGAACTTATATAAAAGTTTGAATAAAAGGATCATGATGAAAATTTTTGCAAGGTGATTTTGAATCCTATGTACATTTAAATCAGTGGAGCTCTGTTAAAGGCTCCAGCCAAATTCAGTGTTCAGCCATGCAAAGGACCAGACATTTATGTGTCAACCATGCAGAGAACCAGATGTTTTCATGTCAACCTGGAAAAGAACTTAGATTAATAAGAACATGATGAATGAGGCTACTTAGGGTCCAATAATTTTGCTGGCACGGGACATGAGTATACATCCAGCAGCAATCAGTGTGAAATTAGTGGTATTGTAAAATGTGAATTAGTGGTACTGTAAGAGAATAAAGAAAAATATTTCACTGTATTTTACTGAGTTCACCATCAGAAGATCCTGAGAATTGCTATTTTTTGCCATTCTTTGCCTCCCAATGCAATTCCTGAATGGCAGCCTGCCACAGGGACCATTAGGTAACAAGGAACTGAGGGTGCATTTTACATGTCCTGGAGTGCACAAGCGTCTGCAAAGGACCTCTGAGCTGGGGGGATTCCTGGGGAACATGTGAGGACCTGTGACATTTGGGGAGTCAAGCATGGCACCCCCACACAGGGAACAATACCTGGAGACAAATATCCCCTAAACTGCACCTCGGTCTTATGTGGAGATGCTTGCTTAGTTCCCACTAAGCAGAAGCACATACTCAGCCTTGTGGCCAAGATCCAGGGGTTCTTGGGAAGTTAAATTGTTGGCAATGTAAACTTCACTTGCGTCATGTTTAAGACTGTGGTAGCTACTTCGTGGAAATAGAGACTGAAAAACACAAATGTGTTCTGAAACAGAAATCCAAATGGAGAAATTACAAATGTAAAATAAAACACAAAAGGGTATGGGAAAGAAAAAAAAAACAAAAAACCAAAAAAAACAACAAAACAAAAACAAAACATAGAGATTTTTCTTTGAATTTTTTTAAGATTCTTGTCTCTAGCAGGTGAAGGGCCCACTAGGAAAAAAAAAACAGTCTGACTCATCAGATGCCCTTTGAGAAACAGCCAGAACAAATAGAGATGGATGATAATGTACAGTAAATGTCGTCCACAGATAACATTCAGCCTAAACACACTCTGGAAAGGAAGAAAATTGAAACACGAATGTGCTTTCTCAGTCAGCCTGGCTTAATTACCCATGCCCTCAGAAAAACACAAAAGATAGTAACTTCCTATGGAAGACTTTACGAAGAAAAAACTTGAAAAAGTTTTCTGAGGCACACTTTTCAGAGGATAATATGAAAAAAAAAAATGTTCTGAACCAATACATCTCACTGATATCATGACAATCCTCCAATTAATGAGTCAGCATTAAAGTGATTTTGAGGTAGGCAGAAACTCTGTAACTATTTTGCGTTGTGTCAATCTGCCCTGGAAGATTTTTTTATCATTTATGTCTTCCCTTATGTAGTTACAGACATGAAAAGAGCCAATCTGTATGATGATGAGGGAGAGCAATGACACTTCCTCTAGACAATCTCTCCCTGTCTCAGAACACTGCAGAGATTCATATTGCAGAGCCATGATAAACTGTGGGCAAACAATGAAAAGCTGGCAGTCTCCTACAGTTTTTCAGAACTCAGAGCAACCACACAGCTAAGTGACCTCTGCTTCTGCTAGGTCACCAAGAGGTAAATAACAAGAGAAAGGCAGTAAATGAAGCATTATTGTGCAGACTCTGCCTGTACTGTATCAGTTCTGTGGAAAAATAAAGGTTTCCTGTGTTCTCTTCCTCCATGGTCTCAATTGCATGATTAAGTGAAGAACTACGCTATGTGTGGTGTGAGTTAATTTGCCCCAGGCTGAGTACTGGGAGGTTCAGGGGAACAAAAAAAGCTCCCAGAATGATGCGGTTTAGTCAATAAGAGCTTGGGTAAACTTCTTTATCTCTATGGCCTGAACATATGGGCTGGGCAAGTCTCAATCCTATGCCTTAAACTGAGAAGGAAGAGGGAATCCTGGTCCTGCAGACTACCTATCCCTTTTCAAGCCACTTCTCCCCACACTTTACTCATGCTATAACTTGCAACACCATCTTTCAGTGACTGCATTTAAGGAACCTGGTCCTGCTCATAAAGAGCTAGTTGCATGCCTTGTGTTGGTATTCTCAAGGAAATGTTTAGCCCTTCTCTAGGAAAAGAAGGCATAGAAAACTGTGGTCTTTTGGTTACATTATAAACTCAAAATAAAGCAGCCAAATGAAACACAAAATTTTTTAAATATTAACATTTTGGAGTTTTATGCCTTTGATTTCTAGCCAGTCTCATGGATCCTAATTTACAGTTTTTAAATGTTCGATACCCAACATACCATGCTAAAGTAATTTTTGTTCCAGCAAAAAGGTGGTTGGATTGTCAATCAAAATATGTTGCATGGTCAATGCTGACTTGAAACCAGAGCTGAGCATGATCCTAGAAGCCTTTATTCTTTCCAGTAATCCACACACACATGAACAGCCTCAGTTAGTCAGGATTATCCACTTCAGATGAGATAGCTATGACTGGCCCATCATGTTCCCCATTCTGATTCTCATCCAGAAAACTCATTAATGCATGCCTTGGCCACATTCCTTTTGAACTTCTTAATTTAAAGCAATAGGTCTTCCAGGTATTTAGGTCAGAATTGCACATTATGTTTGGAATCTGAAGTCTATTCTAGCCAGGTTTTGACATGCAGAGATAAACTGCTTTCATGATCCACTTAGTCCTTCTTCCTCCAAGGATCCAGACAGCAATTTATCTTATGCTTTTCTACTACAGATGAAATATCATATGTTTAATGGGAATAAAGCAATTCGTGACTTCCCAGATTCAGGACCAGATTTGAAATAGCCATAGCTTTGAGCTGCAGCCCTGCTTTGTTTGCAATCCTTGCTAATATACAGCATTGGAACACATTTCTCATAAAAACCAGCACATGCTGCACTTACATTCCAGGCAGAATTATGCTATTGGCCACCAATATCATCTTTAGTAGCTACTTTGCACTCAGCTGTCCATTACACATTATGGACACATCTACAAAGTTGATATAGTGACAAATCATTGAGCAGGAAAGTCAAGACTGATGCATAAATGATGAAAACCATGTAAAGATACATGTGTTTACAAGAGTAAAGAGGGAGGAAGATGAAGAAAGAGACCACAACAGACAGCGTATCAGGAAAATGTGTAGAATATCTGTTAAATATCTTAGTCTGAAAATATTTTTCCCAACAAGCTTATCTGACACAAGGAGAATTAAGAATTTATTTCATTACATCTGGCTTTCAACAAAGTATCTGTAACCACATCAACCCTGGCTTGGGTGGCCAGGCTGCTTTGGTGGTCACTGACTTTCCCATCAGAGACATTCAAGTTTATCTCAGATTAAAGTTCGACCATAATGAAATTTTATTATCTGCAACAGCAATCTATTCTCATTCAGACTGCTGATATATCACCCTGAGCATTCTGACAAACAGAGGAGGTCTTGAAAAACAGGCCAAAAAATGCCATGGATGTTTATGTACATCATACCATTCAGCTATTTCACAATGTTGAGCTATTTCTATTTATATTTTCATTAGAGATAGGAGGTATTTATATTTTCCTCTAAGAACAGTTGATTAAATAATACTTGTCAACTGAATTTTAAGTTTGCACTGTTTTCAAGGAATAATCTGAGAATTAGCTTTTTAAATGTTGAATTAAATTTCCTTGTAAAATTCCAGAAAAACCGCAACCTGAGGTCTTTCTAAGGATAGCTGTCCTCATACTGGAGTCTCAGGGTTTAAAGTTGATTTGATTTTAGTTACTAGTGGAGACAGGCACCAGGAAAGTATAACTTTTCTGCACTTCATCTGGAGATACTGGCTCATGTGCATGGCACTTGCTTGAACACCATGTTAGGGGAGAAGAGCTGGGCATGTCATCCATCCATGAATTATGTGACTTGCACCAATGTCAGAAATATATTCTTGTGTTTGCCAGTGTATGGACACAGAAGGAAATGAGTGACCCAAGCGAATACAGCTGAGCCTGTAGTCACACCCTCTTTTCCTTCTTGCTTTGATTGCAGCTCTTACACAGGTGTCATTCATGCTCACACCTTTTCTGGGTACATATGGCTCCTCACATGGCAAGTTCAGTTTGGCCACTCACAGAATGACTTAGTCTTTCCTTACAGACCCCTTTACTCTGAGAAATATTTCAATGCAATTCCTTCCCAGCTGGAAGATTCACTCCATCCAGCTGCCACAAGAATAGCTCTCCACATCTCGACAGAGCCCTACAATGTGATTGTTTCATAGAGCACTATTCAAGCATCACAGAAAAGTCATATTACAGTTAGTAATAAGTAAAGTCTTAATATATAAATCTGTGATTCTCAATTAGTACTGACACTGTTTCAAGGAAAACACTCCAAATGCAGGGGAGAAAAACCTTAATGAGGGAATTCCGACAGGGTTTGTTAGAGCACGCACACCAAAATCATTGCCAGGCAAAACATACAAGTGCTTCATTTTCTAAATAATTGGTGCTTGGTGAAATATTTGTGCACACTTATCACTGTGTCAGAGATGCCAAGGCCAATTGAACGCCTAAGGAATTCCTCAACTGAGATGACAAAGGCCCTCCGCTGGGCAATTCACACTGCTGGGGATCAGTGAAACCTTTTATGTCACATGTCAGACAGACACACTCAAATGTATTTGCTCTGCATGACATTGGTGACATTCCTTCTTGATAGCAATGGACTTTCTCAGTTAGGCTGGATCAGCTGGAGTTATGTGAACAGGAAGGATATGAAGGCCATATCACGTGCAGTTTACTACGTGATGCATGCACAATCTTTGCTTAAAAAAACCTTGCAAATATTTCTTGTATCAGTGGGTTCATTGCCATTTTAGTCTTAAAGGGACACTTCTGCTGTCTCAGTATCTGCCAACAATTAGCAGGCAAAGACCATTTAATCAATACTAAAATACCATGAATATATGACTGGATTTATGATTTTATTTTGTATCACCAGGAATTCTGTTATAAGCAAGAACAAACACCCTTTCCCTTTATCTCCAGCCCATCACTAGGAAGAGAGCACTCCCTCTGGTATGCTGTAATAGCCCCATGCCATGTCAGATATGCAAAGCAATCATAAATCCACTTTAGCTTGTTAGTTTACTGCTGTTTTCTATCACCAGACAAGCACAAAGCAACTGGAATGTGTCAGTGAATCTGGCCCTAAATCACACTTCTTTTTTTCTTTTTCGAGTGGTATTTTTAAGCTGTGCCAAGCAATAACATTCCAAGACACCCAGGGAAGAGAGTTACAGCACATTCACTGACTTTCTAGCATGTAGATGAAATGATTCTACTGATTCTCTGTGGAGTTCTCTGGGCTGCTTGGCCCAGCTTGAGCAAAGCAATATAAGCCCAGCACAGCTGAGTAGTTAAATGGAGTTTACTACAGTAGTATGTAATAGTATAATGTTCCTGAAAAAAGTGTACAAGGATTCAATAATTCAATTTCTTTTTTTTTTTCTTTCTCTTTTAAAATATATTTTGGAGCATTTAGAAATGGTAGTGGAAGAAAATTTTCTAAAACATTTTCTAGGAGGAATAGATTTTTTTTGTTTTTTTACTTTCACTTTATTTTGAAGAATGCTATATCTGTATTTTACTGCTGTATTTTAAGAGGAAAACCAGAAGTTCATAAGAACAGTCAGGAAGATAAAGTTGCATTATTAACCCAAAGTTAAATTCTGATCTGAATCGGAGTTTACAGGATACAAAAAATCCACATAGAAGATATAAATACAATGGCTGATGAATCTAGAGAGACTTTCTTTCTTTAGCAAGACATGGAAACACATAAAAGTCTCTTTAACCTCACATTCCTGACTAACTATGTCTGGTTCCATAGTCAGAATAAATGAAATGGTAATTGCTCATCCATTATATTTGACAAGGATGCTGCTGTTATTAAAAAAAAAAAGAAAAAAATTAAAAATTGCTTCTTTTGTGTGCCATTCTATTCCAAAGAAAACCTTGAGAGTACACAAATGATACATGAGACATTATGATTATATGAGCACTTCTGTTACCAGGGAATGGCTTACAAACATATGACTCTTAAAACTATGGCACTTATATTGTTTTGCTTAATAGATAGAAAAGAACAAGAACTTAATTCTGTTTGTCTCAAATCATGCATAACAGCTTTAGTTGCTTTAAATAAATAAGTGGATCAAATTACCTATGGTGATAAAAAAAATTCTCAAGAAATCAAATAAAATATGCCAACATATAGTCAGCAGCAACTCAAGTAACCTAGAGCATGAGAGAGATTATTTATTTACTGGGAGACAGCTACTACATTTGTTACTTAACTCTCCAGCCCAGCAGGACTTCAAATAGAGCCAGCAATTAAAGTTAGTTAGGCAATCAAAGGTTACATAGAGACAAATGAGGCCATAAAGGGGCCCTGCTCATAAAAAATGTTGACAATTACAGATTTCTTTTGTGCATATTCTGTTCTTCCACAGAAAATATACTGTATAGGTATTCCACAGTGTTAATTTAGCAGCATATGCCTTCTCAGAGTAGTCTGAGAGAGAACTAACCAGAGACTGGTAAAATGCAATGGCTTGATTTCACAAAGGTCTGACGGTATAGTCATCTTTTTCCCTGTAAGCCTGTACTTTTTCCTGGTTTTTACAAAGCTAATAACATGGTGTCAAGGATTTCAGCTCTTGGTGCAATAGCTGTGTTTAAAATAAGCATCTTAAAAGCAGCATGGGAACATGCTTCACTCTCAGAATATCCCATGCTCATATCCCTGCCCGTGGGTGAAGAGAAGAGCCCACCTATGCACTGCCCTGAGCCTGCTGCCATGCAGTGAAGGATGATGCCCAGAGGCTAAAGCCATACCAGATCATAGAACAGCTGGGGCTGCTGCTCAGGCCAAGTGGCACAATTGCCTTTGTCTGTCAAGCTCTTCTGAGGGTTTCTTGTAGGAGAAGTTGTAATCTGTGATGTGTGGAGTCCAGCCATTGGATGTGTCTGTTTGCAAGTTAGAAAATACCTACTGAGAAAGGGAGGAAGGAAGTCCTAGAAATCACACATGACACAGTATCTCAGTTTCCATTTAGTTTAACAGTTAGTCACACTCTCAGACAACTTTGTGATTAAATGTACAAAACCATATTTCACCTGTATCTGTGGCATTGCCATTTGGGAAGCAATCATATTACATATCATGATCACAGTATTATTCAGGTGAAAAGGGAGCTTGGCAGGTCTCTAGTCCAAGCTGCTGCTCTGTGCAGGGGTAGCTCTGAGGTCAGATCAGATTGCTCAGGGCTGGGTACTGTGGGGTTTGAAAACCTGACAAAGACAGCACAGCCTCTCTGGACAACCTGCTACACTGCTTGACAGTCTTCAAGGTATCTGTTTTCTTTTTACTTTGTATGATTTTGTAGCTCTTCTGTTCCATTGTACCACTGTAGTTTCTTGTTCACCTGCCATGCATCTCCTTAAAGAACCTGTCCCTATCTCCTGATGAGCGCCCTGTTAGATCCCACCCCAACTATCCCCTATCCAGGCTGAAGAAGCTCATGTCCCCCAGGCTCTTCCCAATGTGCAAATGTGCTTGTCCTCCTGGGCATTCTGGTGCCCTTCCACTGGATGATTGTTGAGTTTTCAACAATCACCTCTTCTGCACATGTGGCTGAGAACAGAATTTTTGTGGGAATATTGCTTTCAAAGATTGTTCAATTCAGTTTGTGTTTGTAATACACTTAAACCTGGCATCACAAACACTGCAGAGCTTTCATATGTTCCTTTTTAGACTTTCACATCACATATGAACATGTCTCAATTATAATAATATGTAAAACTATACTCCATATTATGTTCCTGAACTCCCTTGGAGCTTTCACCCCCTCTCTGCCTATCTCCCTTTTTTCTTTTTCTCATTCCTTCCTGCTCTGCACATCACATCTTCCTTAATATGGAAAAGAACATGCCAGCAACCTTTTCTTAATACTTTTGTTGAGAGCACTTTTAGATTCACAGAGCTGTAAAGTTATAAAACACACAAAAGAAAAAAACACTTAGGTCCAGCTTTGTTTTCTCTGATGGGTCTAGGCTTGTTTGGAATAATAATATTAATAACAGTAATAGTAGTGTATTATAGTAATAATAGTAATAGTAATAGTGTATTGCATCTTAAAGCAAGACTTGGCAAATTGTGAGACAATTTGAAATGAAAAATACAAAACAAAACAGGAAAAAATCCCAAAACAAAACACAGTCAGTTCTGACAGGTACAAAACATTTCTTTTTTGTGACTGTTTTCAAATTGCTATCCCAGCAGTTAGCATTTAAAAAGAATAATTACCTTAAGCTGACAGGCTGAAACAGTCTGAAATCTTCTGAACTATAAGTGTAAAAGATCTATTTAAACCAGAAATATGACATTTCTTTTGAAAAACATTGGTTAAAAGAGTTCAGCATTTGGCAACTGGTTGTCCTCTGCTTTGGACAAGGTCTTACAATTTCCTTACAAAAATTTCCCAGCTTTGGGCAGGGAAAATACATTTTGAAATTGGCATGCCAGTTTTGTGTTTTGGTCATTATTAAAATGGCTCTAAGCTAGGCAAAAAAGCAGAGAATTAATCAAGGTACCTGCTGTGTCGTTGTGCCTGTGTGCATTCAGAGTGCTGCCCTCCAAGATTAAATTTTTCTTTCTGCTACTTGGACTCCTACAAAAATAAGTGATCTATAAAAAAAATGCTTCTACTCTGTGCAGACAAATATTCAGGCCAGAAATGAATGCATGCTGAGGTGTATGATTATCTAGTTAAATGGTCAGAAACAGTGTGAGAAGAAGAGGAAAAATTCCCCATTCCTGTTTCCACTTTACTCTGACTGCATGAAATTAAACACAGCAAAAGTCTTGGCAGATAGTGCCAAAGCCCATTGAGTTGTTGTGTAAAAAGCATAATTATAAAGCCCCAGGCTGTCATTTAAAAAAAAGTGTCAGCCAAACATGTCAGTGTGTGTTATACATGCCCAGAATACATTAGGTGTACTGGGCCTGTCAGGGAACACAAGCAGAGGAATATTCACTATCCAGATTGCAACTCAGTCTCAGACATTCAGCTCTGCTCAAAGCAGAGCCAGCCTGGGTGTAGCAGGAAACATGAAAGTCACAGAGTGACTATTTAATGGCATTTGGCTGTTTCAAGTTGTGTGGTACCTGAGTGTAGTTTTATTTGTATGCATTTCTTTTCAGCCTAAACTCTCCATTACCTACATAATTCCTGAGCTGTGATCTAGTTCTCAATGTACCTACACCAGATCTTTTCCTTTTTTTCCTTATTTCATTTCTCTTTATGGCGTTTACCTCCAAAATAAGGATAGAACTGGTCACACAGGCCTAGGAAAACAGCTCCTATCAGACCCAGCCTCCCAAAGTTAGGAGTTCTTTCAAAGTAGTAATTTCAAAGGAGCAAGATAAATGCTGATGAATTGACCTTGTTTAAATATCTTGGACAAAACAAAAATGTTCATGCTGCATGCCAAAACCTATGCCAAAAATGGTTCTGTTTTGCCTTGAGAAATGGTCTCTTTAAAATCTTTGCAGCACATTTCTCAAAAGATTTTTGATTTTTACTACAGTTTTCTAATAAAAATCACTTTCTTGAGAAATGCCTAACTGCTTTTATCCACTAGCAGGATGTAGGATTTTTTAAGTTAGGTTATGACATATGAGTCAACTTTACCTTTTTAAGAAACACAGCAGACAGTTTCACCAAGCCCCGGATTTGTCTGTTTTGCCCTGGTTTATAAGCAGTCAGTAGCCAGTAAACTCTGCTCCTTCAGTGCAATAACAAAAGCAATGTGCATGACAGGCTAAAGCACAAAAACCTCATGCAGTTTGGCTCAGGATTGTCCTGGCAAGTTCCTATCAATTCTTCTTTAAAGTCTTGAAGGAAAGTTGGATAAAAACATCATTGTTTTGCTCTCCAGCCACGACATGGTCTTGACTTTCACCAGACAATCAGTCCCTTACAGAAGCTTCATCTTCCCTTAGTGGTCCCTTGAAAGTGCCCTTGACTAGTATGGGCAGAAAAAACAAGGAAGGATTATACTCAAGCATCTTAAAAGGAATGATGTCAAGAGGGACAAATCAAAACAACGCAAATTAAGAAT
Source organism: Passer montanus (assembly GCF_014805655.1). NCBI lineage: Eukaryota > Metazoa > Chordata > Aves > Passeriformes > Passeridae > Passer > Passer montanus. The sequence goes on along the minus strand of NW_024367708.1, from coordinate 6,591,327 downwards.
GATTTATTATTATTTTTTCTCTCCTGGAACAAATTACAGCTTGTCACAAAAATTGTTCCAAACACTCGTGTGGTCTGGTTTTGGATTATCACTATCTTTTGGGGCTTGTTTACTCAAAACAGTAAGTGATATATAATTAAAAACACTGGGGTACTCAGTATTTCACACTGATGAGGGACATTTTGGATCAGTTTACTAGCTGCTCATTTGTTCTTTTGCTTGTCTCATTGTTCTTTGGCTAAGACAGCACCACTTGTTTATATGCCTTGATATGGGCTCATCAGTAAAGCGAGGACTTGGCCCTGCCCTAGGACTGTCCTTAGTCAAGGGAAATTCAAGCCAGAATCCACTGGAGTATTTGTTTAACCACCCTAATGGGCCAGGAAAAGTGATCAGCATATTGGCAGATCAAGTCTGCCTGTATGATACTTCAATAAGGAAAAAAATTTATATGGAATCTCTAAAGTTAACGTACACTGCACTTCTGGAACAAGCAAGCATTCAGGATTTGTTATGGAAGATAAAGGAAGTATTTTCTCTCTGCTGTTATTGGAGAGAGAGGAAAATATTCTTAAGGTTACACCTTGGTAAAGATAAATTGTCTAAAGACCCTGGGGGTCTCACAAAGAACCCAAATCACTTTTGAAAGGTAAAGTATGGAGCACAGGGCATCACCAGCATTTTACATAGGACATATTCTAACATGCTCTTCTTGCTTCAGAAATTATCCATATCTAATTATTTTGGGCTCATAATTCTTCTGTTATTTTCTGCATTTCAATCCCAGCCAAGGAAAAAAAAATACTGAGTACAAAAAGAAAGCACAACTGAATCAAACGTATTTAGAAATTCAGAAGTAGAAACAGAAAGAAACTACTGACACATAGTGTGTTTGTAGCAAACTAATCAAATATTACATTTAAAAGCTTATCAGTAATGTGGTGGATAGTCAAGGCCCTTAGACAGATATTGTTCCATTTTAGCATGATTTTAACAGTAAAAAGGTAAGGGAACACTGGCACTATTGGTAGTGGAATAAAAGGTTTCCATGAAAGTGTTAGGCAAAAAGCAGTGATCTTACAGGATTAAAAAAGATCTATCAGGTTTTCCAAACATACCATTTGTCATTGTATGACTTTTCCTCTGACAGCAAATTGATTCTTGCTGCACAGGCCCAGCAACATGTGGCAAAAGGTACCTATTAATGTTTTATCTCTGCAGTGACAGCATAATTGTATTTCACTAGGATCAGTATAATTTCCATCTATTCCACTCTGTCAACACATCTGCATAAATTGAGACTCAATTCTAGTTCAGACAGCACTTTCCTACTGCTAAACCACCTAAAAAAGCCTTTCATTTTCTAGTTTCTGCAAAGGGTAGAAATCTTATTCTCAGCTTTATCTTCAGCACACAAGAAAACTGCACAACCACATATAATGAGATTGCATCATGTCACAGGCTTCTCCTTACCTTACCTCCAAATATTGCAAGCATGCAATCCAGATCATTCCCTGCATCTTTACCTGTTCTGTCTGAGTATGAGCACTCACTTTTTTACTGTAAAGGTGACTGAGCCCTGGCTCAGGTTGCTCAGGGAGATTGTGGAATCTCTAACTCTGGAGATATTTAAATCATTGGGACATGGTCCTGGACATCCAGCTGTACGTACGTGGACCTGCTTAGCAAAGAAGTGGACCAGGTGATCTGCAGAAGTCCCATTCCAAGCATCAGCTTTTCTGTCATTCTCTGGTAGGCTGTCATTTAATGTAAAAAAAAAAAAACCAAACAAAAAACAAAAAACAAAAACAAAAACAAACAAACAAAAAAAACCTTTGAAAAGAAAGAAAGTAAGACTTTCAAGGGAAGGATGATATGACTGGCTAAGAATTAAAAAAAAAAATGTTGGGACAGAATTCACTTACATTCAAATATTTAGTAAGAAAAGATATCTAAGGCTACATATCATCATAGCTCTTCAGTTTATCCTGTTTACCATACATTTTGCTACATGAGCCTGCTAAAATTCAGTTGTGCATTCACTTTTTCTAATAACTGAGAGTGCATGAAGACACTTCTTGGACTTCTGCATGATAATGCGAACAAAACTCACATCAAATATGAAATACCTACCACATTTATATTGCACTTCTGTCTTTGTGATTTAGTCGCTATTAAACAGCCTGGAAAGCTTACCAAAGCCACTAAGAGTGGATCCCCACAAATATATCTGAAATATGGCCACATCAGGTCTCTGTAGCAGTGAGATTTACCTACTGTCAGACACAGCAGCTCTTTCAGAATCTCTTTTCCCCTTAACAACTTCATTCTCTGGTAAAGCCAAATTCTATTTCCTTCTTTATTGCCTCATGAGGAAAAGTCCAAATAGTTCTTCACTTTATAGCATATAGTCTTCCTTTTTGGTCTGCAGCTCTCAAGAAGCTCCTTAATTAAGGTTGTTCTTCAACTGCTTTTCAGACAGGATCTTCCTATATTCAGTCCTGGATATAGGTAGGAATGTCCGAAGTCTCTAGCTGCATGATCTAAAATAACTTAGACACTCTTTTTCAACTTCCCAGGTATCTTTTAAGTATTCATCCTCTGATACTATTCAAAGTCTTCCAGGTCTTCATTCATGTATCAATTCAGGAAACAGCCACAGTTCATAATATTGGCATGAGTTCATCTCACCAGAGTTCTCAGGCACCCTCTGAGATGGAACCTGAAGACCTCCTTTATTTTAAGCAGTATTGTAAGTGAAATATTTTGCTTGATCTGCAGAGCATGTTAAAGGCAGAACCCTGTTCTGTTACTTTTCCAAATAACAGTTTACTTCATTAGCATCCCATTCACACAATTTGCAATTAATTGATTTTAGATTACTTTTGTTGGACATTTAAAACCACATCACAAAGATTTGTGATGTTTCTGTCAGGTCACATTAATTTTAGACTTGGTAACTGGCTAAGTACTTGATGAAGTGTTTTCATACAGAAAATCATGGGCAAATTTTGGAAAGCTTGGATAAACCAACAGATGTCCAAATATTTAAATGTTGTTTGAACTTAATAAGTTGTGTTTTGTGGCAACCTCATGGCATGAGTTTCTCTCAAATACTTCCTAACTGTGATGGTGCCAAAAATACATGAATGTTGTAATTTCTTAAAAGATACTAATATATGCACATCTAATTCTTCAGCAAATTATGCCCTGTAACCATTCAAAAATTATGTTACACAGATTTAATTGGTTTGATTTTGGAAAAGGCATTATGAATTGTGGGTCTAACTGTGCTTCCCATAATCTCACTTCTTTTTTACAAAAGAAGTTCTTATATAAAATACCAGGAATTTTACTGAACAATTGTCAAACAGTTATGCTAAAGCAAGCAAAATCCTATGAATGCTTCTTGAAGGCCCTAATACCTTTGCAACTTTAGAGTATTCATTAGCACAGAAGTAATGGTTAAAGTCTTTTGTGAGATGAAAATGAATGCCCAGAATCTTACACCTTCCAAATTTATCCAATTAATCTAGCTCACCTAATCAGTGTTTTAAGGCATAAATTATTATTACAAGATTCTTTTAATAGATCACAAACAGCCAATAAAAATGGGTTTTTCCTTTTCACACGTGTAGAAATAAATCATCTGCATAAAATAGAAATTGCCTGTGTTCTTTTTATGAAAATAACAGAGCAGCCTAGACAATGTAGCCAAGGGTGGGACTACCAACAGTTATAAATAAAACATTAACAACGTCATTGTATTTCCCTTGACTTCCACACTTATATCTCTGGGGAAATAAAGGCCCTGTTACTTACTAACTTGAATTCCTGTCATTGTACTTTGGGAATCAGTTGCTTGAGATGAAAACCTACAACATATGCCTAAGGTTATCGTATCTGGGGACATTCACAAGCACTGATGTAGAGTTTAAATTTTTTTTTTCATTTTTTTTAAGAAAAGCACAGAGTTAAAGACACTTGTAATAAATCAAAATAAACAACAATCTATGTGATGGCAGAAATTGCAGTGGAAAAGTGAAACATTATCCACTCTTTTTTAAACTTAAAAAATAAACACAATGTACTGTTATAATCATAACTAGTTTTTGTTTGTTTTTTTTTAAAGTTTTCAGCCCTTCCGAAGCGGTGATGTGTCAAGCTTTACAAAAATACCTATTCATAATTTCCTTCCTGATATCTTTCCCTTCTTTCTACCACTAGTCTGCTAAAGTGAACTAGTCACAGCAAAACCTTAAGCAATTTATTTTTTACTCTAACATATGCCAGTGGGTAATTTTCTCTCAGGATTTGCAGGAAAGGAAGAAGGGGAAGGGGAAGGGGAAGGGGAAGGGAAGGGAAGGGAAGGGAAAATTATTTGTCTTAGACAAATTCTACCCATTGAACTTCACTGGTGTGACCTATGTATGTAGCGATTTCTAGTTAAATCAGGTCAGGGTCTATTCTAACAAAAAGACTGGCAGAGGCAGAACAGTGCATGAGCTCACATTTTCATACTTCTTAGTTTTGTTGTAACATATGAGGAAAGAGACGTCTAAACCAAATGCATTATTGCTCTAAGTTTCCTTGCTTGTCAATAGATAGAAATCACAGTCTGCATATGTTGATCATTTCCCATCAAATATATGAGTTCAGAAGAAAATAAACTCCAAACAAAAATGACTCAGTTAAGTTCATACATTAGTTGGAGCTAAACCAGTTCAAATCTTGACACTCACATTTATCAAATATCTTATATGAGAATATGAAGCTCTCAGGTCAAAGCCTGTATTAGATTCCTATTTGTGCATATTCAACAAAGCCTAGACCATCAAATTCAGTCAACTTATGTTTTGCACAGAAATTGTTTTTAGAGTTTCAGATAATCTCAAAAAATTTAATAATCTTGATGATCCATATGAAAAATTTCCATTTATCAGAAAACATTGTTTTTCATTTTTAAGTGCAAAAAAGTTAGAACATGAAAGTCTCTTCAGTAATGTAGGGTATCCTCTGTCCTTTGTTCATGATATATTTATTACACCTGGATTTTGTCCAGACAAATAAACGACTGATTTGAATTTATTTATTTTGGTATCACTGCTATTAAAATAAGTGAATTCACAAAATATACTTATTATTAATGACCCTGTCTGTCCCTCCAGAAGACCAATGGGAGTGCTATTATTGATTTCCCAAAGAGAAGGATTAGGTTAAAAACATCTGAATCAATGCCAAGAAAAAGTTTGTTTTGGTCTGAGCTTATGGCTAATTCCTTAAACCAAAAATAGAGATAAAGGAAATGTTCAATCCTGATCATTAATATTAACCTATTTTAATCAAAGCATATGTTACTCTAAAACTGTGATTTTAGAAACGGAAACTGTATGGGTTATCACCCAACCATTGTCTAGAAAAGGTGATCCAAATTTACTGGTGGCTTAAGTGGTGACTAATGTTACATGTGGAGAAATAATTGGTTAGGAAACAGATGTTAAGATGAGGAATGAAAGATAGAAAAGACAATATGGCATCATTTGTCCTTGAGTGTATCTAAAATTTATGTAATAAGAAACAAACAAATTTAAGAAATCCCCATAAACTCAATAAACAGATGTAAGAAACACCTTTTATTTTTAACTTATTTATCCTATCCTAAACCTTCTTTGAGCTAAAACTCAGACACTAAGATTCACCTTATTTAGTTTTAAACAGCTAAAATATTGAAAATTAAATCTGAATTAATCACTGTACTCTCACCAGACCCAAAGGAGAGAGAATAATAGATTACCCAGAAGACAAATCCTCTGAGCAATCTTGCACCCATAAGCTCAGATGCAATTAATCACCTCCAGAGACAACTGATTTTATCCATGCAAAGAAATCTTATAAAAGCTGCTTCAGGTTTAGCATCTATCACGCAGACACCTAGCTTGGAAATTACTTTAATGCAGAATACAGCCTCCAGCACACTTTTTGTGAGTAAACAAGGAGATCGGGAAAAATAGAGCTCCATTTATCCAGAAAACCTCTGCCGTTGTCTAGTCATTGATGAAGGTTTTATTTGCCTCCTACTCTTGGAGAATTAACACAGTGCTGTTGAGACATACTATGCCAAGCTGCAGAGACTCCTTAGGCTACTTAGGTCTCCACCTAGCTTCAGAAAGAGAAGGGTTCTTTTTTTTCCCCTGTTCCACAGCTGCAATTCCCTTACAGTTTAGACTGCAATGCTACATTGTTTTGCCAGATGACCCTTTTCTATCTCTGCTCTCTGCATTACAAGTGGATCCTGCTCTGACTCTGTGAGAGCTTTCACTGCTTACACTCATGAGCAGTGACTCATGAGCTGCATGTCATTCCTTGCTGGCAGAAGGCAACTCCAGGGTCCACTGTAACTCTGTCTTCAAGGCTTCCTGGAAAATTGCAGGATATGTCTGTAAATAGGATTAGCCAGGAACCCAGGCATGATGCAATTTACTTGCACACATCTAAACCCTCTTCTCCACAATGCATCCCAATCCATAACCACCAAAAAAAAAAAAAGAAAAAAAAAAGTGGCTGTGTCCAGATTCTTTACTGGAACAGTCTGAATCATGCATCGTCCCATTCATAACACACCCAGGCATTATCTAGATGTGTAGCTGGCACAGTCATAACCCCATGCTGGGATTCTCTCAAGAGTGGTGAATTTAACTCACCCATCCATCAGCTAATTAGAAATATGTGAAATTACACTTTCTTGTTTCCCAAAACTTGCTGTTGAACAGTAACATTTAGGCCCATAACTGTTCATGGTGTTCAATAGGCTGGCATGCTCACACAGCAAGTCACCTAACAAGGGGGTAGCAATAAGTGAGACATTAATTCCTCAGAAATGATGGTTGCTGTACATTCTTAGGAACGTATTCATCAAGATCCAAGGGAATGTCTTGAAGTTGTGTCAAGGGAGGTTTAGGTTGGTGTTAGAAAAAGTTTCTTCACCCACAGGGTGTTTGGGCACTGGAACAGGCTTTCCAGGGAAGTGGTCACAGCACCAAACCTGACAGAGTTCAAGAAGCATTTGGACAGTGCTCTCAGGCACATGCTGGGACTCTTGGGAATGGTCCTGCGGAGGACCACAGTTGGACTTGATACTTGTGGGTCCCTTCCAGCTCAGCATGTTCCATGATTCTGTGATTACTCAGCTGCTGATAAGTGGTAGGAACCACTGATTACACATTTACAGCTAACATGAAAAATTAGGGAAGGAATCTGACTCTCTAGCTCTAGCTGTTCCCTTCCCTTTTATTCCAGATGCAAAAAATATATATACCAGTTTCATCTTTCACCTATTGAACAGTAACATTTAGGCCCATAACTGTTCATGGTGTTCAATAGGCTGGCATGCTCACACAGCAAGTCACCTAACAAGGGGGTAGCAATAAGTGAGACATTAATTCCTCAGAAATGATGGTTGCTGTACATTCTTAGGAACGTATTCATCAAGATCCAAGGGAATGTCTTGAAGTTGTGTCAAGGGAGGTTTAGGTTGGTGTTAGAAAAAGTTTCTTCACCCACAGGGTGTTTGGGCACTGGAACAGGCTTTCCAGGGAAGTGGTCACAGCACCAAACCTGACAGAGTTCAAGAAGCATTTGGACAATGCTCTCAGGCACATGCTGGGACTCTTGGGAATGGTCCTGTGCAGGACCAGAAGTTGGACTCAATGATACTCATGGGTCCCTTCCAGCTCAGCATGTTCCATGATTCTGTGATTACTCAGCTGCTGATAAGTGGTAGGAACCACTGATTACACATTTACAGCTAACATGAAAAATTAGGGAAGGAATCTGACTCTCTAGCTCTAGCTATTCCCTTCCCTTTTATTCCAGATGCAAAATATATATATACCAGTTTCATCTTTCACCTATTAAGCCTGCTGGGGTTTAAAATATTAAAAGGGGCAAAAGGTTCACTTAAAATATCAGCTGAAAAAGGAATTATGAGAAAGGGAGTGGAGCATATATTTTATTAATATTGAGGGCAAGAACAGAGATACATTGGTAAGCTCATTATTGGTCTGAAGCATTACAGTGTTAAATAACCCTAACTGCCTTATGCCATCAATAAGCAGCAGTAAATCTGCATATTTGCATTATCAGTCCATAAAAAGAATTCAAATTTAGTAGGAATTAATTTTAACATTTGTACTGATAAGTATTTTAACATTAATATTTTAACATTTTAAATAAGGATAACATTTTAACATTTGTACTGATAAGATACTTTTGGCAAATTGGATGTTACTACAAAAGTTATCAAAAGCAGAGAGAATTACAGTCGCATTCTTAAATGGTTTGGCATCTTATTTTTGCCCCAATTCTCATGGCTTTTTGCTCTTTGCATCTGGACTTCTGGCATAACACAGATTTTTATGAAAGAAATGCTTTCAGTCCAGTGATTCAAAGAAGGGTTTGCATCAATCAAAATGCACAGCAATCATTTCTGAAGGATTCATTTGTATTTAACCAGGAAATTCACGCTAAAATAAAGTGTCTTGTTTGAAGATCATTCTGTGTTTAAAGATAGACAAAGGAATTATGCTCATTCACGTCATTAGAGTAGGTGGGCAAGGAATCTGTATGAGAACATGGGCTAATGGGTTATCATTCTTTTATATTTAACCTAAAAATACAACTTTGGTACTTTATTTTTAACATAATAGAAGCTAGCTCATTCTGCTGACTATGAACAGAAATAGGGGAAATGGCTAAGATATATTGAAATCCTCTTTGACATTTTGCCCAAATTAAAATGACCCTTTTGGAAGATGCAATACTTGCACTTGCTTTTCTTCACTGTCATCCAATTTCCCTCCTTAAATGCTGGCCAGAAAAAGAAATTATGAAGAACCAAGAACAAGATAGTTATTGCAAAATTTCACTCCTGACTAAAAACAAAACAAAAAAAAACAAACAAAAAAAATAGACATGGACATAGATTGAGTTCTAGAGGGTTAAAGTTGTTTTTAAAACAGGACTGCATATGCTAACCCAAACTGATTTCACACACCAGCTAACATGAGGTAATACAGTACTGTGAATTTCTCTTCAGTTACTTTGCACTTTTTACATGGTCCCATTCTAAAAGACAATTGTATATGAATATCAGCCACAGCAGAAAAGAGGAACACAGGCCAGAGGAGTAAATGCTCAAATCATTTTATCCATTGTGCAGATTACTGAGCACAGGAAGACAAAGATTTGCTAGAGTAGGATTTCTGGGTCACCAGGAGACTGGCATGGTGGAGAATGAGAAATTAACACTATGGACCTGGAATTGTGAGAATGATGCAGAAGAATCTTGAAAAACACAATATCTACTTGTCATTTTCAAGAAGCTGAATATTTATTTTATTTTAAGGACATCATCATTATCTGCAGGTGAAAAACCCTGAAGAATTTATTCCTAGGTTACAAAGAACCTTTAGCAAGATAGATTCATGTGGACCACAGCTAACTTTGCAATAGGCTTTCTAAGAACTCCTCACCTGTTTGAATAGTCTTCCTGAAACCTGAAGCTGAAATTTCAGCACAGAATTAAACACATTTTATTCTGCTCATCTACTACGGAATTACCACTTATTCAGTTACAGTAAAAAAATACTATAAACGCATCTCTTGGAAAATACTGGCATTATGAAGGAGACGAGGTATCAGATTCTGCAGACAGTAAGGGAGCAAGATCAAGTTTCCAGAGGTAAAAAATGAAACAGTAAAAAAAAACTTAGCAAATTTCACCTATGAAGAAAGTTAGGATAAAAGCAATAATATTTGAGTATCAGTTTTGTCAGAACAGATATCTGAGTCATGCCTTTTGGCGGAGAATCTGTAATATGAAGGTCTCTCAGGACAACGCATTTATGTCATCTTCAGAAGCTTTGAAGCAGAAGAGTTGGAGAAGAAATCAGAGGGTTGCCTTGAGAAGAAATAGGATTCTGTGGCTGTGTCCTCCAGTAAAGTTCAAGTTCTTCTATGGGAAGATTTCAACAATGTGGTCAAGGTTTCAGAGAGTATATCAGGTATAACAGAAAGAGATATGCCAGCAGCAGAATTTCAATGACAGGTTGATAAAAATATAATAATAATTTGAAAAAATAAAGTAATCAAAAAACGATAACAAAAAGATCAGGGAAAAGTGAAGAAAGTAGCTGTGGAAAAGAATAAACAATGGAACAGAGATAAAGCTGGACCTTGAAGACTACATTTGTACCCCATGAGAACTAGGGGAAAATGAAGTGTGCACTGATATTCTGTAAAATAGGGTATTTACTTGAATGGCAGTAGCAGAAACTGTCCTGTTTAAAAAAGTGATGGAAAGAGTTTAAGGAGTTAATTTCTGAATGACAGAGGGCAATATGATTTCATTGGCATGGCAGCTAAAAAGAAAGAGATACAGGTACACTTCTCTAGCAAAACAGAGTAAGAAGGGTCATGAAGGGGAGGTCGCAACAAAATGGTACCTCAAGGTCAAGGATGGGAGAGAGCTAAAAACAGGTTAGGGAGAACATTTCCCTGGAGAAATCAAAATGTATTTTTGAGCAGGAAGTAGCTTTGGAGAGTTCCTCTTGAAACAAGAATACTCCATTTCCTGGAGATAAAAAATAGATTCCTGTTAGGAGCAAAGAAGTCCACTTCAGGGAATGGTGGCTTGGTCTAAGAGCAAATACATGACCGGGCTTCTAGAGCATCTACAAAATGTTATTGTAGATCTGTGAACTCAAAACAAGCAAGATAATGCTCTGTTAAGGGCTGCAAGGGGTTTGACTATACCAAATTCACACTTGTGCCAGCTGGGTACCAGAGTTCTGGGCTCCTCAGTCCAAAAGAGATACAGTGTGGCTGGAAAGACAGCAGCAAAGGGACACAAAGATGACCTCACAAGTCCTTTCCAGCCTCAACCCTTATGTGGTTCTGATGGTAGTGTCTGCGGCTACCAAACCTGCTGAACTGAAGGACCAAAGACAGCAGGAGAAAATGTGACAGAGAACCACAGTAATTTAGAAATCAAAATGGATTCCAGAAAAGCAGAGCAAAGCAACTCCAACACACATGGGAGAAAAAAAGCACAGCAAACTAAGAGAAGAGTTCATCATGTAGCAACAGAGTGTTCTGTCTTTTATGGGGGACTTAGAGGTTGCAAGTCAATACCTGTAGGATTATTTTAATGGTGACCATTTAATGGTGACCCTACACCTAAAAAAAAGGACCCCCTTAAGTCTTTGAGTCCAGATTCCTCAGTCTGTTAAAATAATGTGACACACTTTTGTAAGGAACGGAAAGTTTTTGAACCCAGAAAATCTTGGTATGATCAATAAAAAGTCAGATGTTGAGGATTCTTCCAGAAGACGCCTTCTACAAATAAAACAGCATCTGAAGACAGAATTCCTGTATTGACTTGGCTGAGAGCATACAATCTTCTAGCACTAAATATAGATCAATGTAAAACTGGATATTAACAATTTGAGCCTTTATCATATGAAAGGAGAAGACACTACCCCAATACAGCATTTTTAAATGCTAAAAGCTATATTTTGTTCCAAAATTGCACAAGGTAACAATAATACATGCCTGTTTTCAATATATTAAAGGCTGTGCTTGTTCATGTCTTGAGAAGACATGCATCTTTAGTAAATACAGAATGTCTACATAGAGTACAAATCCTTCACAAAACACTGTGGAAAATGTAGTTAAAGTAGCCATGTCATCAAGCAGCTGCACTGATTTGAAAGAGTGTGGTTTCAATTCATTAGATCTAGGCCTCCGAAACACCTCCTGCCAAAAATGTGGTTAATAGTAGAACCAGCAGCGTTAGGAGCTTCCAAAAGATAGCCAGTGTCAGTCTTTGCTGATCTGCAGAAGACAGTGCTCTGATGTTCTCTGAATTGAGAGCTGATGAGCTACAAAGATATTTCCGTGGCCAACACTCAAAACTGAGAAAATGTCCAAGCACTGTTTTCATTCTCAATCCAGCAGTTGTTTGAAATAAAAGTGAAGAATTTCTTCAAAAGTCTGATCAGTAAGGACCTACTTACATACATGAGATCTTCTTACATCATGTAAGAGAAAATCTTAGAGCCCAAGGTCATGACAGAAATTGTAGAAAGACTTTTCAAGATCTCTGAGCATTGGAGTAGCTTCCAGCCAACCACATAAACATTACTTCTACCTCTTGGATATATGGCATCCAAACATTATCTCTTGCTTATTTCCCTGAGTCTGTCAGTGCAGTTTGGTAAAAGCTGCAGAATCATGGAATCACTCAGGTTGGAAAAGACCCTTAAGATCATTAAGTCCCCTCAAGGGAAGAGCTCTCGCCTTGGAAATAGAAGTGTCTCCCTCTCCAATGCAAACAGAGGATGCCAGGGACTATTTTAGTTGTTAGAAAGTGCAAGTTACTGCCTGGAAGGAACCCCAGTGCCTTTTGGCAAGAACCAGCTTCCATCATCACTTAGGCCTGGCCGACAGCAATAGATTTGATTTTGTAGCTAGGTGGAACCATCCTGTGCAGAGCCAAGCATGAAGTAAACAAGAAGCCTGTGGACAGCCAGCTCTCTGGCACATGAAATCTGTCTTTTAATTCACAGCATGGATTTCCTTGTTCCGAAGATTCCTAACTGAATTATTTTATTGTTGTGCAGCTTATCAGTAGATTTTAAAGCCAGAATGTGGTGGCAGATTTTCCCTATCCAGATGAACACAGTGTTTGTATTGCATGGTCACACTTGCAGAAAAGCATGGATGAGTGAATAACAGCACTTCTTGCTGAAGTCAGGCATTTTGTCTGGAAATGAATTTAATGCAGACTTGAAAAGCTTGCCTGGAGTAATCTCTGTGCACAGCATAAACAATGTATGGCCAGTTATCACCTCCCTTGTATAAATGCATACATACCTTACACAGTGGCTGAAACATGTACTTTTTTAAACAACTAATCTTATCTAGGCTTCCTGGACAATTCTGATCCAAACTTATATTACAGCTGGAATTAAAAAGTAAACTTTCACCTTTATTCTATTGAAGTATCATGGGGGAAAAAACAAACAAACAAGAAAAAAAGGTTTTAATAATTTTCATAAAATTCAGAAACGCTCTTCTTTCAAACCTGCAGCTACTTCCCCAAACCCATTTCAGTAACTTTTCCCTTAATAGACAATGATTCAGTGTGTTTTATACCTTATGATTATATTTCAGTTTAATTACATGCTGCTGTATCAGTTTCAGAACTGAAATTTACCTTGTGATTTCCTTTGCTGCTGCTGAATAGGAAGAATTAAGGGAATAAATTTAATAAGTGGTATATTGGTTTTAATTTTAGAGTTAGATGGGAAGAAAAGTTTCAGTTATCAACCAGTCTGACTTAAAGCCTTGAACTTAATTCCATTTAAAAAATCCCCAAACTCTTATTAAATAGACTATGAAAATGTCTGAAAACAGATGTTTTCTTCTGAGTACAAATTTGATTGTCTTTAATTGCTTTGATCTTGCAATCATATACAATGTAATCTACGTTAAAACAGGTATCTGCATCCAAACTTCAGGTTTCATTGGTGCTATCTACTGGTAAGATTTTATTGTAACTTTTTATGATAAATATTGTTTAATTGTTCCAAGACTTAAGTATTATGTCAATACACTGCAATTGACAGCCAACACTATTATTTATGGAAGTTGCTTATCTTTGTAGAAAAAGACAAAGCATAGCTACACATCATACTAAAAAGGATTCCATATTTTTGCGTAAGTTTAGACTAAGAAAAAAAACAGCTAATGTCCAGTACATGAACATAGGCAGTTACAAAACTGCAGTGTCTTAATATCTTAATTTCTCAAAGTACTTTTATTCTTTCAAAATTGCCACTGGTAATGTTTCTATAGTAACTTCTGTAACACAGAGGACTATTTTCTGACTTTAATTGAACTCATGCATCTAATGAGTGGCTCACACTGAGACAGCTATTCTTTCTATTCATCCCAGACTTGCCCCAGTTAGTGGGCAAATTTCCACCAGACACAATAAAAAGAAAAGCAGGCCTGATGGGGCAGACTTCTGAGGCTGCTTTAGTTGCTGACCAACATTAACAGAAAGTTAATGGCATTTGCAAAAGTACCTGCAAACTCTTAACAAATTTCGCATTGATTCAATAAAGCCTTATATGAATTAAAATATAAGTCCTGCAGTGTGTCTCATAAGATTATTAATTAAAGGACTTTTTGATGCCATAATTGCGATCACTTCTTGTATTATATGCAATATAATAAAGTCTTTCTGTTGTTAAAAATCATCCTGGTGATGGTTACAAGTTATCCAGTCTTTTTTCTCTGCAAATGGCATTCTAAATTAGGAAAAAAAAAAGTCTGAACATTATCAGTCATTGATGGAAATGTTGCATCTGACTTATAATTAAAACAGTGACTGCTAATTCATATAATTGCTAATATCTGTTGGGATGAAATGGAGTGGAAGTGCAGAATACAATAAAATGAGCAACAGTCAGTCTGGAGGATCCAGCTTTTCCTGCTTTGTACAAAAGTGAACTTTCCATAGGACAAGGAGTATTTCTGCTATCCAGAAAAAAACAAACAAACAAACAAACAAACAAACAAAAAAGGCCAGACACATTAGCAGCAGCTTACATAATCTTCTATAATGTATTCCATACAGTTCAGTAAGGAATTTCTTTCATAGCTTAATTAGCAGAGGCCACTTAAAGGGCACAAGTTTATTACATCTACAGATGTTTTCTCTTGTTGCAGTCTACGTTAACCCTGTTAGTTGATCTTCATTCAAATTACAGTTAATTTGCCAAGATACCTAATATGGTCTTGGTATTTAGTACAGTATTATCTTGTCCTCACATAAATTTATGTGAAAATGTGTTTTCCTTTAATTTTCATTAATTAAAGCAGACTTAATCCACAGTATATGCCGGGTTTAACTCCTCAAATATCTGAAAAAATACTAGAAACAAAAAAGGGTAAATTTAGCTAGTTGCAGCCAGAAGCAGCTTAGATGCTTTGTCACGTGGACTCATTTTGTGCAATATTAAAGATTAATGTGCTTCGGGTATCAGCAGCTGCCCAAAGTTCTGTATATACTAAGTTTGTATATAGTAACATCAAACATTTCAGAAATTAAATTGCTGTTACTAAAACTTCTGGAGCTGGACTAAGTGGTGGTAATGGAGATGCCACTAGTATCAAATGTCTTATGGAGCTGTGATAATAAAAATATTAGCAAACATATATCTCACTGTAGTCACGATATTTGTCCAGATTAGCACGGAAGCCTTTGAGACCTATCTGGAACCTTGCAAGTAAAAAAGAATTTTGATATTAAAGTTAATGCTGTGTTAACTGGCAAGAGTTTCTGAATCAATATTGCATTTAGCAAAACACTGTTCACTTATGGATTGCTGAATTGGAAACTGAGGAAATGCAAACCTGAAAACTGAAAAGACTGTTTAAATCCCCAGAGCTCAGAATATAATATTGAATTCAATGTTCATGCTTGTATCTTTGGGAGAAGAATCAGCCATGGTGTTTAAAAATGAATCATCTTGCACAACACAGAATGGAAAAGTGTGAACTTGGAAAGATCAGTCTTCCAGCTGGAGTGCAATCAGCCTCCAGGTACCCTTGTACAGTCTAGAAGTGACTTTGATGCCTTTATTCCACAAATACTGTAATTTAAAATGTGGAAAAAATCACTGTGACATAAATAAGGAAACTGATCAAGAATGATTGAATGGGAAAGGTGATTAATAGAGAAGTCTTTGAAACAAAGATGGAGATGTGAAAAGGAAGCTAAATGAGGACAAGAAAAGGCTGTCTGCTCCAGTAGCACAAGGGTATGTTAGCAGGAGATGCTGGAAAGATTAGATTAATCAGATCACCAATTTTTGAAAAAAACAGTCTAGAAGTGACTTTGATGCCTTTATTCCACAAATACTGTAATTTAAAATGTGGAAAAAATCACTGTGACATAAATAAGGAAACTGATCAAGAATGATTGAATGGGAAAGGTGATTAATAGAGAAGTCTTTGAAACAAAGATGGAGATGTGAAAAGGAAGATAAATGAGGACAAGAAAAGGCTGTCTGCTCCAGTAGCACAAGGGTATGTTAGCAGGAGATGCTGGAAAGATTAGATTAATCAGATCACCAATTCTTGAAAAAAAAAAACATATAGTTTTCAGTGTTTTCCCATAAGGGTTTGTCAATAATCTAAGTGAGCAGGTTGCTTCTGTAACAAAGCATGTATATATTCAAGATTTAGCATCCAGAATGATTTAAGAAAAAAAAAAAAAACAACATCGGGGAGATGTACACGGAGATACTGAAAAACAGTTTTAAATTCAATTCTCTTTTGTTAGACATGCAATTGTCTCCAACCTGCAGAGGCTGTTCTTAGTCTCCACAAAACCCTGTACAAATCTCTTTCCTCCTTTCCTTACGCTTCACTGAAGGGCGCAACGACTGGAACGAGTTCGCTGAGATCAGACGCCTTGCTAAGGCTGCCCAAAGCGGCAGCCAACCAGATAATCGAACTGCAACTTCAGAGCTGCCAAAATGCTATTTCTGATGTAAGAAAGGTTTTGTTAAGCGCTTTAAAATGTGGCATTAAACTCGCAGACGTTGTGCAGGCAGCTTCCTCAGCGTGTGCGCCCCTCGGGCTGTGCAAGGGGGTTTCTGCAGCGGGGAGAATCTCGTACGCAGCTGCTGGGAGTGAGCTTCGGACAGGACAGCGGGGAAGTGCCCTCTTCTTCCCAACTGTCCTCCAGCAATGCCCATACCTCTTGTAACAACCCTCCTGAAAAATTGTTTCAAAGCCCGCCAAGTCAGCCTGGTACAAGCCAAGGGGAGGTCGCAGGGCGCTTCGCCCGGCCGGTACCGAGGCGGGGAGCCCTCCGGCCGGGGGGCACTGTGACAGCGCTGATGGGAGGCTCCGCGGGGCCGGCGGGCGGGGGGGCTGGGCCGGGCTGCGCTGGGGGCGGAGGACGCGGGTGGGGTCTGGCTGTGACTGATGGGCCAGATGCGCTTGAATGTTTTAGAAAAGGGGGGGCCCTGCACCGCCGGCGCGACTTTGGCCACGGGGTGTGGAGCGCGGCTGACGGACACGGGCTCTGCCGCCAGCGCCCGTCCTGCCGCCTTCCCGAGCGGAGCGCCCATCGCTGGCGAGCGGCGGCAGCCGGGACCGGGCGGGGACAGGCAGCCGGGGAGCGGAGCGCGGCGACAGCCAGCGGAGCGCGCTTGCCTTGCCTGGCCGGCGGGCGGGGAGGATCGGCTCGGCTCCGCTCGCCGAGGTGAGGGGGAGACGAGCGGGGCCGCGCCGAGCAGGTCCGGCCGGAGGGGCTGCTGGCCGCGGCGCTGCTCTGCCGGCTGAGCCGCCTGCAGCGCCCGGGCACCGGCAGCGCCCGGCCCCGGGGCTCGGTGTCCCCGCGGCTGACGCCCTGTCCCCTCTCTCCGCGCAGGTCGGCGCTGACCGCGGCAATCTGTCGTGCCGCGCAGCCATGCCCGCCCTCCTCCTGCTGCTGCTGCTCCTCAGCTGCCGCGCTGCCGCCGCCGAGGACGGCTCCCTGCTGCGGCCGGGCCCGGGCAGGCAGAGTGCGGCCGCCCCGACGGCCGCGACCCCCGCGCTGCGCGGCGCCGAGCACAACGCGTCCCGCCCCGCCGCGCTGCCCAAGGGCGCGGGGCCGGCCGGAGGGCGGCCGCGCTCCGCCTCGCCCCCCATGTGCACGGGGCAGACGGAGATCAAGGAGACTTTCAAGTACATCAACACGGTCGTGTCCTGCCTGGTCTTCGTCCTGGGCATCATCGGCAACTCCACGCTGCTGCGGATCATCTACAAGAACAAGTGCATGAGGAACGGCCCCAACATTCTCATCGCCAGCTTGGCCTTGGGCGACCTGCTCCACATCATCATCGACATCCCCATCAATGTCTACAAGGTAAGGAGGGGCCGGGGATGGATTCGGGAGCGGGCGCGGCGGTCACCCCTCGGTGCTCCTTGCCGGCCCCCGCAGATGCGTCCCCTCCCCGGGGAGACGCGTCCCTTCCTGGCTGGGAGACACCCGTGGACTTCAGCTCACGACAAAACCCTGCCGGAGGGTAGTGTTCTGGTCAGATGTGGTCGCAGATGGCACCCTCTCTGTGTCTCGGTCCCATCCCTCTCAGCGTTCCAGGGCTGGGAATGGGGCAAAATGGAGGTGGCCAAGCTCTGAAAATCACCTGGAAACAGGTGCTGTCGCAGGGATAAAGACGTAAATGCAATAGGTAAATGATGAGTGGGCTGGTCGAGGAATAGAGGGGAGGCACAGAAGACCCTCTCCTGTGGGTACCACTTGGTCCCTTGCGCTCAGCTGCGGCAAGCTTGGTCAGAAGACTTTACACGGGTCTGTGCAGTCCCTTTTGGCGCCGGGGCTTTTCGAGGTGGAACCAAGATCGTTCAGCTGAGCGGTTTTATAGATCTCTTGGTTGGGAGGCTTTCGTGAGCTGTGAACCCTTTCACCCTTTGCCCGTGTTGCAGCCGAGGGGCAATGAGCCACACCTGCTCCTCTTGCACCTTCAGTAGTCTGTGTTTTGACTTGGTAAGACTTGCCATGGAGGGAGTACAACACCTGTCTTCTCTAACCAGCTTGTGCAATCCATTTGTCCTAAGGAATTAGTTGGACAGTTGAATCCGGCCTCTAGTTGTTATCTGGCACTATTTGAAGGTATACTGGAAATGACAGAGCTCTTTCTGCTTTGAAAGTTTACAGTTTGGATCCCTGAGTACCCATCAGTGACTTCACAAAGTGAACAGAAGTGTCTTCATCTATCACTTCACTTTGTATGCATAATTGTACACTAGGGGTTGTTACTCGTACTTTTAGAAAGCCATGTGGAAGGGATAGATTTTGAATCCATAAGAATTATCCCAGCAGCTGCTGAGATGAGAGAATCTTCTCTCTTTATCCTTTTAAAATATTTAAGTATTACAAAGTAGGTAATGTCATCATTGTGTTAAAATCATGATCCAGGTCATTTGGATTACATGATAGTTCTCAGATTTGAAGTTTCAGTGGTTTTTATACTATACACTCTTAATTCTTGAGAGAGGAGTGTGCTCTTTTGAATAAAGGTGGAATTTAGAAAACAAAATCACTGCTTTAAAAATGTGGTTTTGTAAAAAAATGTACTGAACAGAAGGTTCTTCTCATCTGTACTCAGAAAAATCAAAAATATTAAATCAATAACAGCTGTTCAGTATGAGACTGCAATGTCAGTGATCATTTCAAAATGAATCTTAATATGCAGTTATATACCTCAAGTTCTTACCTTGATTAAATGTCACCAAGTGTATCATCATGAGTAGGTTGGGGCAGGAGGAATAAAGGGTCAGACTGCTAACCAATAAATATTACACCAGGTGCAAGTCTGGGATTTTTATTGTGCTATTGATAACGCTAGGAGCAGTGCAATAGCTCTCAGGTGCTAAATCTCCCTCACTGCTACTCATCTTACTGAAGAGCCCATAATCACTTTATATTATCCCTTATAATAATGAGTGAAATATTTGCAATTTTGAAACAGAATTTTGGAATAAATGCAAGTGTAAAAAAACAAGGAAAAAACACCTACTAGATACTATGTTTATTTAATCAAAGTTTTGAGGGCAGTTTGAGTTTATAACATTTTATCAACTCTACATCCCATTTCATTCCAGAGCAGCAGGGAGAATACATACAGTAATGCAATAAAAAACTGGCTTTGATCACTCAGCAGTATGAGAAGCAAAGGCTCCCTCAGTAAATCAAGTATATTTAGCAATTGTAACTTGCAGTTTGAAACAATTTAAGATTGCATGAAACTGATCCAGATTCAGAATTTGCTGCCACATTGTCAGTAAGGCAGCTGCATGAAACAGTGTGAGAGAATTTCTCATGTTAATAAAATGCCAGCAGTTCTTTCCTCTACCCTTGCCCTAGAAAGTGTGAAAGTGTCTGTGAATGCTTTCCAGACAGACCTGTAGGAGATGATTCAAAAGCTGTGCTAGAAGAAGCTTTTTATTAGGTATTAAAAGGGATAACTGCAAAAGATGTCCCCTGTGACTATTTAAATGAATACATAAGTAGCTGAAAAAGTGCACAAATGAAAATTGACATCTCCTAAACTAAGGGTATCTAAAGAAAAACAGGTGTTACCTGGATAGGCAGGCAAATGCACTCCAATGCATCAGATGATAATTAGTCCATTGCATTCCTAAATTTGAATATAATGCAATACGTTCAGTGGAAAACGGAAAATATCAGAACCTGTCACACAGTCAGGAAACTGGCTATGAATTGAGGGCTTGAAGGGTGTTTAGTTCCAGCATGTAGAACCTGGCAGGCCTTTTTTGGCATTCTGGGTCCTGGTAAATGGTCTGGCTTTGCCTGGATCTTGAGCTGCAGAACAGGAAGCAGAGGAAAGTCTGAGACAGTCATTCTGCAGTATGTAATGTTTTGGCAATGTAGAAACTTCACAAAATTGCTGCTAATTGGATGTGCAGGTGATCCTGTGTGGCTCCACTAAACAGAGTAAGTCCTTGTTAATTTGAGGCCTCAAACAGCAATTAAGGAGCAGAAGGATAGAGAAGGTGGTCAGAGAGCTTTTTATGTTCTTCTCTACACTTAAACTTTGGAAGACAAGACAGTGGCAGCTTGTGCACTTGACAATACAGGTCTGCAGTTCTGGACAGTTTATGCTGACTATCCCAAGTAGATAAAGTTGTTAAGTCCTGCATCTAAGACGCCAAAACATCAGGACTGGAAATTCTAAACTTACACTAGCTTTGTTTCTTATAGGCTTAAAGTCACATACCAACATGCTTTCTCTTGTGATGTACAAACAACAGCTCTCTCTCTTATTTTGTAATATTTACTCCTCTATATTAAATCAAATTTATTATCATATCCCAGTGGAATTTTAACAAGGGGAGGAATCTAGGCTCTGTGCATTATTGTGGGGTGTTCTGAGCTCTTGACTACCAACAAATGTCTGAGGAAGAATATCTACCGGGCAATACTGTCATAGGTTCTTTTTTCTCAGAGCTCAATGGAAAAGTGGAGAAAAAAATTTCAAGGGAACAAAAAAAAATCTGGTCTTCATCCAAGTCACTAATCAAGGGCCAGAGTCAGCTTTGTAGGCACTGATTTATTTTCATTAACTTTATTTAGGGATTACATAAAAATTATGGTTAACATAATATGGCATTATCAAGCACTGGAAATACAAGAAAGACCAGATTAGGGACTCTTTATACCATGCAGACACAAATTGGTTCCTTTTTTAGTCCAGCTATTCTCTGAAAAGAGCTCTGAAGAAGATTTCTGTGGAAATTTATTTGTGATGAACTTAGTAACTCTTGTAATGCAAGTACCTGTAGGCCATGCATTATGATAAAGCCAACCTTTTTCTAACTTTGTAATCCAGGTGCTTCTCTTTAGAAAGGATTCTCATTATTCCATATTAGAACTCCTGTTTGCTGGTTCTTTTGATGTTAAAGGTAGTGGCTATTTTATTGGAAGAAATACATTATTTCCTTTCTTTCAAGGTCTGAACCACTTACTTGAGGTCTTGCAAAGTTCATCTCAGAATTTCTTACACAAAGTTTATTGATTTCTGACCCTATTAAGCTAGAAGTCTGTTTTGCAAGTGCAGGTTATAGGCACTTAAGAAAGATCTCAGTTTTCCAGTGGAGGAACCTGTCTGGACTCTACAGGCAGTGGCAGGGAGGGGTAACTTTGTTCTGTATTTAGATGGGAGCAGTCCATTCTGAAGTCAAGTATATGGAGTAGTGGAAATGTCTGAGTGCTGTTAAAAGTACACATACGTAGTTTTCATGGTGGATCTCCAATCTGAAGTAAGTTAGATGATGCTACTACAGATTTGTAAATTTGGAAGTAGTTTTTTTCATTATGTATACATTTGTTATGTATACATTCACTTGTATAAAAGATGCACATGGCAAATTTCAAAGCAAGTTTTGACCTATTCTGCCTTCTTCTTCTACCCAGTATTAATGCATCCCAATCTGACAGCAGCATGGCTTTCTAAGTGGTTACTTTTGATGCTGTCTTTCCATTGGATTTGTGAAATTGCGGAATTTTTTTACTTCAACAGTACATACGAGGTTTCTGTCATTTTCAAGATGACTCTATAAAATTACTTTATTTTAATGTTTTTTACTAAGTTTCTAGCAGGA
The DNA here is from genome assembly GCF_014805655.1 of Passer montanus. Classification (NCBI taxonomy): domain Eukaryota; kingdom Metazoa; phylum Chordata; class Aves; order Passeriformes; family Passeridae; genus Passer; species Passer montanus. Next base: position 6,569,061 of record NW_024367708.1, on the reverse strand, counting down.
GTTGTAATAAAGATACAAGAAAATAAAACTATTATGTGGCACATATTAAGATTTTATGCAGTTTATTGGAGAGATCAGTAAAGCATTTCAAGCTACACTTAAAAGCAGGAAATATATTTTCTTGTCTGTCTCACCTTGACATAATTATCACTAAATAGTAATAAGTTTGTAATGTTGTCCGGCTTATCCCTGACCATGACCTTAATTTCCAGGGAAAATTTTCTGTTTCAAAAAAATGCTTATTTCTGTAAAATATCAGTATGACCTCCCTGCGTAAAAAAACAAACAAACAAACAAAAAAAAAACAAAAAAAAACCAAACAAACAAAAAACCAGTTGAAAATCTACCAGTCATTTCAGAGATACATTAAAAAACTGCTGTGTGTGAGTTAGGTGTAGAGCTGCATGTCTGCTTTCTCTTGTGCCTGCTGTTTATAATGATGAAAATCAAGTCCAATGTCCTGCAAATGGCACTTGCTGTGAACGCACGGCTTGGCGGAAGCGCAAATTCCTGCTCTGCGTTTCCCGTATGTGTTCACTGCTCAGCACTGGAACACTGGTGGGAATATTCGCACGCTTTGCTGCTTTTCCTGCCCAACTGCAGCCCTTGAGCAGCAGTGGGTTGGAGCCAGGTATCAGCCTTCTTCCTGGGGACCACAACAGCTGAGCCCTAGAGCAGCACATCGTGCTCTCAGCCTGGCTTGTTCCAGCAGCAGATTGAGAACATCTCTCAGTTCTTGCACAACTAAGGGAAATCAGAGTGGGAATTGTGATTCGCAATTGTGTTTGTGAGTCACAGCATCTCTTGGGGCTTCCTTCATAGCTCTGCATCTTGCACATCAGTTTAGGCTCGGATCTGTCTGGTCTTAGAAAGCATTGGCTAGGCGTGCATCAGATGTATTCGTTCTTTTAAGTATGATTTCACTTCATTCATTGCAATGTTTTCCCTTTCCTTTTGATCTATTTCATCTTAAACACATCTCTGCTGCTCAGCAATTAAAACTTTGCCTGTGTAAAATAAGTGGCTGTAAAACATTGGAAAGGTCACTCAAAATACAGCCAGTGGTAGACTACTCTTGGCATCTTACTTATGAAAACACAACATTATTTTTCTCTTTGCTGCCACTTGGCAGTATCTCCTCTCATGGCTCCAAGTCATTTGTCATTTGTAAAATGACAATCTTTTTATAGCTATCCTATTGTGATGCACAAGAGAATAATTTTACTCATACAAAATTGTAATAGGCTACTTCTGTATTTACTAAGAATTGTCATTGTCCACAAAGGTGATGTTCCCAAATACTTTATATTGGATCTTCACTGTACTTCAAGGCCATATTTGAAGGGGATAGCAATACAGAGAACAAACAGAAGCATCAAGGAGAAAGTTCAGCAATCAAAACCTTTTTTTTTCCTTTTACCTTCTTAATGTTTTCAGCCTTTTTGTGTAAAGCTTGTATCATTAACCACTTGCAATACCATGATATTGAAACTTGTGACTCATGCATTAAAATGCTCAAATTTCACAATACATCAGCTGCAAGACATAAAGCACATGTTTTTGCAATCCAGTGCAGACAGCTGCATGTCCATTCTGCCCTGATATAAGCTGGCTGAAAAAATAATGTTTTTATGTTATGATAAACCAAAGCTAATGCACCCTTTCTCTCAGCAGACTGCATTCAGTTGTGTGCCACACCTCTATAATCCCAAACTGGAGCTGGCTCAAATCCAGTCAGTTTGGAGCACAGGTGTGACTGTCTGCACCTGAGTGATAAGTATTAGTTCAGCAAAATCTACAACATGTGGCTGAACCACTGTGATTTTAAGGAAGAGAGACAGGGAGTGTCTACACACCAGCTAGATGTAAATAAAAGTTTTCAACAGATCCTGCCAATAGAGATTTGACCAAATTTCTGCATTTCAGTTACAAAGAAAAGAATATTTTACTTCAAAGTACTTTTTTAATGAGTTCTCTCTAGCCTAGTGTACACTCATGTACAATGTACAGTAGGTACCATAAATAGGTATACAATGTACTTGCTACCCAGTCCTTGATTTCTGTGGCAAATAGATGTGAAAGGCTGGAGGTTCGCTGCCTGATTGATATAAATCAGTCCAGGTGTCATTCAATTCTGTAGGGTGTAAATTTAGAATACATGTAATTATTCACATTACAGTTTTAATAGTAGATTGTTACTGTCACCCCCTTACAGAAATTCAGAAGTCATTTCAGGGAGAGGCTTTACTGAAAATTCTTTAATTACAGACTGTGTTCTTTTCCCACATCACATAAGCAAAAGATACTGTATGGTTATTACAACCTCATCCCTACTTCCTCAACTTTATTACTTTCCATAAAATTCTTGAGAAACATAAATCCTTACCATTTATTTCTCTGCTTCATTTCTGCAGAGCTATTGTATTTATGGTCTTACTTAAGTAGATCATTGAAGAAATAGGAAGCTGAGCCATGTTGCATTTTATCTAATGCTATTCTCTTGAAGATTCCATTACAGCACAGAGCTAAAGCAGCTATTTGGAAGTATTCTGGTATCTGAAAATACTGGTGGGCACTTCATAGAGGTTCCCAAAAGTTCACAGCCATACAATGTTTTTAACTTCCTTTGTGTTCAAATAAAATTATATTTAAGTTATATCAGGACTCTTCAAAAAACTCTCATGGACCTTGTAAGTGTTTACCCTTAGATGGACATGTATAAGGACTTTGCATAAGGACTTTGCTGAACCAAACCAATGTGAGCAGGCGACTCTGTGGCTACCTACCGTTACAGAATCATGGAATAGTTAATGTTGGCAAAGATTTCTTAAGAAGATCAAGTCTAACCATCAGGCTTGCCACCACTCTGTTCATCCTTAAACCATGTCCCCAAGAGCCACATGTACATCTTTTTTTTTTGAACTCTTTCCTAAGCAGCCAGTTCCAATGCCTGACAGCTGTTTCAGTGAAATTTTTCCTAATACCCAATCTAAACCTTCCCTGGTGCAACTTGAGGCTGTTTCCTCTTGTCCTGTGATTTCTTACTTGGAGAAGAGGCCAACCTTCACTTTATTACAGTCTCCTTTCAGACAGTGGTAGAGAACAATAAGGTCTCTTCTTCTCCAGCCTGATCCCAGCTCCCTTAGCTGCTCCTCATGCAACTTATTCTCCAGACTTATTCTTCAGACTTATTCTCCTTCACCAGTTTTCTTGCCCTTCTCTGAACAGACTCCAGTACCTCAACCTCAAAGTCTTTCTTGTAGTGAGGAGCCCAGAATTGGACACAGCACTTGAGGTGTGCCCTCACCAGTGCCAAATACTGGGACAATCACTGCCCTGCTCCTTCTGATACAGGCCAGGATGCCATTGACCTTCTTGGCCACCTGAGCACACTGATGGCTCGTGTTCAGTCAGGTGTTACTAGAGCTCCCAGGTCCTTTTCTGACAGATCTTTCCAGCCACTTCCTCACCACTCTTCCTGCCTGTAGCACTGCATGGGGCTGTTGTGACCCAAGTCTTGTTGAACCTCATAGAGTTGGCCTTGGCCCATCAATCCAGCCTTTCCAGAACCCTCCTTAGAGACTTCATAGCCTCTCTGGTTCCCAGAAACATCCACGCAGTATGATGAGATACTCTTCCGTTCTTACAACCCTCTTAAATTAGTTGTTTGAAGAGACCCTTGTTTGAAGCCAAGGGAAAGATTTTCCAGGCTCTTTTGGGTAGTCCTCATTTTTCCTTCTCCTTTTCCATTTTGTAGCCCTGTATCTACAACAGATTCCAAAGATCTCATTTGAAGAAAGTTATGAAAAACAGAGATGGACTTAGATAATCTAACTAATTACAGAAACTCCAAAAGTTTACTCTTCTATATAACAATTGCGTCTATTTCTTGGCACAACCTTTGTTGTGGAGAATGTTGTTTTAATGAAAACTGGAAGATTTGGCTGCTGCTCTGGTGTATTTGACCATCAAAGAAGCTCACAGCAGAGTTCAAAGGCTAAATGTTGCTAAACTGAGGCTACAGATGTTTGTCTGTTCATAGAATCAGTTGTGAGTAAGGTGCTTTCTGTGTCCAGTAAATCATTTCCCCTAAATCAGATAAAATGTGCAGCTGGGAATGTGACAAGATTTCCATTAAAGTGTGTGATTCAAAGTGTGAGTGAGCCATCCTAAATGCCTTGTGCTGTTTTCTCTGTTTCTTAATACTTAGAGGTATGGTGAATGTGAAGATAGTCCTTTTGGTATTATTATACAGAATGTTGATGAATGAACTGGTCAATAAAGACCATTAGTGAGGGATTCATCTGACATTTTTTACCTGCTGCCAAACATTTAGACCAATCTATGCTCCTTGAGTGTCCTTTCATTTGTCATCAGATAGTCAGCTAAAAAGTGGGGGAGGTACATTTCTCTCCAGTGTTGCCTGACTTCTCAGCTGATGGAGCCTAGACACTAAGCTTCAAATAAACCCCACCCCAGATATGCACCTATGGCTTTGTCCCTGTTCTGATCAGCCTCGAGTAATTTTCTGTATTTCTGATAAAGAAATGTGTTATTTGGAATGTGTAAGAAAAGCAGTGAACGCTCAAGGCAGATAAAGACAATGCAAAGATGAGGAAGATCCTCACCTGCTCTGTAATTTTTTCCCGTAAACACTGGGGTGATGAAGTTGGAAGCAAAAGGAGTGGAGTTTGCAGGGCTTAAAGAGGCAGGACTAAGATTTAAGTGATATCCTTGTCCCACCAGGGTGTGACTACACTGCTACTGTCCAGTTTTTAGGACACACACCTCAGAGGCTCCCTCGTGAAAAGGTTCTTCTTGACTAAGTTTTGCATAGAATCCTAAAATGGTTTAACTTGAAGGTTAGAGGTTGTCTATTTCCAACCTCCATGGCATGGCATGGGCAGGGACACCTTTCAGTGGACCAGGTTGCTCAATGCCCTCTCCAACCTGGCCTGGAACACTTCCAGAGGTCAGGCATTCACAATATCTCAGTTTAAAGCCAGCCCGCCTTTGTTCTATGATTAAATGCCCTTGTAGAAAGTCCCACTCCAGCCTTCTTTCATGTACTGAAAAGTTGTTACAAGGTCACCCCGGCATCCAGTCTGAACAAGCCCCATTCAGCCTGTCTTCATAGGACAAGACCTGGTGGAAAAGGAAAACAGTCAAGACAGAACTCCTCGTTTCAGCACTGGGAATGACTTTTTAAAAGAATAATTGTTGTTTTCTTTTCACAGCTACTTGCAGAGGACTGGCCCTTTGGTGTTGAAATGTGCAAATTAGTGCCCTTCATTCAAAAGGCATCAGTGGGCATCACGGTGCTGAGTTTGTGCGCCCTCAGTATAGACAGGTGAGACCCATTTGTCACTGGAGTCTCTAATTTGTTTCCTATACAAGTATTGGCTCAAATTCACCTTTCCACTCAGCTGATACAGTGCAAATAAGATGAATTTAAACCTGTTAAACTGGGTGAGTTTTCTCATATTTATTATTTGTAAATGGGTGCTGTCACTTCAGGTACCGAGCAGTCGCTTCCTGGAGTCGCATTAAAGGAATTGGAGTGCCAAAGTGGACTGCTGTGGAAATTGTCCTCATCTGGGTCATATCAGTGATACTGGCTGTTCCAGAAGCTATTGCTTTTGACATGATTACAATGGAGTACAGAGGAAGGTATCTTAGAATCTGCTTGCTTCACCCCACACAGAAAACACCCTTTATGATGGTAAGTCACTAAAATTGATAAAATCTCTGGGGGAGTTCCTTGGATCTTCGCAGTGCTGTGTGGATTGTAATGTGCACAGATGTATGCGACATGAATATAATGTTCAAATGAAATACTGACATTTCTGAAACATACTGGTTCAAAGAAGACCATTCAGAAATCTTTGACTTTTTGTGGGTTTTGAACATACTTCTTGTCCTGTCTTGTCCTGTTTTCTCACCTGTAATGTACACCTGATGGAAATGCTTTTCAGAACAAGTGAACCAATTAGTTACAGCACACTTAGCAAAATGCTCAGCATTTAATTCCTAACCATGTTTTTGCTTTGCTTTTTCTTTACAGTTTTACAAGCAAGCTAAAGACTGGTGGCTGTTCAGTTTTTACTTCTGTTTGCCACTGGCTATCACAGCATTTTTCTATACTCTCATGACTTGTGAGATGTTACGAAAGAAAAGCGGGATGCAAATTGCTTTAAATGACCACTTAAAACAGGTAAAAATTTATTCCTGGCCACTCTGTGACTGTAGATGGGCTAACCAATAATTTTATTGATTTTCCTGCTACATCATTCTGTTCTTATATGGCTTCAGGATTAGAAGCAAAATGAACTTTCCTAGCAGTGGTGCTGTTGAACTCATATATATGTATATATCAGAACCCTCAGGAACCTAAGATTTTAACTGAAAATCAAAAAACTTGTTTCATTCTTGTTTGGTTTTAATGTTTCAGTTTTTATAGGTTTTATTTCTTCTTTGCTATAATGAGATTTGGCTATTTTGTAATGCAAACTGAAGTCATGTTCTAGTCTAGAAGGTGATGCTATAAAACTGGTAATTATTTTGAAGAATATTCTTGCTGAACCCTAGTGAGGTTAGCAGTATATGTTAGCCGAATATATTCCAGCAGACATTCTGAGGCACTAGTGCCCCAGACACAAACATCAGACATCACTAGAGTTAAACTATGATTGTTCTATAATGTGTATTTGTGTTCCTTTCGTCTTACCTGGTTAGAGCTGTAATTGGAATCTCTTGGGGCATTTAAAATAAGATGTGAGATCAAAGCATATGCAATGCAAGGAAATGCAATAGAAAACAAGCTGGTATTTGAAAGTGATCTGGGAGACAAATATGTTCTCAATTTTAATTTAAATTATTGCTTAAACTAGTGTTTTCATGACCTCTATTTTTCATATTATTACTCATACTTCTTGAAATAAGAGATATATCGAATCAGTGCGAGACATCTAGAACAACAGAAAAGGTCAAGCACATATTCCAAGAAAATAAACTATTTGATGTTTTCCTAACTCCTATTGTGATAGGCTTTTTTATCTTATTTGTTAAACTTTTGGATATTAGAAGAAAACAACAAGCCAGAGGGAGAGAAAGGAACTGTAATACTGTTTTGTCCAATTTTCTTTCTCAGAGACGTGAAGTGGCCAAAACTGTGTTCTGTCTGGTACTTGTTTTTGCCTTGTGTTGGCTCCCACTTCACTTAAGCAGAATCTTGAAACTCACTATCTATGATCAGAAGGACCCCAACAGATGTGAACTTCTAAGGTGAGAATGAAAAAATAAATATCTATATATTGTGGGCATTCTCCATAAGCATGTTTGGATTTCCTATTGAACAAGCTTACTCTGTATGTCTAGAGTTGTCCCTGCTTCTTCACCTCTCCAACAGCAGAGAAAGAAAACTGTGAGGAATTCCCTTGCTTTTCCCCATCTTCCTCCTGACCCTTTTTGGGACTGTTCTTTCATGTGGTGCTATGAGAATAGAAGGGGATTTCCATCCCCGTTTTCCTTTCAACAGAGCAGCTAGGATTCAATTTGTACAAAAAGACCTTGTGAACATCTTCCAAAAGTTAAGATGGTTGGACCTCCTAAAACTATTTTCATGAGAATGGTCTTTAGACCATTCAGACTTTATTGTTGAGTATAACTGTTACCTGCATGAGTTAATCCTGTTGATTTAAGCCCCATTACTATTACATTTAATAGCTAGTCTTGATTTGTGAAACCGAGTCCAATTTCCATAGTTGTAAACCTCTATTAAGCCTTTTCAAAGCAAATGAGAAGTGTCTCACTTTAATTTCCACGCAGCTTTTTTCTTGTGATGGACTATATCGGTATTAACATGGCTTCGCTGAACTCCTGCATCAATCCAATAGCTCTGTATTTGGTGAGCAAAAGATTCCAAAACTGCTTTAAGGTAAGTGGCTGCTGGGAGTTGCTCTTCTGTTTAAAAGATGATGTCAGGAGTAAAATTCATTCCTTAACATGCACAAAGTATTTTAAACAGTGATTAAATTCTACTTTAAATTTTAATTGGGTTATGGTAAATGTTCTCTCCCTCTCCTGCTGAAGCTCCATAGGAAGAAACTAAGGTTTGGTGGTAACAAAAAGAGAAAGCAAAAGAGCAGAGTGTACAATGAGCCCTCTGGGGACCGTGCTAATCAGTGCTGCATCACTTCCTGACTGAAGCTGGCACCCAGCTACTTCCAGAGCACTGACAAAGCAGACTCAGTCTGTGCTGCAGAGATTCACGTAGCCCTATCCTCTGCATCCTGACAGGGAGGGTGCTGACCCTGGGCTCCCTCATCCTGACTGAGCACTTCAATCAGCCATGTGAGGCAGAGGATGCAAATCTGTACTTGTCCCTTTGCAGTGCCAACATTTTATGAGACAGACCTGTTTGTAGTCCTGGCTTGGTGTGAGAGAATAGAGCTAGACACAATTCTCCACATGGGATTTCAACCCCTGGATTGCATGTGGCTGGCAGCCCATCAGTCCTTCAGCATTCATGTCTGCTTGGAAAATATGAAGAGTTGGACTTCTTTTGTGAGCCCTTACTATCTTTATACACTGTATTGGAGTCCTTAGATTGCCTATGGCAAATTGTTAGATTTTTCTTTTCTCCCCAGGCATTAGACCACTGGCCACCACTAGGATTATTGCCTGGCTGTTTAAATTTCTTACTAGCAAGATGGAAACATCTTTCAGTCAGTAGCCAGTCAGCTCTTCATCTGGTAGTGTTAATGTATTTCCCACATAATTGTGACAGAAGAGGTTGCAGAGGTTTTAGTGTTAGTCTTGTCTTCCCTGTCTATGCTGCTGGCTCCCTGAAAGAGTCACTGGAGCTGAAAGCACATAAAAGATCTCTGGCATCCTGAGCATGGAAGTAAGTGGGTGTGAGGAAGGCACTTCCAGCACCCAAAGGCCAGGCAGGACCATGAGAAAAAGGTCTGCAGTACATCTAGTAAATGTATTAGTTGTATGTAGGTTTTCACCCTTCTTCTAACTTCTCTTTTTTCCACTTCAGAACAATGAGCTAAATAGCAGCACCTTGCTTAGAAGGCATAGTTAAGAATACATTTTTTTTTCCCCAAGAAAGATTATCAGAGAAAGGACAAGGAGTCATAACTTTATTTTCAGATGCATTTAGAATTGCAGAGCAGATTTGAAGGGGTGTGTGTGTATGTGTCTGTTACTGTATATAACTAGTCAGTATAACTCTTCCTGTACTCCAGCAGTAAGGTTGCTGATGAAGCCATTTGAGCAACTCGGAGTTGAACCCCATTTCTGTGCTTTGTGCTCTAATCCCAGAGCAGCAGCTTGCACATTTGCCATTTCCTACTCTACCCCTGAGAAAGGGCAGCTTTTCAGTGCATTTTGCCACATGTGCAAAAACAGAGTGATGTAAAACGTTTATTTCTTTTATTTTAACAGTCATGCTTGTGTTGCTGGTGCCAATCCAAAGATCTGTTGTCCCTGGAGGAAAGGCAGTCCTGTTTAAAGTTCAAAGCTAATGATCACGGATATGATAATTTCCGCTCCAGTAACAAGTACAGCTCTTCATAAAACAAGCATAAAAGGTATATTCTCTTACATTAATGCTGGTGCCTTTTTCAGTAAAAGTGGCAATTACTTTTAACAAGATGGCAACATCCAGAAAAATCTAGTTTTGAATTTGCACAAAAAAAGAACATTAAAAAAAATTGCCCTAAAACTGTGTCACATTGAAAAGCACCGACGTTTATGAAATCATCATTTATGGAGCACGAAGAGAAGCATAGAAAGAACAAGTCATTGTTAGCACTTGAATACTTCTGAATCAGCACTTCCAAATGATCCCTACTTCCTGTACATTAAGTTTGTATTCTCTGTAACACTGTAGGAACTGAAGTCACAGTAATTATTAAGCAGCATAATATCAAGTTAATTGGATCAAAGCCATTATTATATATAACTCAATGTATTGTCTTCTATAAAGCAAATTAACCACCATCACTATTGTGAGTTTTTTTAAAATAAAACATGAAATACTTTGTAATAGAAGCTAAATGTTAAAAAGTAGAATTTTTATCAGGTATATGATAGAGGTAGCTACTGAAAATATTAAAGGATGCAGTAAAGCCAAAAGTGCATTTTACTTTGATTGTTTTTACCTATTATTGTCAGAAGGAACCTCCCAAGGGCTCTATAAATTCTTTTCTGTAGCCACTGTGTGTCTCAGTGCATTTGCCAGCACTTTGGGTATGAGTTTTTGTGTATGCTGATAGCAAAGGATAGAAAAACACACCAGAAGCAGAAAATTAACGCTAATAGAAACATACAGACAACAGCTATTATTTCAGCTATTTTTATTTGAGAACAAATGGATGGTATCCTGTGTAAAAAGTGGGCATTCCAGAGCCTGATGGTTCTTTACTAGAGATACCTTTGTGACAATTTAAAACTGTTTTTGCAATCCAAATATTGTCTTGGGGCTTATTTTTTTAGAAATAGTGGGTGAAAAAAAAATTTAACCAAGGTAAAAAGAGAGAATTTGAACGTCTATCTTAATTTAGATTTAAATCTTCATAAAGAAAATAATTAATGAACTGTGCTTCTAGAGAAGAGTATTATGTAGCATACTTATCTTCATACTGTTTTAAAATATATTTTACTTCTGTAGTTCCATATTTATGGGCCTAAGAAGATGTGTGATTAATTTCTGCTTCTGTAAATAGTAGTGAAATGTAATTAATTGTAAAGTATTAAGATATGGGCAGGACCCTGCAAGAGCAGAAAAAGATGCCTGTAGTAAACATGATGTGTGTTGCCAGGAGCAATGCATGTTTTATATGTGCATGACAGGTCATTCTTTGACTTTGAATTTCCTATTAATTTGTTGCAGATGTCCCCAAAGACTTATTAACATATTTCGTGCACTAAGGCATGAGTTTATCAAGAAAAATTGTCATATAACATGCTTTTATAAAATACATGTTTTCAATAGGCTTGGTATTTTATTATAATAAAATTATTTATCAAAACTCAGGAATTTTTTATTTTAAATTTTCAGATCTCACATGTAAGGATTTTTATCTTTTTTTTCCAGTCTTGATTAACTTCATGTTTTTTACTAAAGTGCCTTAAAGGTGCTCAGGATGAAAACAGCTTCCATTAAAAAGTTCAGCTGATGTTACCTTAGATGGGTTTCTGACTTTAGGTAGCTACAGCTACCTTGCAGACAGCTAAAAACGGGGTGGTGAGCCCCATTCCTGGTGTTGCCCCCAGCAAAAGCTGGTAAGTGAATGCTTGTATAATCAAGCTGAGGAGGACCCCTGCACATGCATTGGGCATGGGCACGTGTGTGTTTGTGTGTGAGTGTGTGTGCAAGCGTGTGTGGTGTGTACCATAATGTTGCTGTTACCATCTTGCTGCAGCACATCCACTCAGCTGCTATAAGGCTGAACTTTTATACATATAAATCTATTTTAGGTTTCCTTCTTTACATTTTTACCTTAATTTTCGTGGTAACTTTCTTGCAGTAAGCCATGAATATCACGTCACGTCACCCTACCTGCATCTGTTTCTGTGAAATGCCTTTCATCTGTTAAGGATGGATAATAAGTGAAATCTTAGATTTGATACTGGTCAGTGTTATTTTCATCAAGTTATATCATTACAATACTGTACATGTATATTATTGTATTTTTATTTACACAGTTGTATTGGCAACTGTGTAACATACTATTGATTTTTTTCTTGGACTAATTATTTGTTAAGTCCTGCTAAGTCAGATATTTAGGTTTTGCAAATAAAGACCATATATACTGGCCCCTTTTTGGGATCATATATAAATATTAGTACACTCTTTATATTTTTTTCAGTATTATTCAAAGCAGTATTTTTATTGAAGCTTTCATTTCCTGTAATAAACATTTTCAAAACTTCTGTTCTTATACAGTTCTAAGATTAAATCTCTTAATACTCCACACAGGTGTTTTCTGAAATCCTCAGTACAGGTTTGTTCACCCATCCACTGAAATCAATAAACATTTTACCATTCAATTCAGTTTGAGCAGAATTAGGGCCCAATATAATATAGCTCTTTAAAGAACCTATCTGACATTTGCTACTTTGAATGAAAAAAAGAGAAAAAGCTAAATACTTTGTTTTAAGGAGTAAATTAGAAAACAGAAAAAGAGAGTGAAATCAGCTTGTGGGGTAACACATCCAATCCAATGCTCTTTAATCCTCAGAGGGGTCACAGGTAGCAGAACTATGCACAGAGACACAGGTGTCTTTGTAGGAGTTCGATGTGCTTGCCCAGAGCAGTGTCACAGAGCAAGAATCACCTGTCCCAGTGGTCTGAAGAGTTCACACAGAATGGCTCAAGGTAATAAAAACAACTTGTAAGAAACTACATCACAACTCTGTGTTTTGGCCTTCGGATAGCAGTTAGATTTTAGTTCCCCACCTGCTCTGAATTCTGCCTAAACTGAACTGAAACACTGGTACTACACCTCAGAGAATCAAATGCAGAAGTTGATGGTTGTGGGGTATCTGCTGTGAGCTGTGACATTTCACTGTCCCAAACAGCTCTTAATCAAGACACAGCTGGCTTAGCAAGAGAATGTTGTATGTACTGAAATAATGTTCAAAGGATTTTAAAAAATTATTCTGTATAGGTGTGTAAAGTAATTTTGTATTTCATTTTCTGTGATCACTTAAAATAGCAACTTCTATAGATCAAGCAGTGTAAACATTCTAAATTACCAATAAAATATTTGTAATTTTGATTCTTTACAAAAAGGCGTCTGACCTTTTTTCTCCTAGGGGGTCCCATTTAATTGTTAAACAGTGACAGTGATGTAAAAAGAAGTAAGCAATCTTAATCTAAATATCAATGCTTTTGGGTGGGATGGTTTTATAAAGCTGTTTGAAAATTGGAGAGAGTTCAGACTTGCATATGTGTTGCAAAACTGTCTGATGTTTATTGGAACAATCATGCCTATCTTTGCTCTGCTTGTTTTTGCTCAGAATGTCAGTCGCAATCTGTTCTCTACACACCCTTATATAGTCACAAATTCTCTTGTGTTTGAGACATCACAAATAACAGGCAAGAAGCTTTTAGTTCATTAATTTAGAAGTTTATGCACTCAGTGCTGGAATATGCCACATGAAAACCATCATGCCTTTGTATGCTGACAGTCTAATTTTGTGTGTATTTTAATTAGCCTTTCTTGAAGAAGTGGGAAATTATCAGACTAAATATGCTGTAACTGGTCAAATATATAACTTTATTTGCTTGTGGTATCTGTACATCCCAAAATGTGCTTGGTGCTACTGCTGTTTTGTTGCAAACAGTTAATTCTGTTTACTTATTATTTACTTATTTTATCCTTCTGTTTGCTTGGTGGCCTCTTGCATCCACATAGATTTGTCTTTTTTTCATGGTCCCAGGACCTTTAGCACATACTTTCAAGTTTCCTGTGCTTGGAGCAGAACCACCTGTGGAGATGAGATCCCTTGTAAGTAAATGTTCTACTTGGTATCTCCGATGGCCTCTTCACTTCCTTTCCCTTTACCTTGTGCTGTGGTCCAAGATCTTCACCAACCACTCATTATGAGGAAGCACTTTTTGCACATTTTTTCTTAAGATCCTACAGCCTTCTACAGGTAGGCCGTAACTGCAGCTTGTTGTCAGTTTTCTAAACATGGTAGAACCTTTCCAGCAATCTGCATGTAAAGGTATCTTACATTCTTCAAACACTGACTTATTCTCACCACTCTTGAGCAGGGCAGTTGTGGCACTCTGGTGTTGGTGGGGCAGGATGGCCCAGATGGTAACCTGTGACTGGGTCTGTCCACAAAGTGATTTGCATTTTATTGCACTGTCCTGTAGCCTACTGCTCTTGTACTGCGTGTACCTTGGACCCACCATGCTCAGGAAGGCAATGGGGTTCTCCATGTACATGATGTGCTCTTGGGTTCAAGTTTCTCAGCCAAGTTGCTGAATTCTTCAGGAGACCAAGGCAGACAAAAGGACTTAAAAGTGCTGTCAATAAATGAAACCATGACATCTCTTTGGTCTTGTCAGCCCTCCTATGTGCTGTCATTTAGCTGTGCAGGCAGTGAAAAGGCACCATGAGCCCCTCCCCTTTTCTTACTATTCATAAGAAAAATCTACTATAATGAAAAGTAAAACCTTTAGAAATTACAGTTTTACCTTAGTGATCAGTAGCCTCAACCCTCATGAAATCATTGTGACAATCCAAGGATGTCCTGATTGTGTGAAGTAGTGTCTGGGAATTTTAAAGTACAATGTGGCAAGTAGCCAGACAGATCAATAGCTATATAGTACCCTTTTGTAGATACCTTCAACTTCACTGTTGCTATGAAACTTTGCATCTTATGTAGCCACCCTAGAGGAGTGCTTTGGAAAAAAGTGGGAATCCAATCCTGAAACCCAGTAAAACCTGAAAGGACACTGATGAGAAATTAAGGTAACCAGACCTTCTTCAGAAATTGCATCCTCCAGAAGTTGCTTCTACTTTTTTTCCCGTGGATGAGTGAGATGAGGGGAAGCATTTGTTGCCCTTTTGCCTTTTCATGTTCTTCGTTTCCCAAAGTTTGTCTGAGTAACTCATACACTGGATTACCCTGAAGAAACACATCAATGGTGAAACCAGGAGAGACACACAGTGGCTCTCATTTGAGTTTGTCCGTTAATATCTTGTTACACCCCCCCTACCCCCTGATTGGTTGCTTGGTATCCCTTATAACCTGCTGTCAGACACATTTCTTGGTCTTTCGGCGGTCCTCCCTTGGGAATTAAACCGAACCTTGGCACCCCGAAAGAACGCCTCGTGTCTTTCCTGCGTGTTGCAGTCTTCGTCGTTCTCCGGAATCCTTCGTCACTCCGGGCCTCCACGCCCTAGGCGCACCCCAATCCTCGAGAGGATACAGGGGGCGTCATTGTGCTGCCAGTGACGCTGGCCTCGGCCAGCCGGGTTTCTCGCTGAGGCTGACGCACCGCTGCAATAAATCCCCAGAAAGCTCACATCTTCCCCAGACAAATGGGTTCAACACATGCAGCCTTTGCAGGAGCAGGAGAGAAACATGCCAAGTTAACAAAAGCAAAACTGGTGGATTTGATAAGTTTTAGTTGGGCCTGCAAGTGAAATGGCAAAGCAATTCAAGCAAACTGGAAAATTTTTTTCTTAATTAAACAGTAACAAGCATCATAATTGCTAACAGATGTTCACAGGACCAGAGTGGATCTTGCAAAGATGCAGGAAGCTTTTTCCTGGAAAGCACCTACAGCAGGTAGCACATCCTACAAATTTGGCCCCACTGGTCTCGAGGAACTAGCATAGATACAGCATGAAAGGTTTCTATCTGCTGCAGTCAAATACTCAACACATGCAGTGACCAGGTGCATACACTTTTGGTCTGTATTTTACATGAGTACCTAGGTAAGAATACATATGTATTTATATGTTTATACCTGTACATAAACAAATAAAATATATTTCATATTATGTAATATAAATTGTGTGTCATACAGAGTGCTTTTCATTAATTTTACCTGAAAAAGCTTTCAATGAAATGAATTTTTAAAAACCATATCACTCTGAACAAAATATGGCCCTCTGTCTTGAAAAAAAACCACAAAGACACCACTTGTAATGTGTTTTATCACTTTATCTCATATTTTGAATTTTACAGGGGTTTTAATATATTTGGAGACAATCTTACATTTGTTCATGCCATAATATGAGTAATGTAACCTGTGTATGTCACTCATGCAAACTGAATGTCTGCCTAACCACTGGACTTGTCTATTGAATTTTTAAACTTTGTGTTCATTAGCATGAATAATAAAGACTGCTGAGCACTGATGGAAATATTTTTATTGTTTTCTGATGTGGATATTAGTTTATATTAATAAAAGTTTGAAATGCAGTACTCACACTGAATGGCTAAACTATGAAATGTAATGAAAATATGTATAAACATTTATTAAGTGGTATTCATAAATTCAAAAGAGAATTGGTTAAAAATATTTTTATAATTTTGTCTTTTAAATAATTTATCATTTAAATAATTCATAGCATCAAATTTTGTAACTTTTTTAGCTGTTAAATGACAACAGAATATATACTTTTCAAAATAATTCAGAACTTATATTTTTATAAGAGATGGAAACAGGTTGTGAAATGACCCATGACATTAATACTCTGCATTGAGCACCTCCACATAAGTTATGAAGACACCTCCTGTCAAACTAACAACTAAAATTCTCTTGTTGAGTTTTTTTTTTGCCCAAATTTTGTGTTAAAGAACAAATAGACAAAGAACAGTGCGTGTTTCTTGATATTTTTAACTCATTATTTAGGATCTTGGAAGCATTTGATCTTCATAACTGTTCATACTGAAGCTGAAATATATCACTTACAAATGTCTTCAGAGGAAAAACAGTATGTCACAAATAGGTAAGGCCATTTAATATTTGTTTACATATGCACTCAGTTTATGTATGAATTCAGCAAATTATTTTTAGTTGACTGAAAAAAATAAATGTGCAAGTCAAATGCCTTTGAATTACTCTATTAACATATCCGTGCATATATGCATTTTTACTTCTGTGTGTGTGTAAATACCTACGCAAATATACATAAATTACATAGGTCAAGATAATGGTCACAATACAAAAGATGCTGGAAAAACTAGAGAAGGTATAGCTGGGGGTAAAAATACCAGAAATATATAGCATGTGTGATTTGCTGAGGCTTCGACCATGCTTTTGCCTGAAGTGCTTACACCTTACAGCTAGAAGTAACCAAATTTTCCAAATCTTCAAGGTTTGACCATCCTTACTCCAGACTTCCCAATGAGTTGCAAAACCTGCAGCAGAATGACATTTCATGGCACTCTTACAGCAGAGCAGGAATGCCAGCCGTGGTGTCTTGGCCAAATTCCAAATTAAATAATTACAGTCTGTTTCCTCTGTTCCTCTCACTTCCTGCCAATTGCAGCATGGGTTAGCAGAGCATCCTGCTCCACTCTTCACTTTCACACCCTGCATGGAGACATCTGCTCTGTTGTCTGCTGGAGGTGACCACATTTCCATGCTAGAAAGTGGGAGCCTCCCAGATCTGTCGACAATTTGTAGAGTATTTGGGAGTATTTCAGAATGAAAAGTGAAATTTAGACGTAAAATCAGTATCTCTGAGTTTCTTTAAGCATATGTCAACTCAAGGTTAAGTGGACCTAAATCACCCGCTTTTTACTGACTGTTAAGTTTTATAAACATGTCCTGAAAGGCTTTTAAAACATTTTGTATCATTTATTTGTATAGTTGGAGAGATTTATTATGATCTGTAATTCCTTAAATAGTGCTCAAATATTTGAAAAGGCATTAAGGATATCTACAAGGCTGAATGTAGAAAGCCATGAGCTGCATAGATCAGTGTTCTCCAAGCTCAGACTTGAAATAGTTGAAGTGTTTCTAACTTCTATCCAACTCAGATCTTAGCTAGACTGAGCTGTTGTCAGTCTGCTGTCGTGCAGGTGGATCCTAAGTGAGGGTTAACAAAATAAAAAGGCAAGATTAAGTATTTGAACCATTAGACTGTATAAGTATAACAAGTTCATCATCATTTATTGACTGTATTTAAAAAAAAAAAAAAGAAAGAGTTGCTTGCTTATATTCAGAAATTTCATAGACTAGTTTGGGTTGGAAGGACACAGTACGAGGCAGGAACAGCAACTACTAGACCTGATTGCTCAAAGCCTCAGCCAACCTGGCCTGGAACTCTTTGAGGGATGGAACAGCCACAATTTCTCTCAGCAAACTGTTCCAGTGCCTCACAACCCTCACTGTAAAGGAATTTCTTGCTAATATCCAGTCTAAACCTGTAGTTTCAGTTTAAAGCTGTACCCCCTGCTTCTATTAATATGTGCCCTTGTAAATAGTCCCTCTCCAAGACTTTTCCAATATATTTGATTGCATTTGTTTGAAACAATCAACAAAGAACTGGCAATGTTTGCTTTCAGGTATCTAATTACTTAAATGCACTTTTGGAGGATTTGACAGATAAGGAGAGGTTGAGAGAAATGGAACTCCATACCCTGGAGAAAAGAGGGCTCAGGAGGATATAGCTGATGTGTATAAATACCTGCAGTCTTCAGTGGATATTTTGGAAAAATTCTCTTATAGCACACAACTGACTTCATTGACAACTGAAATTAACGGACATTTGGAAAGCAAAGATGTGTTGAACATTCTTTAGTTTGGTTTAGTTTAGTTTAGTTCAGTGTGGGCAAATGCATATCAGGTATATTGCTAACAATACTAGGTGGATATGTTTACTTTTTAATTTAAATATTCAAAGCCTGTGTGTCTTCTTTCTGTGGACTATCTGGGCTTTGTCTATCCTTTTATATCCTTCAGCAGGAGTTATGATGGTGCCTCTCACTGCATTATTATTTCATTGTATAGGAAATACAAAACCCTGATCTCCCAAGAATTTCTTTTTCTGAATAGTTTTTTTTCTATAACTTGATTAAATGAGATGAACCTACTGCGTCTTTTGGAGGATGACAAGCAAAGGCATATGTTATTTGTAAGGTGACACTAGTGATAGTGTATACACTCTCCTCCATTGTCCCATAAACAATTGTATGCATTTCAAGTGACGTTGAAACAGTAATTCTGTTGTTCAGAAACCTTTGATTTTGTTGCACTTCTTGAAAAGCAGGAAGGAAGTTGTGAAACACATATCACATATATACAGATGTCAAGTACAGTTAATGAAGAGAAGCAGATGCATTCCTTAATAGCAATTAAACAGGAGGAGGGAACACACTGTCCGCTTCTATTTGGAATTTTCTCTTCAAGGCTCCCTACTTGACAAGGATTGTCAGTTCCTTCACATCATTTATATCAATATATTTTTACATTACTCCTGAAAATATGCACCACATTTAAAAAAACCTCCACCAGACTTCTGTGTAAGACAGGATTATAGATTTGCAGCTGCAACTACAGTGTAAGTGCTTAAAACAGTGACATTTTGCTGTAACATGATACACACTGACAAACATGTGACAAAAGGCACATGATAGACACTGACAAACTACTGCACAACATTTAAAAGGTATTAAAATCAAAATTATATCACAAAATAACTGTCATACATATGATTCTCCTTTCAGCATGTTCCAGAATGAGATTTTTCTCTTTTTACAATGATAAAATACTTCAAATTATCTTAATACATTGGTCTGATCTTTTTTTCTTGTAGCAATGTATACTACTCGCCTTTACAAAGTTTCACTTTGATGGTTGCAGACTGTCTCAGTGGTCTCCAATTCATCAAGTCAGTCTTGAATTCTAGCAGCATCTCCCAGACTGCTTTAAGAGTCTATTTCATACTCAATTTCTTAAGCGTACACTGTGTATAAACAGCCCAAACCTGAAAAAGTGCTGAACAGAATCACATGGACAAATGATTCTTGCAAAGTCTTGCTTGAAATAATCCACTTGCTTGACAGAGATAACTCCTGCTTGAGGATGTTTTTAGAACATTATGAGTTCAGAACGACCTTAGAGTGATTACCTTTTACATAAATCTTGTTTGGGGTGTTCATGAGGACATTGCATGAGACAAGGTCAAGGAAAGTTGAAGTCCAACCTCTAAGCCAGTCCTTATTTCTGTCTCACATAAATCAAACACATCATTGCTTGAACCACCATTGAATATACAGATCTCTTGAGCAGACCCTTCTTTCTGTTCCTGTTCATGCTGTATCCAAGTGATTCTGTGGTGTCTTCTGCTGAAACTACCTTCCCATTCTGAGTTTGGACAACACAGACTGTAAGACACAGTAAGGAAGGACTGGAAACAATCCCATGGCCACCATGACTATCCCAGCAAGACACCTCTTTTAAAGAGCTATTTTCTGGGATATCCCTTTTTCTGTAGCAGAAGTCAAGTGAAATTGGTGTCCCTGTCGTGGCCACTACTTTGAGCACAGCTAGAGAGCTCAGCCAGAGGTTCTGGGCCTGAAAAAATGGCTTCTTGTTTGTGTGCAAGGGGACAGGATTCTCAGTGCTGAACTATTCAAAGGAGCTGTGGGAAGGGAAGGGAAGGGAAGGGAAGTTCCGGGAAGGGAAGGGAAGGGAAGGGAAGGGAACTCAAAAATATGTTTACAGGCCTGCCACATGAGCAACTCACTCAGTTCACTAAACTATAACAGAAATACCCTCTTGAACAAGAAAAGAGGCAGAGGGAAGGCTTTTGGTGTGGCTTGGTGCTCTGTGGATTATATTCTGTACCTCATAGTCTTCAGGTTTTAAAAAGCACAGTCATGGCACATGACCCTAACAGAGCACAAAACCCATTCTGGGATGACACAGGATTTCTCAGCAGCCTTGTATTGTCACTTGTCTGTCAGATATGCATTGAGCATGACATGCAGTCTATAGGTTCACACACTAATATCCCCATCAGACACTGCAAGACACTTCAAATGCAGACAGATTTTGTTTCTTGCAAAACTAATCTACTTCGAAACCACTGAAATTGCCCTAAGGGCCAAATCAAATCCCAGCAAGTGAAGAACATTTAGGGGCTTATTTACAAACTGCTGTAGACAGGAGACAGAAGTATTTACTTCAAGAAGAAAAATTCAGGAGGCATCTAAAATTTAAATACATGTTACTCCCTTAGTCTAACATGATTTAACCAACATATGTGTTCAGTACTTTTACATCTATCCTCAACCTTCTCACCTATTTTTGTGTAATTCCTATTTATTTTTCAAATTATTAAAATGTTTCTGTGCTTGCATTTAGTGAGAAGGCTGTAGTTGTAATTTTGATTTTCATCATATATTTGTGTATTGTTTAGGGAAACCGTTTTATAAAGTTGTATAACCATTGTAAAGTTCCAAATGACTATAGCATGTAGGAAACCCTTGTTAAAGCAGAGGATATAATATACACCCCTAGCCCACACAGGTATCATGGAATCAGAGAACATCTCTGGAAAATTCCAAGGATGAGACCCAGTAATACAAACAATTACTCGCATGTTGCAAATATTTATCTGGAGTAAATAAAGAGTAAGAGAGGTTCTGGTGCAATGACTCACCTATTGACTGATACGATAAACAGTTACAAACAACTGTGAAAATGTCTCCATTAGATTTTTGTCATTTCAGTTTTTCACAGAAGAGTTATTCATTTCCTCATCATCTATTTCCTTTTCTCAGTATGAATAATGTCACAATAAATCCTCTGTTCAATGTTCCTCATTAAATGATGCAAGTAGGAACATCAGAGCCGAAAAACAACAAAGAAAACCAGGAATAATGTGTCATAATGTGGCTAATATGCAGAGAGAACCAGACACCCCGTCATGTCTCAGCTATATCTGGATACATAAAAGAGTTTCAAATACCACAATACAGCTTATAGTAATGAATCTACCTTCACTAATGAGAGAAGCATTTTATTGTGACCATTTTTTTTAGTACATGAAAACAAACTTGCTTAGGGTATATATTGAAGTATACATACATCAAACAGCTGCACAACCCTGGACTGTGTAGGGCCAGCTCCACAAAGAGAAGCAGCAGAGTCACATTATCACAGATGATTGACTGGCCCTTGTGCGTGACACGGTTAATTAGCCAGAGCTCATCACCAGAATAGCGCTGCTGTACTGCTTAGCACATCTAAGGTAGCATCATCCCATGCTATGGCATACAGATAAGCAGCCCCCTCAGAGCACATATCCATACCACCATAGATAAAGAGCAGCAGGGCTCAAATACCCAGTCTGATCCCATCAATGACAGAGTCCGCAGAGTCTCACAGGGTTATTTCTGCTTCAGGATAAGTAAACTTGCCTTTTGAGACATGCTAAATCTAGATTTAAAAACTGCCAGTGATACCACATTTCTTCAGTGAGTGAATATAGTCATTAATTTAATGGATTGCTAAGGAAAAAAGTGCCTTATTTTCTGTTTAAGTTTTAACTTCACCTTTTTGACAGAGGAGTTTGTCAGACCTCTGACTGCTGGACTGAGCAGCTCTCTGCTATTTGTCCTGCTTTGTGTACTGTGACCAGTTATCCTTAAGTCATCACGTTGATAAACTGAGTAGATTGCACTGCTGAAGACTTTCCAGGTCCTTAATATTCCCATGGCTTTTTGTTGACCCTTCTCCAAATTATTCACATCCATCATGAATTCTGAGCACTAGAACTGGACGCTCTATTCCAGTAGCAATTGCTTCTCTGCCAAGTGTGGCAACCCTGTAACCTTCCACGTCTGTCTGGTGGATATACCTAAGGATAGTATTAGCTATTTTTTTTTATCATGTGGTCTAAATAACATGTCCTCTTCAGAATCCCTATTTCACAGGAAATTCCTCTCTCTTTTTTTTATGGTTTACTTTTCTATTCCTAAATGATTGACCCTCTATTTGGCTGTACGGAACTGTCTTTTTTTTTCTTTTTTTTTTTTCTATTCTTGCTTACACAGTGTCCCTGGATACACTTTGTTCCTGATCCATCTTTTCTTAATTTTTCACTCCTGTTATCCTGTGTCATCACCAAATTTTTCCAGACAAAATGTGATGTCCTTTTGCCCAGTTATTGGTAAAAATGCTCAATTACATAGAGCAAAAATTGTCCCCCTGGGACCTCTTGGAATACACAGTTAACCAAACAAGACACAGATACACTCATATTTACAATTATGTTTGGAGATAAACAGTTTTGCATCAGCGTAATGTGTGCTGCACTGGCCTGTTTTTCTGTGGTATATTAGTGAAAATCTCACACAGTAACAAATCAAACCTCTACCAGAAGTTTCTCAGTTCTCCAATCAAATTTGGTTCTTCATTCAAAATATTCAGTACCTTTGCCAAGATACATTTATCTTAATTTTATTGACTGAAATTAATTGTATTAAAATATCTTAGTATTTTTCATCTGTGTATGTATACTGCTCCGTTATTTGTCCTAATACTGTCCTCTGACTGCCAGACCTGCATTATTGAGGTCTGGGCTTTTATCCATTTTCTGTTTTAAAATAATGGCACAGTGTTATCTTCTCTACAGTCCTCTGGAAATTCCAAGGCTTCTTGAAAAGCAACCAGAAGTTCTTTACATTAATCTCAACATTAATCTTGACAAGGGTATGGTTGCAAGATTATTGGAACTGCTAACTTAAAATCATGTGATGTCTTGCACCTGCTAGCTTAGTGCTTAGTACCACTGGAGAATATCAGCATCATCCAACAGGAAGACATAATTTATTTTTCTCCCTAGTCCATAATAAAGAACTGAAGCAGTTATGGAATGCTTTTGCCTTCTCTATGGCAGTCATTGCAATTCTATTAGGATCATCCTGCCTTTATTATTGTTAGTATTGGTTTTGTTTGGATCTACTCAGAAAATACTTTATCTTTAACCCAGATGGTTACTCTTCCATTCCATTATATTTTTCAGTAATTTTCTGGCTTCTATGTTGTTCACTGACACCACTCATAAAAATATCTCTGATATCACTCATAAATATGTCTTCTTTTTTGTTATTTGTTCTGCTGTGATTTCTTGTACATCAAAACTGCTTATTTTCTTAGATCCAACACTGTTTTCTTTGGGATACTGTAGCTTTTCCAACCTCTAGTAACATATTTCAAAGCAAGTGCTAGTTATTCATATTTCTTTTCATATTTTTTCTTCTAACTGGTTATGTATATCATATTGAGTGATAAGGATTGGTTCTGTGCATACAACTAAGAGATGCAGACTGAATTGCAAAGGCTGCCACTCCCAGACGAATCAGGCATCCTGCTACTTCAGCTATCTGGCAATGGACCAACACAGGTTTAGCAAGAGAAAACAGCCTCAGAAAGATCTAGTTACCATTGCTTTGTACAGAAGCAAAGAGTCTCCCCATCACCAGGCAGCAGCACCACCCTCATGTCAGCAGAAAAAGTCATATAGGACAGCTTTGCTGACACTGAAGAATTAAACTTATGTAGCATTCAACAGCTACCTCTTTGTAACAGCATACACAAGACCAGTGTCAGATATGGAAAAAAAAATATAATAAAATTCTGTGACAGTCCTTGGTAGTCTTTTTAATAATATGTACATGCTTTAAGCATGTACATTTAATAATTTGTACATGCTGAAAAAAAAATATAATAAAATTCTGTGACAGTCCTTGGTAGTCTTTTTAATAATATGTACTATTTGTACACGCTTAAAATGTGGGGTTTTGGTGGGTGTTTTTTTGTGGTTTGTTTTTTGGGTTTTTTGTTGTTGATTTAAAAATTTGTACATGCAGAAAATGTGGGGTTTTGGTGGTTTTTTTTTTTTTTTTTGTGGTTTGTTTTTTGGTTTGGTTTTTTTGGGGGGGGGTTTTTTTGGGTTTTTTTTGTTTATGTTTTTGTTTTTAATATTTATTGCCTACTTTGAGGCAATGAGAAGAAGAAACAGAATAAAAAGATAAATCCCTCATCCAGTATTTGGTTTTGTTTTTTCTCTGGTTGTGGTAAGTAGAAGCTTTAGTGTGCGTGTTTGGATACAAATATGAAGGCTACAACTTACGCTGTTGTCTGATCCCAGGAAAGGGCAGAGTATCATTCCATTCTTTTTCTTGGCTCCACACATCTGGACTGCCAGCACGAACACTTCCTATAGCACCTCTGCAAAAATGAATCCAACGGTTACAAATCCCAGCTGTTCTTTTGATGTGTGGCTCTGCTGTTCTTCCCGTTAGCCTTCCATGCAAACCTGCTTTCTCAGTACCAGATTCATGGCAGAGCAGCATGGTGACAGAGGCCAAGTGGAAATAATCTTCTCTAATTTAAAACCAAAGCTTTTGTTAAACGTGAAATGTTTTATTTTGGAAAAAAAGAATGTGCCTATAAACTCCAAGATCCTTAGAACAGAATACTTCCACTATCTACTAAGATGCTTTGGCAATCAGCTGGTAAGAAAATTAAGAAACTGAAACATAAGCACTTACTTATCACTAAATAATACATTTCTCAAACTAAAACCCTTTATGCTTTCTCATATATTAAATCTGTCAAATTACTTCATGTATTTAAAAAATAAAAAGCAATGTTTCAGAAATATTATGTAATATATTGTCTTTTGCCTTTTTATAAGTCTCCTGTCTACGTGCCAGTACCTCCAGAGATCCCTTCCACTTTTTTCAACATTCATGGACACCCACTGCTTTCCCTTTGACACCACATCCAGCCATTCTGTTATAGAAGGCAATCAGATTCAGTTAGGCATGATTTACCTAAATAAGGTAAATAATGTCAATGTAAATGACATTCTTTTTCTCTATGTGCTGAAAATGGTCTCCAGGAGGATTTGCTCTATAACTTCTCCACAGACTGAACTGAAACTGACTGGCCTGTAGTCTCCCAGATCCTCTTCCTTGCACTTTCTGAAGGTGAACATGACATTTGTCTTTCTCACATCTTCAAGAACCTGCTGCACTTTCTACTGCTTTTCAAAGACCATGCTGAAGAGTATCCCAATGCCATAAACCACTTGCCTCAGCAATCTTTAAGTCATTCTGTCCAGCCCCATGGACAGAATTCACATGTCCAATTTGTTTAAGCAATTCCAATTGTCTAATTCCAACCCCCCTTACCACAGGTAACAGTTCTCTTCCTGCACAGATATTTGGGAAGCTGCAAAACAGACCTTGCCAGTAAGAACCAAGTCACTCAGTCCATCTGTCTTTATCTTTCATCAAGTCATCCATCCTATTTAGCGGCGGATTTGTATTTTTGTTGGCTTTCCTTTTACTCCAAAAGTACTTATAGAAGTCCTTCTCATTGTCTTTCCTGTCACTCACTGGTTTAAACCCCAGCCCATCCTGGGTTTTCATGACTTCACCCCTTCAGGCTCATGCTACAATTTCCACACTCCTTAGCTGATCCCCACTTCCATTTTCTGTGTGTTTCCATTTTGTGTTTGAGCTCAGCCAGGAGCTCGAGTTCCCTGTTCAGCCGAGTTGGCTGCCTGCCACACCTGCTGTTTCCTGTACCTCCGGATGGTCCCTCTTGTGCTTTGAGGAGTTGTCCCTGGAGATCACTGTCCTGCCCTGCTCCTTTGAGAGAGGTCTTGCTACGGAAGTCACTGCTAAAGAGTTCAGATTTTCTACAATTCTGCTAGAACAGTTTATATTAGGGTTTCCTAATCCACTTCAGACAGAGCAAACCAGGTAAACTGCTTAAACGAATGAAATGAACCCAATAAATTTTTCCCGAAATGAGTTAAGTATTCACAAGTTGCTCTAGGGCTAGATATAGGACAGTAAATAGCATAGAGGTGGTAACAAACAGCTAGAGAGAAACAGACCACTGGAACTCGGTGTATTTAAGTCTTTTGCTCGGGAAATACTTAGAGGAAATTCAAATGGGGAATACTTGGAGCAAAATTAGGAAAGGCTGATCTGGAACCAATCCAAGTGAATGTTTTCCAAGTTAGGTGGCAGAACTCCCACCTCCCAGCACACAACTTCATACTAATATATATATATTATATATGTATATAATATATACATATTGTTGAACAAATAATTTTGAATTCATTTTGATATTCTAAATACCTTATATACCACTAGATACCTGGGATATTTTGATATTTTCTTTCATTGTCTTCTACTAACACTGTTTCATTTTTCTCTTAAATACTTCAATTATTCACATGTGAGAATGAAAGGTTCTTATAATACTCCAAACATGGGGTTTCAGCCAGATGAGTGGCAAGAGTCAAGATCATCTCAGAAAAGGGAAATATGTTGAAGCTGTCGCTTCATTATGGGGATTATGGGAGAAATCCTTAATTTTCAGAAGGGAAAAAAAGTAGAAGCACTTTTAATTGTATTTTTTTTAATGGATAAAGCCCTGAAAGTGTCTAAAAAATAAAAACTACTCTTGTAGCTACTAACTGCTCTTGAACTAGCTGCATTCCCTCCTTGCAGTCCCATGGATATCTGTAATCCTGAAGCCAAGTGCACAAGCACTCCAGCAGTGATTGAGGTTGTTTCTGGTTGTCCTCACCTTGCCAGCAGGCTTGGAAAGGTTGAAGAATAGTAGAGCTGGAAGAAACTCTCCGCAGTTACACACAGGCATTGTCACTGTGCAAAACCACAGCTCCCAGCCTTTAATGTGCCACTGTCCTGTTCCTACAAATGCTTTGATGAATGGTGTGTCCAGCTGACCACAGACACCAATTTTGTGATTGACATACACTTGGGAAATGATTTCTCCCACACTCTCAGCAGACATGATATAGAGCCCTTGCTAAGCCCTTGCTGTGCACCTCCATCATGGCTCTTGTATTTTTGGGACCATGAGGGCTAGCACAGCAAGCAGAAGTTGGGGGAGACTTAATGGCTGGTCATATCCTGGTTGGGATACACCAAAGGCCACCACAGCACACAGGTCCCATGTGATACCTCTGCCAAAATCTCAAGAGATGAACAGAGCCCATCTATCTGTTCCCAACTAAACAAGTAAATTTTGCTAGTTGCAAATATAGGTTGAATTTACATTTACATTTACATTTCAATCACATTGCTGGCAAATAACCAAACTAATAGGAGAAAATATTATTCAGGTCCAGCCTTACATTTGTTTCAACACTTTTATAAAAATTCAGTCACAAATAAGTTATAAACATCAGTGCTTTGGAAAACCAAAAAGGCAGCAATCTTCCTCTTTCTTTCAAATACATATACCTTTTTTCCCAGTTATTTCCTGGCTAAAAATTTGAATGTTCTCTCCACAACTTGTTTTTTTCATAATGATTTTGCCATTGTTAAATCTCCTCCCCTTTACTGGAAATAACATTTCATTTTTCCCTCTCTTCAAACATCCTACTCTGCAGATGAGCAGGATACAGAAAAAGGCACACCTACTTACTGAATCTAAACATGCCTGAGTTATCATGACATCTTCAAAGTGCTCCTCTTCCTTCCACTCTTCCCCCCACCCTTGTTGCCACATGCATATTACAATTGCTTTTGATGTCAATGTGTCTGGATTCCTGGTTCTAGTGACAACCATCATTTAGGATACTTAAAAGAAAAATTGAAAGAGGAAGAACGAGTCAGACTAGGCCTATGTATTGTTGCAGGAAGCCTTCAAAACATAAATTATTTTAAACACAGGAATAATTGGATTAAAATCAGGAGGATTTAACCCACTTGCGTTAAGAAGCTGTGGAAATACGTTGCAAGCCCAAGATCTAAGGGCCAAAGCTAGATCTATGGTTTTGCAACCATAGCATAACTTGGTACGTTGAAGTACGCTACGAACCAGGAACCAAGAGCAGATTGATGGTATCAGCCATGCTAAGGCCCGAGTAGAGGGCTTCAGTTTCCTAAACAGCAGTGAGTAGAACAGCTGGAGATGTCCTGCCTGCTCTCCCCAGTGTCCTCTTGTGTGGCATAGTTGATGTGCTCAGTGTAATGTGTGATGAGACACCTCCCTGAGGTCTCTGGGTCATCTCCCACAGATCCCCTCCACAATCACCTTTCCCCCCCGCAGCTACTGACCCGAAAAACAACTCTACGTGGGCAGTGACATTTTGGATACAGTGCCACAGCCACACCAGTGAATGTCCTGTGACAGCCTGCATCTAAGCAAGCACAAGATTGCTCCTATTTTGGCACAGCTGAGCAGCTCAGCATATATCTCATGTTTATACATAATTGAGATTTTAAATTATACCTGTTTTCTGAGAAACCCAGTCTGGCAGGTAGACTCTGTGCACACATAACACACTTCTAAGGCATAAATTCCATGAAGAATACACCAGTCATGACCACCTTCCTTCTAAAATTCAAAACCATGGTATTTGCTATGCAAAAATATGGTATTTATTATTATTTTTAAAAAATGTTTTTACTGTCTTATTTCTTCTCAACCCTTTACAGAGCAACTCAAGAGACACAGTACATTCTAAAGAGCAGTGGATGACAACACTTCTCAAATGTCAGTTTGCCTTTCCTCACCTCCAAAACATGTACTAAACATCAGGCTGCAGGCTGTTATGTCAAGAAGCAAAGCTTATCCGTCCCTGATGTCATCTGTGCTACTATACATAAATCAAAAGTGCAGCCAAGATTGATTAGTCTGGAAAACAGCAGAAAGCTGATTACTCTTCTCCAGCAATTAGGACACTCACTCACAAACATGGGCTTCTCATTCCTACTCCAGTGCCTGCATTTGACACGAAGCAGTCACAAGCTAGCATGAGCACTGACTGCATTCATGATTTTCTTTTATTGCTAAATTTTGCAAAGCCCTGAATGTAAAGGGAAAAAAAACCCAATGAAGTCTTTCTTCACCAGAAAGAATACCTCATCAATGCATTTCAAAAGTCATCACAAAAAAGCTGGATTTGCTGTCTGAGACTAAATAGGATCTATTCAAGTCTCTATTTAGAACAAGGACAGTAAGGTCACGGCAAGTCAGTCAGGAGAAGTATTTAATTCAGAAATCAAATTATTTTGGATCACTCTTTGTATTTCTTGTTATATGAAAAAGAGAAGACACCCATTAGGCTGCAGTTTGTGAGACATGCTAGGTATTAGTTCTAAATTCAGATTTTTTAAGGTGGCATAGATAGCAAAGATAAATCAGTGTTAACATTGACACAGATACACACAAACCTAAAATTGCTGATGGAAAAAGACTTTCACTTTTCTTAAAGCAAACTGTAAATAAGACAGAGTCTACCTAAATGTCATGTGAAAGATTGCTTTGTAAACCTGGGATTTCTGTCAATGTATTTATGCTTTTTTTTTTTTCTTCTGCACTTAGAAGATTTTCTAAAATATGTCAAGGGGGAGGGTGTGTGTGATATTTTTGGCATGTAAAAAAACTATTTAAATTCAGTTTAATTTCCAGTACCATATATTATCTCTAAAGCAAAACAAACAATGAAGCACGTCTAAAATATCAAACCCAGAACTGCACATGTGGGTTCTTTTTCTTTTAATAAATTTATTTAATGTTTTAAATTTTAACAAGATCAGTGGAAAACATTATGACTTCTTGGTATACAGGTTCTTTGGGCTGCTTTAAATAGATTAAGTTAATTTGAGGGTAAGATATATATCATGGGTGTTTTCAGCCCCAAATTCTAAATGTAGTCAATCCATATGTGTGCACATTTCTGCAGAACATGACACAAAACGTCTGGGAAAATCCAGCCTCAGCAACTAAGGGAAACTGCACTCTTATCACCTCTAAAACCAGCAAAACCCTATCTGTGTTGGCATCTGGTTTTTCACTAAGGTCACAGAGAGCAGACCACAGGCAAGCAGGCAACATTCCTACTCCAGGACAGAGGACCATTGCTTCCCAGACTATGCATTGCATACAGCTTTTGCCTGGTCCAGGCAGCCAACAAAGTGTGCAGGATCATTACTGTTCCTCAGAACTCCTGAAAATACACACAACTATCCATGGCCATGTTGCTTCACACAGCTTCATTTTCTGCCTGGAAAGTTAATTTAGATACATTAAAATCTATCAATTAGGTGGATTTAAGAGAACTTTTGATATCCATCTAAGATTCAGTGTGGAAATCCCGAATAATATCCTGATCTCCTGTGTGTACATAAAGTGGAAGTGTTTGCAGCATGACTAGAGATCAGCTGCACAGGAGGTCCACTGAGAACATGCATTTGCAGCATGTTTCATGTTTACTTTCGCAGTTCACACTGAAAAAGAGTAGATTTAGATTAGATATTGGGTTTACTCCGAGCATAGTGAGGCGCTGGAAGAGGGTGCTTAAAGTTGTGAGTGCACCCCTCCAACCCTTCTCCATTCCTGGGACACAAGGAACACTCACATTCCTAGGACATCCCCTAGATCAGGGATGAAATGCTCCCCAGAGGAGTTTGTGTTATGGTGCATGCATCAAGTTCTGCTGTAATCCCTTTATTGAGAAAAAGTGGTTGAGCAGTCCCAGCAGAACTGAGCTGAAGCCAGGATGCCCTTCTTCGCCAAATTTCTCCCAAAGATTTAGAAGCAGCCATCTGGTTGATACCCCCATTACCTCATAGATGCCGCCGTTCATCACAGAATCACAGAACAATTAACCTTGGAAGGGACCCTCGTGGTCATCTGGTCCACCACCCCTGTTCAAGCAGAACCATCTACAGCGAATTGACCAGGACCATGTCCAGACAGCTTTCCCAGTGGGGGAGACTCTATAACCACTGTGGGAAGCCTGCTCCAGCACTCAGTCTTCCTCACAATAAGAGTAGTGTTTCCTGATGTCTGACTTTGTGCCTGTTGCCTCGTGCCTTCATCCCTGCACAGAGATTCAGCTTTAACAGCAAATGAGGACCATCCCTGCATCTTTACTTTGGCAGTGGTTATACAAAATAGCAACTGAGGATTCAAAGCTGTTTGTAAAAAGAAGGACTCAGAAAACAAAGCTCCCATTTCCTCTTTCATGAGTTCCATATCCTGTCTCCATTCATACAGCGAAGTCAAGCAAGTATTTTCCATGTGCTCAGTGGAGCACAGGCACCTATCAACTACAGAGGGCTTTATCTTCATTTCGTGCAGGTAGCTAAGGACTTTCCAGATGTAGAAAGCCTTACAGTCCACAGGAATCACAGGTACCTCACCTGGTAGGTCTAATGTAACCTTCCATGTTCTCATTGGCCTGTAAATGGATCAAGTAATGCATCAACAGCAGACAGAGATTCCTTGACATATCAGATGGGAAAAGCTATTATATAAAATAAATTGTTAGTAGTATCTAGCAAACACATCGTGTCTTACACACTATCTTACTTTATTAGAATGTAACAAAGATTGGAGGACATAAAGACAAGTAGCAATTACATTAATAATTTTGTTTATTGCTTGCTGAGTCACTTGAGTCATCCTGAAAGAGACTGAATGACTAGTTTGGCAAGTATCTCTGAAGAACAGGTACTTAACATTTAACAGAAGCATTATTAGTTTGCCCTTTAATACCCCCTGTACTTCAAACCTGACAGCAGCTCTGCATTCAGCCTCCTCTGCACTCAATCTAAATCCCATTAAAGTCAATGCAAGTCTCTCCCATTTTAATGGGATTTAAATCAAGCCTTTAATCCTCAGTGTCTCTGTCCTTTGTGTCATTCACAGACAGAAAATTATGAATGTATGTTCCTGATGTAGATATTGCTGCAATGGGAGGTGAATGATAGCAATCAGTGCAATTTACTGTGAAAAATATACCTTTGTGTCTCTTTCCTATTAAGAGCAGAGTGTCTTGTATAGTTTAAGAAAAGTTAAAGAAAATATTTAAGCTGTGAAATTTTGGAGCCCTTCATTCTGCTAAATCTACATCTCTGAAAGAATTCGTCTGCATTAATGAACGTGCCTAAATATTGGAATCTACTCCTTCAAGTTCCCTTTACAGTGCAAAAGAGTCACCTCCAGAGGGCAATTTGTCTGATCTGTCTCACATGTGTATTTTCAGCTGAGAGGAACAGCTTTATTCTGATGCTTGTGTCTTGCCATTGATCATACTGGTTGAATGGGTAACTCAACTATCTCATGTTTAGGTGTCTATAATTAAGGCAGATATATCTCACCCCTCACAGGGGAGGTTTTAAAACCCTAAGAGCCTGGAAAGTAGGTAATCCACCTCTAGTGTGATGGTGTTCAGTTACATTTCTAAGGCTAGATGCAAGAGCATAACATGCTGGTTTTGAAAACTATTTTTTTCTTAAAATAACTAAGTCAAATACATATTTTAAGGAAAAGCAACTGGTTTTATACATATATTTTGAATTACAGAGATATAATCACATGTCTTGTGATATAACCTAACATGTCTTGTTAGGTTATTGCTATGATTAATTATCCTTACTACTAAACATATTATTCCAGCTCTGGCAGAACTTCGTAATTTCTTTAGTATTTGATGCAAATCCTCTCTAATAATTTGGTGTCCATACGTGCAAGGATTGCATTTACCCTTTTAATCACAGGGGTATGTGAGGAGCACATAGATAATTTTTTCACTGAAATTCTTTAGTGCTTTTAGGCATGTTGCTTTTTAAGGCATACATCCTTGAATACTAATATGATCTATATTCACTTTTCCTGCAGTGAATGCTTCATAATTAGCTGTACTATAAACCTGTTTCTCTCCACTGAAGAGGCTTTGTGAATTTGCTCTGCTAGCAGAGCTATTTCAGCAAAACAAAATACTGAAGGTGTTTTTCCACCAGTGTGTCCACCACACCTACTTTAATGATGCTCACTAAGCAAGATTAGAGCTGCATATTGTGTGGACAGATAAATGAGTTCAAGGTGTGGGATTATTTTTCCCCAGCTCAGCTGAGACTCATACCAACAGAAAAACTTTCCATCACAGACCATATCCATACCTAAAATTCTGCCCCACATAAATAAAAATAAAATTATTTTAAGGGGAAAAAAGCAACCAAACAAAAAGAAAACTTAATGTACATATAGTTTTCAATACTTACACCAATATAAAAATATTGGCTCATTTCTAAGTATTTTGTTGCTACAGAATTTCAACCCCAAAAATGTGTGCCTTGATATTATCACAGCGCTGAAAAAGTGTGTGACACCTGTTGGAGTCTAGCATGCAACATGAGCTGCAGGAATGGTCTTTCCTCCTCACAATTTAACTGTTAATTCTCTGTGTTATTGACAATATATAACTGCTATAAAAACTTACTATTATGAGAATTCAGTTGTAGACATTTTGATGAGGTTTCTTTGTCATACATGATGTAATTATCGAAGCATGAATTCTTTTGTTCTTTTCCTGCCTTGTATTTGAGGGAAAAAACCCTAAAATAATAGTTAGAATTGAATAGAGGGAGGTAATGTTTTTGCTGAATTTTCTAAAAGTATAAAAAAAATCTGGCTAGGACTAAACTGCCCCTTATAAACTAGACACTGTAATATGTGTTGAAACACAGGAAAAGTTATTATCCTTTGAGTGACATAAAAAGTGTATAGCTATGAGCAAGAATGTTCTTCAAGTCACAAGTAATTTTTACATATAGCACATATATTAATGGGTATGTTTTCAGCTGAGGAGAGAGTTATGGTGACAGAAATGTAACGATCTTGAACAAGTGAACAACTTAATATGAAAAAGTCTTTTATAAAACTCAGACAGACTTGTATGTGGTTAAAAGTCTCTAACATTTTTCTGATAAAATCATTATCAACCAAGATACCCTTGAGAGGAAAAAAAAAAAGAAAAAGAAAATAAACAAGTAGGAAGAGTGAAGTAAGTAAAGAAAATTGAGAATCAGGAGTTAATTTTTAATTTGTGGGGCTACTTGAGAGCTTACAGCTCACAGCTACTGGCAGATGTAACCGCAGCAGTCGCAGTAGGTTGCTTGTGCCTTGTCTTCACAATGCTTCCTTTTGTGTGATGGCTGCAAATGTTTGACAGTCATTAGAAAGTCATCCAAGGAAATACTTCCTTTCCATGTACAAGATCCTTTTCGTGGGTTTTTAACACTGAGCATTCTCAGTAATTCAGCTATCATTAGCAAAAGAATAGTTTCTTACAGCCTGCTCTGCCCTTAAGGGTCTTTTATAAAGAGGACAGAAGCTCTTTGTTATCACTCCTTCACACGTTATTAACAGAGGTTTAACAGAAAGAAGAGGGGCTTGTTACATGCCCGCTGCAATTTGTTCTTTGTTGGGTTCATTCAGATTTCATGATGTCCACCAGAAGATGGATTAACCCAGATCCAGGGAGACTGTTTCCATACTGAATAGAAAATGAATTCAAACAAGGCAGACAGAATAATCTCTCCCTGCAAAGAATCAAATCATCTAACGAGTATTAGCATTAGCATCTACGAGCTGAGTATTCCTGCATGCCAGGCAACATTTTTGTAGAACAATCTGCTGTTTGACAAAGGAAGTAAACCCCGGTAAAATATATTATGTTGATAATTTGATATGATCATCATTTTGCCATAGTTTTTACTTTTTCTCTGCTGCCTAATTCTTTCCATGCTACCTATGCACATCCGTTGCTGATCCTCCCGATTGTTCTGCACAAAGCAACATTTTACGGTGATTGCTTCCAATCCCATCACATTTGGGTCTGCAAACTGATAGCTGTGATGGGGTTGTCAGATGGTGTAAAATGGGAATGCTGTACTGATGACAGCAAAGTCAGGCTGACTCAACACTAGCTGAGCCACAGCTTCCTTAGCTCAGCCTTTGGCAGGGTCCAGGCCCAGATAATGACTTGCCACTTTTAGAATTCTAGCAATATTTTCGATGAATTTGGGACCATGTCCAGTATTAATCATACACAACTCTCCAGCACTGCTGCTCAGGGCGGGAAGTTGTAGATTTTTCCATCATGGCCCAATGAGTCATTTAGGTTTCTGTGAAAATTTCTGTTGGTTCAGAATTTCATAAAGGGATGACGAAAACCAAAGACACACAAATATGAAAAGGAACTTCACAACAACTGTCAAGTTGGTGCTACACATCATGCTGATATCCTAAAAACTCTACTAAAAAACTTCTTGACAGTCGAGAGGTCTCAGCCTAAGATATTTTAAGAGTATCTGAATGCTGAAGCTTAAAGACAAGACTGCTTATGTGCAGCTTATCCAGGAAAAGGTGTCTAACCTATCTTTTTCGTAGAG
The DNA here is from genome assembly GCF_014805655.1 of Passer montanus. Classification (NCBI taxonomy): domain Eukaryota; kingdom Metazoa; phylum Chordata; class Aves; order Passeriformes; family Passeridae; genus Passer; species Passer montanus. Next base: position 6,533,316 of record NW_024367708.1, on the reverse strand, counting down.
CCTCTAAATCTTCCATATCAAGAACAGTGCTGTGCAGGTAGTTAGAGGACACTCCTTCCCTACAAGTAAAGTTCTTCCAGCTATTGGATGGGTCTGAGCAACACCCTCAATTCAAGGAATATAACAGTCTCAGAGCCAGTATAGATTTGGTCATGTGTGTGCAATGCAAGATATTTTGCAAACAGCCTGGCAAAGAGAGCCAACAGTGCCCTGGTGGAGCCTGTGGATGATATTGAGAGGTTCGAGGTAGTGTAAGCAAAGAGAAGCATCCTGAGCAGTAAAATGGCAGTTGGAATTCAATGCAGATAAATGTGAAGTCATGAGGAAAACCATTTGAAAAAAAATACCTGGTATCACATGTAAAAAGATGTATCACATGAGCTGATGTATTCTGCAGAAAGATTCCACGGCAAAGAAAACTTAGGCTAGATAGCACTGTGAAAGCAACAACACAGTGTTTAAAAACCAAGCAGAATATCAGAAAACATTAGGAAAGCATAACCAGATATAACAGAAAAATCTTTATGTCTTTGTTTAAATCTGTCATTCATTCACACTTTAAATAGATACTACAGTACAGCTTTGATGCCTTCATCGTAGAAGGGGTATTAGGAACTGACAAAATTTGCCCATTTTTTCCTGCCTTTCTGTGCAGACATGGACATGGTCACTGCTAGGGCAGGGTAGACAGACTCTGTCTGAACCACTCCTATGCCCTTATGTGAAGATCATTCTGTGACTGAGAGGTACAGTTTACAGTTCCGGAAAATGAGTGTTGGCAGTCAGTTCCAGCTGAAAAATGCAATTTGGCAATAATTTACCTGTTGTATACTCAACATCATGCTTCTGTGTGGGGATGGAAGGGAAGAAGACTCAATTACAAAAAGAGCATTTGAAGCACTAAACATGTGAGATCATCTCAAGTATAATCAGCAGTCAGGGTAAACAGCTTGCTATGACACCTATACAGATGTAAAGTTGAATGCTTATGCACATGGAAGTAATGCTATAGAATGCAGTAACTGCTCAGTACTGTGATCAGGATTAAAATACAGCTCAAAATCTTCACTGTCTATGATAAAAGCCATAACAGGTACAGACACATATTACAATCATCCAAAGCAATGTTCTAACTGGGTCATAAAATAACCAAAGGCTGCTGCACAGACAGGGCTTTTGATGCCATTCTCCCATGTCCAGTTCAAGCCCACTCCATCTTTCCCAGAGCTGCATACAGTGCACCACTAGTGCTGGAAATCTCACAGGCAAATAAATTTATGTGAATTCTCTCTTAATGGTTGCCCACAAGAAGCTGATTATTCCCTCTTTGTATCAGCAATATTTGTGATGTGGGAAAGTACAAGCAATTCAAAGGATAAATTTCTGCTGCTATGCCAAAATAAAATGTCGTTTTCAGATCTCTGAAAATATCACAGACTCTGGTAACAGCAACAGTACCCTATTGTTGGTGGCAGTCACAAGTAACACACACCCCATTCACTTGACTGGTCAGACACTAAGGGAGATATTCTCTTCCCCTCCACTCAGCTGCTAAAATGACAAAAGGAGGCCAGCTGAACACTGTGGGCATTTTTATGGAGTATAAAGCTAATGCCTTCACACAGTCTTAGGAAAACAGTAGTGCAGACACACTCAGCTGCTTCAGAGAGATTGAGCAATATGGAAATACAAGTTGGACTAAGAAAGATCAGCATCAACTCACATCAGCATTGTGTCTATGCTGCTTGCTGACCATGAAAAAAATGGAGCTAAAAACCTAGATATTGTTGACAGTCTCTTCCTCAAATTTTATTTGGATTAGGGCTCACAAGCAGTTTGAGTGGCTAGTCACCCCTAGTACTGGTACTTCAGGTATCAGCTAGGAAAAATTAAGCAAGACCTTGATCAAAGCAGTGGTGAGTTCTGGTGGAAGAAGGTCTAACTGGTCTAACTGGTGGAAGCAGGAAGAACAGTTTTTCTGAAATGGAACTTGTATACAGTATTTGTTTCAGGAACAAGGAGAATATATAACAAACTCTGTGGCAATAACAATGAAATACACCCTTAAGTGTTATTAAAAAATATGTCCCATTGTAAATGAAAAGCAACATCCGTAGTGCAATAGGTGTCAAAAATGAAGGATCCAGAATAATAGTAGAAAAAGTAAGGAAGTTAGCTCTGTGATGCTATTCACTGTGCAGTCTAGAAAATCTGACAGCGTGAACAATATGCATGTAGCTAATAAGACAGCTGCAGTTCATCCCAATAGCAGTGTTTAACCCAGGATCACACAGTGAAGGGAGAGGAAGCCATCAAAAGCATAAGAAGCTGGAAGTAGTGCCAGTAACAGAGGACCCAAATCCCAACGATAGCTTCAGCCTCAAATTGTCTTTATGCAGTGCCACCACATTCTGTTTGTGTTTTCAAGTGAAATTAGTGCTCCCCAGGTGTGTTAACCAGCCTGATCATGGTAAATCAGCCTCCAGGAGCTCAGGTTCCCACAGATGTAGATTGGGAAACTTTTGAGGTTACGCGGGATCCTGAGTTTTCAGTTCTTAAGGAACCCTGCGCTGCAGGTCTAATAAAATTAGAGATTTGCAAGGGCCATCAGCTTTCTGCTGTATCCTTAATTTTTCTTTTGAATCTAAAACAACCTGAATCCAGGTGAATACATCTCAAATCTCAGTGTGAACATTCTAATGCAATGCTGAGTGTGCCTTTCTGCACTTAAGCCTAATCCCAAACTATATCAGTTCTCAAAATGTATTAAACCAAACTACACAAATGTGTTGCTATTGCAGATAAGGTGGTACACATAAAGCTTCTGATATGCTCATCTGGTGCTTTTCTGTCTTCCACATGATAGGGCTTAGAGAAACCCTCTCTCAAATTAAGTGATTTGACTAGATACCTGAATTTATATGAAATAAACCCAGAACATATGGCCTGGACAAAAGGGTGTTCACAGTGAACAACATCTAGTGGAAAGGCCACTTAAGTATCTCTCTTACTTAGTGAACTGGGTAACCATAAAGTACTGTTCATGTACAATATGTATGTGAGAACGAGAAATACTTTCTGCAGAAGAACATTAGCTGATGCATTTCTTCAAAAAGCCGAAGCAGATCATCTTACCAGGCAGTGTTCAAGTTTGAACTCAGAAGGGAAAGCAGGAAAAAGAAGGAAAAACAACAGCAATGACCTCCCTCTTATACTTTAGGAAATACTTGTTTGGAAGAGTTGCATGAGAACATACAGAATTAATGTTTTTGGTTTCTTATCAGGCTGGACCAAGCTCAAACCAATGACCTCAAGGTTAAAAGCCCTACATGTATTTTCCATGTTTCTAAACAATCTAACCCTTCCTACTAATAAAATACCTTATTTGGAAGTCCATACGGCTGAATTACATACAGCTTGTAAAAACAACTAAGTCTAGATAAGGATGCTATGAGGTTATGCAGGCAAAAGATTTTAATTTTTCTTAGCCTAACTAGAACTTAATGCTGTTACTGCCATAAAAGACAATTAAAAAGGTTTCTATAAATACGTGAGCAAAAAAAAAGGAGAATCTTCATCCTTTATTGGATGGATATTCTGGCTTGCTGGATGAGCTCAGATGACTGTGGTAAATGATGTTAACTCCAGCTGGTAGTTGGTCAAAAATGGTGTTCTCCGGGGTTCAGTACTAGGACATGTTTAATATGTTTATCAGTGATCTGAATGAGGGGATTGAGAGCACTTTCAGGTTCACAAATGACACCAAGGTGGGTACTGCTGGAAAGTAGGAAGGCTCTGCAGAGGAATCTGAACAGGCTGGATTGAACAGCCAAGGCCAGTTGTATAATGGGTTGAAAAAGGCCAAGCACCAGGACTTTCACTTGGGTCACAACAATCCCTTGCAGAGCTACAGGCTCAGGGCAGAGTGGCTGGAAAGGTGTCTGGCAGAAAAGGACTTTGGTATGCCAGTTGGCATTAGCTGATCATCAGCTGACAGCGTGCCAGGAGGCCAAGAAGGCCCATGGCAGCCATGGCATCCTGGCCTGTCTCAGAAATAGAGTGGCCAGCAGGACCAAGGCAGTTCGTTTTGGGTGACCTCAGTGCCCACAGGTATGTCAGAAATCTGTGTGAGCAGGCATTGCTTTGCCAAAAGCATGTGGGTGCATATATATGTATGTATAAGCCCATGTGAGCAGAACCAGGCCAAATTCTATTCGGGAGAGGTGGATTGGGCATAACTGTCAAGGTCTGGGCAGCAGAAGGCAAAGGAGTGACTTGAATTGGAGAAGGCCATGAACTATCCTGTGCCATCACAGGCAGTTCCAGCCAGCTCAACAATCAATCCAAGCTGTGCCAAAACCTCAGCTGGTCAGAGGAACACATGGTGCCTCTGCTCAGACAGATTTAGGAAAGGATAGGAGCTGTCAGATACCCAAAGCGCATGCGAGGAGACCCAAGAGGAAGCACAGAAAGGGACACGTGAACATACAGGAGGAGGGACAGAAAAGGGTGCATTTTGAAGGGCACAGGGGGAGGCACAACTTGCCAGAGGACTGGAGCCCATGGATAAGACTGTGCCAGGGTGGACATGCCCATCAAGAGACAGTGGCCTGTGGAGGACCCCACACCAGGGCAGAGCAATTAGAGCAAGTAAATATTTGGGAAAAACTTGGCCTGGTTCAATTGTTGGTGTTTCATTGAAGTCCCAAGTGTGATCCAGATAGATGAGCAGTCTGTTCTCAGTAGGTGTAATTTAGACAGGGAGTATAAAGAGGCAAGGTGCAATTGTCCAACTGACTCAGTCTGGATGAGTCCAAAAGATTCAACTTCATCAACATCAAAGAATAAGTTCACCTCATAACAACTTAGGCATTTCAGAGATCGGCACTTTAAAATGGTTAAAAGATGTATTGTCTTTTATGACTCTTTTCCATGTAGCCACACAAAAAAGCCAGACTATTTTGTTATGTGAATTAGCTTGACAATTCAGTTGGGTAAATTATGAAAGAAGTCTTTGCATCACATTCTGCATACCTGAATTCCTATAATACAGTTGCTCATTAAAGCATATACTCTGTCTGAAAATTTCAATTTTTTTCAGTTTAATGAAATTTTTGTTTTACTAATTCAGTTCTCTATGGCTGTAAACACTGCATATATTAGTATTGAATATAGTTTAAATCAAAATGCTGTTTAATTACCTAAAGTTTTGCTTTATTTCAAAGAAAGGTAGTTAGTTCAATATATAGGAAAATGAATGTGTAATTACTATGATGTTACAAAGATGAATGAGCTGAGGGCATTACAATAATATTATGGGGACACATTCCAAAAGACACTAGTTGAAAGAACTTTGTGTCATTAACTTTATTGGGAGCCCTTCCAAAAGACTCCAGTTGAAAGAACTCATGCCATTAATATATTTGGGAGTCATTCCAAAAAACAGTAGTTGGAAAATGTTTTTGTAGGTTGATTTATTTGTTGGTTGAAGCAGATAAGTTAACACTTTTTGGTATTAGATGCTAGATTTTGACAGAAATTCACTCTACTAATGGCTCTTGTAAAGGGAGGTAGGACTTCCTGGATTAATGTTCATTAAATGTTGAAGTTAACCTCTTGAAATCAGGTAATTTTTCTCCTCTCTTCTCCAAACCCATTTAAATATTTTTTTTTATGGCATGAACACAAACATTTATTTTCTTGATTCTTCACAGCTCAGCTTTTCTATATTCTCTCTCTCTTGTATTTATCACTGACATGTATTGCTACTATTACTTTTTCATTTGAAGCACGATTTTTCTGCCACAACAGATCATCCTGCACACAAGTTCTCAAATTTTTTTAATTTACTGGTCAGTGCTTCTGTACTGATAGTAGTTTGAAATGCTTACTTGTCTTCTTCCACTTCATGACTGCCTGAAAAAAGGATATTTTCTGTAGTACATAGACTGAATCCAGTGCTAGGAAATTTTCTGTACTCTTACATAATGAGGGAGATAGCTTGCATATTATGCTGAGTAATATTGTGTCACAGCTCCACCTTATTTTCATATCTTTTAATGCCCCTATCTCAGTTCTTTTCTCAGATAATTTTGGGACAGGACTTGTGTTTTTTGTGCTTTTGGAAGAGCACTGAATATAGAGGAGTCCTGGCCACTGCTTAATTCCAAATTGTGTCTTATCTTTGTAGCAATGGAGAACAAGGTCTTCCACATATCTTTACTGTTGCGTTTCACATTCCAGTCTCAGTCTATTGATCTTCCTGGCTACATGCATGCTGTTTACCATCCAGTATTCCTTGTGGGGTTCTGTTGGAAGGGCTGAAGCCTAAAGAGTTTACTTATGAAAAAAAAGTGCAAGCATGAACTGGAAAACAGTGAATGCCAGAGTTTTGTTCCTATATAAAACATAAAAATAAATCCTGGCAGATCTGGTTTCTTCAGCCTGGAGGCTTCATGGCCTTGTGTGCCCTTCCTGATTCTCATGCTATAGACCAAAACAACATGCCTTAACCTTGGCAACGTGCTACAAAACATTCCTGTACTAGATTGTGAGACACTTGTCTTGTTAGTGTCCATTGCTGAACAGAATGGTGCCAAACAGCATTTAAAGAAGCAGCAGATGGAGCCAAGAGGAGATCAACACTCATGGTTTCACCACTTCAAATTCAGAAAACATCATGAAGCCAAAAAAAAGAAGCTGGAATTTGAGGGAAGTTTCAGTCTTTCTGAAATATGCACGACATCTTGGACGGAGAATTAGCTATGGAACATATCTGTGAAACCATGTGCTCAGGCCACACCCCATACAGAGGTGCTAGAGTCCAAGGGATAGGTGTGTGTCCCAGCATCTCCAGACTACCCAAGGCTCAGCTGTGCAACATCCCGCAGGATTAGTCTCCAGATGGTGGTAACCACGGGATTAACTGGAAAAGCGCACAGTCAGGACATTTATGAATCTCCTCACTGATCATCAGTGCTCTGCAGGATCAGGAAGTGATGCCTCTAGTTATTCACAGAGTTTTAGGTCTTAGCACAGGGAAATCTGTGGAAAAGTATCCTTTTAGTGTCATATATACACAGTGGGAAGGTGCACTTACTGCTTCAGGAAGGCCAAGAGCCTAAAACAGAGAGGACAGAAGAAGGGTCTTACCTTATCTTTCCTCTGAGTTGGCTGAGTGAACTTTGTCCAAACCATTGAGGGGTGGACAGCTCCCCAGGGCCACTTCCTATCCATGACAGAAAGGTTCTGATGATACCATGTTGCTGCTGCAGGGCACAAAGGAACTCCCCCTGAAGGACCTTACATGCTCCTATTCCTAACTTTAAGATTTGGAGTGCTTTGAACATCCCAAGTCTAAAATATAATGCTGCCATTAGAGCACACCTCTCATCAAGAACTGTTACTCAAAAACAGAGTCAGTGTTTGCCCTCCTGACAAAATGAGATAAAGAGTTGTGTTACCATCAAAACAGCCTTGTCTGAGAGCATTGGAGACAAGAGGGGTCCACCTTGCCAAGGTCTGCTCATCCTCTGCTAGACATCTTTCCTCCAGCAAAGGGGATGTGAACAAACCTGAAATATTCTTCCCAGTCAAAAGCATAACACTGTCAATAAGAAATCAGGAGCCACACCAATGGACAAATTACTTAACAGGTCTAAGTCTCTAATAAGAGACTAAATGCCTGTCTCATACAGAGAACTGGAGATATTTAAAACCCAAGTGGACAAGTCCTGAGCAACCTGATCTAAGGTGACACTGCTTCAAGCAGAGAGTTATATCAAAGAACATCAAGAGGTCTCTTTCAGCTCAAATTATTCTTTGATTCAGTGATTCTAACATACATCTATGTTAGAATATCATTACATTCACATGTAGGAGAAAAAATAATCACCTAACTTAGAAGACCAATGTACAATTAAAATTAAATCATTGCTAGTGATTGTGATACTATGATATAAAGCTTGAAAGTCCTTCAGAGGCTGAACATGCCACCTTTCTGCCTTCACTACATATGTGAAAAATAGAATACATATAATAAATAGCATGGAGTAATTTTCAAATTACGTTTTATGTACAGCATAAATCATTCACTATACAAGATACATTATGACAAATAATATGTGTAGCATGAGACCACAATTTTTAAATGACAGTCTACATCTTGGACTAAATTTCAAAGAAGAATGCACTTATCTGTAGACTTACACATGAAACCCTGTTCTGCAGTCTGCCTTTCAAGACTAAATAGTGCAACAATATGTATCTAAACACAAGAGCACATATAAAAAAAACCAATTTTGTCTCATCCAATACAGAGAAAAATCCTGCTTCCCTTTGTCATCACAGTCTCTGACTCTCTATTCTCTCCCTCAAAGTTTGATTTTTGAAATGCATTGATTTTGAAATTTGGTATGCATATACTGTACAGACCTAATAGAAGCACATACCGTGCCTTAAGAACCACTAAGAAACATATAATTTACCACACTTATGTAAATATACAATCAGAGAAAATAACAGGACCACAGAAATTAGAAACAGCATACAAAGGACAGACAAAGGGCAGCAGAAAAGATGAACATACAAGAACAGCAAACAACGTGGTAGTAGCAAATATTATCTCTGCTAGCATTGCTATTATTTACTTTATTTGTTCCTTAAATCTCTTCAGTGGAGTTCTGAGAGGAATTAGATAGGTGAAAAAAAAAAACAGGATAGGAGTAAATCTGTGAGAGCAAATAGCTGATCTCTATGGACAACAGGCTATATGGAATTAAGACAGTAGAAATAAGCTTTTAAAGTCATCACAGCTTTCAGCTTCCACAGTTTCTGCCTTGACTCTGTCAGCTTTACTGTTTGGCTGGCTCAGGTCTGTTGCTTCTTTAGTAGATTTTAAAACCTGTATGGTGAAGAAAGGAAACATTTAAGCTGTGTCCAATTTACCATCAGTGATGTGGTCCCAGATGTCCACATGATGGTCTGTTTGAGCAGAGTAACTTCTGCCCAGTCTTCATTCCTAGCTTTCACTGTAAGCCAGGAAAGCTGCGCCTCTCCATCACCCCAGTCATAGATGCACTTCTAAGCCTGATCATCTAGACATAGCCTTAGTGATTCCCAGTCCATACTTCTCAGTTTGGAAAGTTATACAGCTTTACAGAAAAATCTTTAAGCATCATTTGCCTATGCAGAGTATACATCAAGGCTGAGTACTAGCTGAGGATGAGGCTTTTAAAAAATAACAAATGCAATTAGCAGAGGGTGGTCTCACCAATACTGTAAGAGGGAATTTCAGACTCAGATGGAATTTTAGATAGAAAAAGGAACATTTTTTGCACTCCTGCTTTTATAAAAGACCGTACAGGTTATTTAAGGACTGAAAAAAACTATGAAAACCAGAAATGCTTTATATTGGCTCAGCTGAACAGAGATATTGAGCAAACTTTCAAGATGTGTTGTATATGCCAGAAGAATAAGCCAAGTCAAGCAAAAGAGCCCCTATTGGTGGCACAGAAAAAATTGTTCCCTTGGAGCAACATCGGCTTAGATTTGTTTAGATTGGCCAAGAAAATAAATGCCCTTTTTTTCTGGACTAGGTTTACTAAGAAGCTGTATTTTGCAAGTTTGGGTATAGACAAGTTACTGCTAGTATGCCCTTGGTTGTAATCCAAGTGACTTTTGAAAAATTTACTACAAATAAAATACAGGATATTACCACTAAATACAGGTTGTCACCTGTAGGTATTTGTTTTAATAGACAGGGAGAATTCTAACACTTTTGCTGATGACAGAAGTCGATGTCAGAGTTTTGTGGAAGTACAGCTATAATGCAATATGATCAATCACCTGACTCAAAGCACTGTATATGCACATGATGGAAATTAGTGAACAGAACACTAAGGAGATGGAGGAGCACAAAGTCCAAGAAAAGTGCCTCATGCCATTCACTCTATTCATATGATGATTGACCAAATTTCCCCAATTTCCCACCTTTTCCTACTTACACTGTGGCTAGACAGAGATAGACTATGATCCTGCTGTTCCACATGCTTATGAGAATGACATCAGTAGACAGATGCTGCTGCCTCCAGTTTCAGGAGAGGATGTAGGAATCATCCAGTGCTTTTTCTCTTCTAGTCATGCTTAGGCAGAAGTTACAGCAGATAAGACATCTAAACCCCAGGTTCTTAATGCTACCTAAATAAACAACTTACAATTTCCAATTAGCAACAGTTATGATATTTCCAGAGAGACCTGTCAACTCAGAGACTAGTCAAAAATATCTCAGCACATGCTAACCAGTTTATGTAGTAGGTTCATTAAAAGTATTTAGAAGCAAGCCCCATACATGTAGCTTAAGGATTAATATATTAAGCATTTTGGTCAGGATGTTGAGCAGAGAAGATCATGCTCTGCATGCATGGAAGATCTCTTGTCAGGGGATAGAACATAAGGTAATCTTACCCCTGAGGAGGTGCAGCTGTAGCAACTACCAAAGATTAAGAACAAGCCACAGCTGTAACCAAGAAGAGTGTTATAAGAGAGTGGTTGGCTGTGCTGAGGAGGAAATTAGTGTTTGTTGGCTGTGCTGTGAAGAAGGAGTCAGCACTGTGAGGAGCTGCCCCTGAGAAATCATGAAGAAGATATGGAACTTTTGCAACAAGATAGCAACAATCTCTTAGATTTGCCTCTTTGCTGGCACAGAGGGGAAAGTAGGGAAGCTGGAAGAAAGCTAAGCATGGGGACATTTTTTTCTATGTTTTATGTTCATTTCTTGTTGTATATCCATCTAAAAATTCATACTAAACACAAAAATATCATGTAACTGCAACTCCAGTAAAAAGCCTCCTAATCCTGGGAGATATTTGGCCTTGATACCTGGATGGTTCTACAGTGACTGAGATACAACCAAAAGTAATTATCAAGTAATCAGAGCTCTGAAGTTCTTGGACTCAAACTGTGTACTTCAGGAAAGAAGATGCGCATTGTTTCTGATTCTTTGCTTCATATCCTCCCCTTCCTCCTTCTTTCTGCACTCTTTAGCATTGTTTAATCTATTAATCTTTCTGGTTCATCACAAATGCCTGGAGAACTATTTTTCTAGACAAAATACATTTATTTTCCCAGGTTTCTAGGTGAATATTCACATCTCTTTTAGTACAGAAACTTCTAGCAGCTGCCAATAAGGCCTGAGAGAAAGAGTACTGTTGTTAAGTTTTAGCTTGGAAAATAAACTGTGGTGTTTGAAGTCTTACCTCTAAGGAGTTCACCTTGGAAAGTTGTCACTGATCAAAAAGGATCTCTCTCCATTACCACAAACCCCAAGGTTGTCTGGTTTCCCTGTTGACCACAGACTGCTCAACAAAACATGCCACTTCAGCTGGCACCAGCATGCTTACCTCAGACTGGCCTAGGACTAACCTCCTAGAAACATGTCTTGGTTGAAACAGCCCAAAAGAAAGACAGAAAATGAACTAGGAATTAAACTATGTAGACCATGTTGGGTATAGTGCCTGAATTTCCTCAGCTCTCTTCAGCAGCAAGTCTGTCAGCTAGGACAGAACTGAGGAGGTATCTCTGCTAACTGTTTGAGGATTGCTCCTCAGAAAGCTTTGGTTATTCCAAGCTATTATGTGGTGTAGCTGTGCTATTATGTAGCTGTCACACCAGCCTTGCACCACAGCTTACTCCTCTGCATGCAGTGTGTTGCACCGTTCACAGGACATACAATAAAGTCACAGGGAATCTCCTGCAAGTAGTTCCCAGAAGCTGACACGAACACAAATTCCTGAGTCTGGCTGTTAGCAGGGATGTTGCTGACAGTTCTTTGGATTCCTTATGATAAGGGATCTCAAGATGTCAGCCACCCTGCCCAGAGGTGGTTTGGAACCATCCCATTGCATTTGTCTTTCCAGATCCCCTTTCAGATGGTTGGTTTGTTTATCAAGAAAATGTCTCTTTAAGAGTCACCCCTCTTTAAGAGTCACTGTCTCTTCTGCCAAGGCAAGGAAGGGACTGAGCTGCCACCTCAAAGCTTGTGTTATACTCATACTCTTTAGGTTTAATGCAGATTTTAGAAATGCTCCAGCAACTATAGAACATCTAAAGGACTTCTAGCCTGTGACAAAGCATATTCCTGGACCAGAGCTGCTAGAGGTATTATGTTACGTGAATGGTCAGCTGTCAGCTTGTATCCAGTTGTGTTTTGTTTTGGACATGGGAACATAGCCATTTAAAAAAATAAAACCCAAATCACTCTACTGTGCTAGTCATACTTCTTACAGATGTTATTAACTGCCCTCTGTGACAGAAAAATAATTTTCCTCATGCAAATTCTCTTACAAACATGATCTAGAGATGATTTAAAGTAATATTTTTATCACACCTTCAGGCATTACCTTTCTACAACATTTTAGCATATATGAGATGTACTGTCATGTCACAGAATACCATATGCCAATAGCAGAAAAAATAAATTGATGTATGGAGTATGCCTGTTCTGCAAAATTGCTTCAGGTACTGCATAACTTAATACAAACATCCTAAAATGTATAAACACGTACTCATTAAAACCTACCACATAAAATTCAAACAAATGAAAATGAAGTGAGCATGAAAAAAAGGGTTTATGAGCTAAATAAACTACAAGTCACTGTTATTTAGTTTTAACATAGTCTCATTTGTCTAAATGGTACTGAATCAATTACTTTAAGACAAGGCGACTGTACACCAACTGGAAAAGCTCTCTTAATAAATAATTCCACTGCTCTCTACTAAAATGCCACCGTATGCCTGCAAATAGAAGAATTTGGCTTCTACAAGTCAGATCAAAACCCATTATAATCAGCAATCTATTTTTCTGAAAAATTTCTGTTAAATGCTATATAATGTCTAGCTCTTCAGACAGCATTGAAAGTAGTAATTAAATGTGCTTTGATTATAAGGGGAGCTTAGACATGAATTCATTTGCAAGCATTACATTCAGACATCTACAGTCTGGTACTAAATCCCACTCCTAAATGGTTTAAGTGGTGAAAACCTGAGATTACAGGATTTGATCCAAACACTTAACTACAACAGGGCATCACACTGGGCCTCCTCCTTCTATCAGGGAAGAGCACAGGCCTCCCACATATTCTGGTACTTTATCTACCAGTCTCATGTGTATGGCTCAAGATACCTTATGGAACGGGCAAGTGTTTAGAGAATTGAACTGGTTCCCACATTTCAGTTTCGAGATGTCATGAACAGATGTCTGCTTCTCTCTACTGAGTATACAGAAAGAATGGCAGGTAGCTCAGGTATCAAAGCTGAGCAGAAGAATCCCACAGCCCATGAGGAGAGCGTGATGTGATGCTGACTTAACAGTAGCTGGAGAATGAACTCTTCCCATTTGAAAAATCCTGAAGAGATGTTCACTATGTGAAGTTCAGCCCAGTCTTTGTGCATATCCAGAGACAGAGGAGCTATCTTAAAAATGCATTGAGAAGATCATCTTGAAAACAGGGAAAGTAACAATGTCATTTCCTATCTGTGGCTCAACTTGGAGAGAGAAAACTCTTTTTAATACCAAGCTTACAGTTTCTAGCTACATTTCAGTGTTTCCATGTGTCAGTAGTGATTGATTACCAACTCACAAAAGCTCCTGTACTGCTGTTTACCCTTCATCTTTTCCTCAGGCTCACAGCATGACTGGTGCAGGTACTCTCCACGTATAATCTCACCCCAAAGAATCTGGTCTTGGTCCAGGGCAAGATGGAACCTGCAACTTCCAAAACTCCAGTCTATCAATAAAGATTATGTATTTCAGAAGGAAATTAATTTTCTGGGGAATTAATGTTAGAACACACCCAAAAACTCCACAACAACAAACAGCAAGATGTGTCATAAGAAATTTCATGTAAAGAAGTTGTTCTTCCTAAGATGGGTTTTGTGGTGTGTTATATCAGGAAGAAAAGGTAAACAAGGATGGGGAAATCATGTATGTTTGTATACACTGAAAGTAGCTCAAAGCTTCTTTACCTTCATGGAGAAACAATGTGAAAACCAAAGTAAATGGACTGGAAAATTGTGGGTTACACAGTAAAGACCATCATTTTATTTTAAAAAAATCAGAACAAAAATCACTGTTCCAGTAGATAATTAACATGTTGTTTTAAACTCCAGGAAAGATGGTATTAGACATTTCTTTTGCATCTTGACACCTTTTCCAGGCTAAGTGTTTTTTAAATTTCCTTTACCTAAGTGCCAAGAGTTTCCATTTTCTACAGCCAGTCTCCTAGAGAAGAGCTAAAATTCCAGCACTGTCTTTGCTCTAAAAATCACAGTCCTCATTCTTTCCTACCATACTGAAAAACCTATTGTTTTTAATTACTCCAAGTCAAACCTCAAGGGCCATTCTCCCACCATGGAGCTATTTTTGGACCGAGAATTTGTTTTGATTTTACTTTTCTGCTTCCTAAAAATTATTCTGTGCAATACTCAGAGTCTTTCAATCCTCTTTTTCCTCTCTAGCAGTATTATGGATGATGCAGAGTATTTCTGCATGTTCTCTCTTTCTCAAATCCTACCAGCTATTGGTTGCATTGAATTCCCTGAGTTTTCAAAGCATATGATAACTGCTACATTTTCCATTTCCTCATCTGGACATCCTTTGTTTGCATTAGATCCAGCATTTTGTCAGGAGTCATCATTTAACATAAAATCTGAATGTACAATAATAGAGCCAGGATTCATTCCCAGTAATTATTAATACTTTGGTGAGGAACTGAGACAGAAGTGTAAAATATCTGATGTTCTAGTCAATGGAGAGAAGTAAATATTTCAGAAAGACTGAGTTACCTTCCTGCTAAGTATTACCCTCTATTGACTAAATAGGAAATGAAATTCCTATTTCAGATACTGTGGTTAGATCCCTGACTTTCATGAGAACACCTCCAAGAAAAAAAAAGATAGAAATTATATTTCTAACATAAAGTATAATTGTGAAGTTAAAGCCAGGAATCTCTTGTGGATGTACTTCTACTTATTTGGCATATATTACAGAAAAAAAAAAAAAAATTAATGTACTGCTATCAGGCTGAGGTACCTAGCTTGATTACTGTGAAGCCTTGAATTTCAAGGTAGCATCTTAAAATCCTTGAAAAAACTCCCTCTAGTAAAAAACAGAATATTACATTGTGTAATTTCCTAGTATACTACTAACATCAATACAAAATTTATACCTCTTTATTGTTGTCGCTCTTCCCCAACAAAATTCTGAAATGGGTAATACTTTTTTTTTTTTGTAAGGGGGTCTAGAAAAAAGAAAAAACAGTTTCAAAAAAACTTTTTTTTTTGTAATGGAGTCTAGTAAAAAGAAAACTCAGTTTCCAGAAAACTTTTTTTTTGTAATAAAGACAAAAGACAGGCAACCTGATTTTCTTCTCTGTTATCTGTTAAGAGTACTGCTTCTTGTATGTAGTTGTTACTTTGCAAAGCCACAACACATCAGCATGAGATGATTTATTCAACATTTACATCTGCTTAGGAATGCACTGAATGTGAATGACTCTGACTACCAGGGAAACAAGTGGTTCCTATAACTCCAGGAATCAGAAGTAAACAATTTGTGAGCAGAAACCGCAGAGAAGCATATTTGTGTAGTGGATGGGAACAGCTGTAAGTGATGACAAATTGACATTTAAGGATAAGAAACATAATAGAGGGGAAGTAAGAAAGTGATGAAATAAAAAAACCTGAGGAGAAATGTCTTATTCCTACATAATTAGTGTGATGGGTACCTCCCCTGTTGCCCATTAGCACCTTATTTCTGCACAAACTCCACTGGTTACTTGAGCAGTTACTGTTCATCATATTTGCTTTAATGTCTAGGGTAACTTAGCAATCAGGATGCTTCAGACAAAAAAGCTCCCAAAATTTGTTTACTATACAAGTGATATAAATGTTGTGAGTACATGCACAAAGAAGACAGAGAAAGTTCATTTCCAGCACCATTTAAGTAGTTCTGAAGTTTCCCATGGGCACATATCAAATTACATTGAATGACTTATTTTAAATGTGCAAACACACCCTCACAAGCTGTCACTGAGAAGAGAAGCAGTGTTTGGAAGAAATGAATCTTAGTTTTGTTAGCAAAAGAGTCTTTTAATTCATTTAATATCAATCCTAATGTTCCACTGGCAGGAATCTTGAAAGCATGGGTAACACTCTTTGCATCCCAGAGGCTCTAGGACATGACAGGGATGTGTTAGATTTGGGATAGGATTCCTCTTATTACAGAGTGTGATCTAGTTCATAGATCCTCTCTGGTCGTCTCAGCTTTAATGAAAAGACTGACACTTCCATGGGGAAGCTGACCTGAATAAAGGTCTTGGTGAAAGAAAAAATGCTCCGAAGAGAATCTTATCTTTCTTTGTTGAATATGGGGAAATCCTGTATGGGACAGCTTGAAGGAGATACCTAACTTTGGGATGACTAAAATGCATTTAAGTACATCCCTTCAGAAATTATATTTTTTTCTCTATATTTTTTATATTTCAGAAACAAAGAAGAGCAGATGACAGAGCAACATCGATACACCTGCAACAGCACTGAAGGAGGGGGAAAGGCAGTGGGCCCAGCAGGAGCAAATGGTGTGTACAACAGGGTTGTTCTCTATCAGTTGCCCCACTTGGCAGTTTTTATCTCCACTTAGATTAATAAACCAAATAACAAAACCGTCTTTCTTGTTTTATTACTTGTTTGTACTGTTTTATGCGTTTACTGGTGCTGAACTGTGAATACATGAAAGCAAGGAAAAAGCAGGAATATACAGTGGGCAAACACACAAATCAAACAAAGGAGAAAGGCCCCTTTTGTATTCGAACTAGCAAATTTCATTTTAATGCAGCCAGATCAGCTGCTGGAAACTCTGTCTCACACTGACTGGAGAGATTATGCCGTTGTGCCATTCAGATGTTACTGCTGGCAACTGCTAAAATGGGTTTGCATTTCCACCAGCAAGCTGATCGTATTGACAGATTTGGGTCAAAGCACTGAGGAAGCAATTCACACCTGGTCTGAAGATCTGGACAGGCTAATACACACTGATGAAAACCTTCACTGTATTTAGACTAAGAGTCTAGTTTTTTCAGTGCTGTTGCAGTTTGCTCACTATATTAGTAATCATGTACAGACAAGCTACCTTCTAAAAGCTGGAAGGGTATTCCTTCCTACACTTTGTGTTTTAAAATTGGCTAATTGCCTCTGTTGGCTTTGGAGTCTCTTTTGTATAATTTAGCTACTGTTTAATGTAAAATCCTTAAAACTAATGAAAATAAGTAGTACCCAAGAAACCTTAGAAGACATGGAAGTAATAATAATAAGCACCAAGTTATCTCCACCAATGAATTTCCTTTCTTCCTGTGTTTCTCATGCACTCTAGGCTATTCACATCCAATAGTAATGTATGTAGAAAGCATTGCAAATGCTGAACACATTGCTTGTGTTAAACCAAAAATCATAACCCTTATGTTATAGGAGACCTATAAGTTCTGATCATGTTTTTATTACAAGCACAAGACACAGATCCATCAGTGAGTTCTCTTGCCCAAAGCCTCTGTCCAGAGCCTTTTGAAGAGTGCCCCCTGTGAGCAGGCAGCAGGCCTTCCAAAAGACCTCCCAGACACCAGTGGGCACTTTTGTAAAGTACTTTCTTCTTCACTTCCAACCAAACTTGAAAGAACTGAGATGTGTGAACGCTGTGTTAGGTCTTCCTTTAGAGGATCCTTGTTCAGCAAACTGAGCAGCTGTGTTCTGCCCTAGCTGAGTTTCCCAGGTGGCCTTTTCAGTGCAAACCCACTGAGAGAGCTTTCCAATGCCATGGCCCAGTAGAATAAAAAAGGACATTGCTGTGGCTAGACCATTGCTCCAAAATTAAGCACACAAGCAATCAACTGAAATTAGAGTAGCTCCTTTGATTTTGTGGGCTGAATACATTCAGATTAGACCTGAGACACAAAAGTCAAAAACATTTCCACAGCAATTTACCATTGTTTCAGAGATTTTCAAGGGCAAATGAGACCAAATAAAACCCTTAGTAAGCCAATGCAAATAATGACCTTTTAATTTTAAGAACTTTTTCCAGCTGATGGGATTGTCTTTCTCGATCAACAAGCAACACATCCATTCACACCTGAATTCAGGATTGCACCTGAATATAGATTTCCTCAACCTGGAATCTAGTAGTCAGAACAGAGAAATGCTTGTCAGGAAGGGACAGAAACAGCATGAACACAGGGATACAATTATTTAATGTTCAGGAGAGAGTGGAAGAGCCCCACTGCATGAGGTAGAAGCGATGACAGAATTTGGGAAAGAGGAACACAGACATGACATAGGCACCTGCAATCCTTCTTCCTGCACTGTGCTACAACTTCCCTTCAGCCTAGAGCAGTGCTCAGGTGTTCCAAATCTAAGTCATTTGCACAAGACAAGAGAGAAGAAAAGCAGAGCTTAGAAGAAAAGAGAAATCCATATTTCTTAAGAAAGGCAGAGCTTAGAAGAAAAGAGAAATCCATAAGACATTTTCTAAATAAAATTCTTTCTTAAAGAAATGGAAGAGAGTGCACTAGTGTAGTGTTCTGCAGTAAAGCAAAAATGTAAGGATGCAAAAAATTTGTGTAAAAACAATTCTAGAGTAAATGAAAATGAAAAATTCTTATTCATAGCCAGCAAATGGGAAAGATACACTTGAAATTGTAAAAATGAGCTCCTTTTAATATAGTAAAGAAAAAGCCTCCAAAATAATGAGTAAGCAGGAGGGCAGACAAGCTTTATTAAAGATTAAACAAAAATAAAAAAACAAAGCAAGTCCCTTTTCCTTTTTTTTTTTTTTTTTTTTTTTTTTTTTTTTTTTTTTTTTTTTTTTTTTTCTAAATAAGAGGACTTAAGCCAGAATTAAGGAACCACAAACCAGAGTGTTTCTAGTTTCAGAGTGTGCCTTAGTGGCACTCAGTATTGAGAATCATTCCTTAGATGCCTTAAAATCCATGTATACTTTGGCTATTACTGCTCAGGACTAACTGTGTTTCATTAGAGCCACTTGGGTATCATTTGGGTATACATAATTGTGGGTCAATACAGTTCATTCTGCTCAGAAGTTTCACAAGATACTCCCAGTTCTAAAGGAAATGTGATTTACTTCACCAAGTGTGAAAGATCTGCAGACATACGTTGAGGCAAATTTCACCATTGAGGAAAATCACTGAGGTAAGGGGAATACCACAACCCTACAAACCCTATAGTTTTTATTTTCCTTACAACAAGAATTTACCTGTTCAAAAAGGAAGGAGATACATATTTTACATGTTAGGTGGTAAAGTATCCTCTTATCTCAGAATAAAAGCTTTCAAACTTGAGAATTCTCACTCTCCCTCCTGTCCTCTGGGCAAACGATGCAGTGCAGTTTACCAGTGCTCTGGGGGGGTGTGTCATGCACAAAACTTTAAAAGTTCCTGTTTATTCTGAGTGGACATTTGAGATCCTGGGACACAGATCATAAAACTAGGCCTTTCTTCTTTTATACTTTGCCAGCAGCAGACTGTTCACTCTTCTGTGGTAGCATACATACATATGTAACAGCTTTTGGATCATCTGAAATGCCACATAAATGTAAGCTATAAAGAAGGTAGTGAAACTTGAGAATCATGTGTAGCTTGTCAGACTGGGAATTATGACAGCCATCTACCTTAAGAGTGAGACTATAAAGATCTCTTATGAGGAAATCCATTCTAATTAAAGCATCCACAGACAGCTGCTCATATTTTTTAAAAAAATACTATTACCCTGAAGCACTGGCAGTCCTAGTTCTAATAAAAAAAATCAAAAAAAACCCCAAACAAAAACAAAACAAACAACAAAGCTGTGCAGTATTACTGAGTCATATGTTAGTGTGACAACTCCTGTTTATCTTAACTTTCTGCAGCTTTAAACATGAAATCTAAGAGGGAGGAAGCAGGAAGACAATTTAGTGGTCAAGAATAGCTGGTGTGAAAGGAAGGGAGGGAGCTTTCCCCTTGGGCTGCGAAAAGATAACTTGCGAAGTCTTGCTGTTTCAAAATCCACTTAAAATTGAGGATGGTAATTTACTGAGTACACAGGTTCTGATACTTAATAATTTATGCCAACTTTTTTTTTTTCAAAAATATAATAAACATCTTTTGGTCTAAAATATTATTTTAGAAAAAAGTAGGTTCCGTAAAATGAACAAGAAGATTGTAGGTGACCTTGTGCATGCATATTATTTTGTGGTGTATCTTAAAAACATAAACTGGCTTGGGTTGGAAGGGACCTCAAAGATCTTCTATTTCAAACCCCTTTTCCATGGGCAGAGACACCTTCCATTAGACCAGATTGCTCACAACCCCACCCAACCTTGTCTTTTTTCCTTTATTTTCTATAATTATTTTGAAATCTAATTTCTATAGCTTACAACAGAAAAAAAAAAAAAGTTCACAAAAAAATGAAGCACACACACAAAAAAACAAATACCCCTCCCCCAAAAAATCCAAACAAAAAGAAAACCCAAACAAAAAAAAAAAAAAAAAAAACACCAAAACCAAAAAACCAAAAACCCTTGTAAGTTCAAGCAAGTCCTTGTCATTCAAGTTAAAAAAATGTTTGTTCCCAGTTCTGGGTTTTAAAATGGTTTTAGAATGTATCTTTTAATACACTTAAATTTCCTTTGGGGAAGGGGGAAGATATTCCAGTATTTTAGACAGCTGTGCAAATGTCCCCTTTTAGGGGTTTTTGAATTCAGCAATTGTAACAAGGAGGAGCAAAACTGACTCAGCTGCGCTGCCTTGTACACTCACAGGGATGGATTTTCTCCTCACTCACAGGGAGGTTCTCTCCCCCAAACGATCAACAAATATGGTACAGACTAAAGCTTTGGACAGTAACAAACAAGGGCTTCTACAGCTCTTCACATGCCTGCATGATTCTGAGGACCTGTATAAATCTGCAATCTTGCCACCAAGTGGAATGAAGATTTAGAGCTGTGCACATTCACGTACTCAGAAGCCACAGGAGCTGCTGCCCATGGCATGCTTTCCTCCACTATGATAATTCAGTTACAGACACTGGTGCAGCACTTCCACTCCACAATTCATTTCCATAGCTTAAAATGAAGCTATATGATTAAGCAAAGTGTTAGCTGTGAAAGAAAATCTGGGACTTGTAGAAGAATGCTCTACAATTATTTTAGTGATGAAAAAGCCACAAAATAGTATAGCACACATACAAGAGGCAAATGAACATTTCTTGAGCATAGGTTTTTGATTTACGTAGAGGCTCTCAGGTGGACACTGTGACTGTTGGATGGTGACCTCTGATGTGAATGCTGCTTTTCCAGGAGGCAGAGCACTTGGCACAAACCCAAAAGTCATGAGACTTGCATGAGACACAGACATTACTATCTGTACCTTCGACCTCTTTTGTAAAATGCTAAGAACTGCCACTGTTCTCTCTTGAATGGTTGCTAAAAAGCCTAACTAATCACTGTTAATAAAGTACACTGAGGCTTTCTCACAGCATGAATATTTGGTTCCCTGGGACAGAGGAAAATGAAAAAAAGAGCTATCAATGCAGCGTTGCAATTCCATCTTAGAAAATGAAATTTTCTTGTAGGGCTACTAAGGCATATGGAATGATATCCTCAAAATGACAGCTTTATTGAAGCCTGCTGAACTTACTGGGTGTAGCTCTGTAAAATATAGGGACCTGTGTTATTAAAAAGTAGCATTTTAAAGATGTTTGAGAACTGGAAATTAATGCATGAGTGCTTTGGCTCTTCAGATTCAGAACAGCCCATATAGAGTTTGCAATTAAGTGTTTATTAAATATACATTGCAATTAATGTTAGGCACCTATTTTCATGCTTTCCTGAACAGGAGCAATACCAGTGCTGTTTAAGAGCTTTCTCAGTCAGTTTCTTTGAGCTGCGGTTATTAAAACAATCAGATAGATAGGGCTGCTTCTGAAGCTTCAAAAGAGAACTCCATGTCCCCTGTGTGTAGTGAAACAATATCTATTTAATGTTCATTTCACAGAATACAAGCTCCCTAAACTATTTTTCAATTGTATGTTCACAGTGTTCATTTCCCTGGTATCTGGAGAGGTTAAAGAGCCTTGCTCATCTACAGCAAAAGCAATAATGTTTCTGCCAATACCTGGAATGAAAGCTGAAACAGCACTCAAAATACATCTTGAATAAATGTTCAAAAACATATCCTTAGGGTAGTTTCCCTTGTTACCGGCAAATCAAGTTTGCGTGTGTCTGATAAAATGGTTTGAACTACGGAAGTTTAATACTGCAAAGAATGTTTGATGATGTTAGGACATGCCATATGACAAGCTCAGAGCAACTCACGATTCTCCTAGTGCACCAGTTCTTGCTACTAAAAAAAAAAAATCTATCAGATATATTAAGCTGGACACTCACTTTCTTAATCTTTCTAGATAGTGGCATTTTACAGTTAGTTCCTGAAGTTTTGGCCCCTACCTTTTTTTTGTAAGCCTGAGGATTTGTATTAAATTTTCTTTGTTATAGCACATGACATAAAACTCGCTGAACTTTTTTCCTGAATGATCGAAATTATAGTCAATGACTTTTACATTGCTCAAGTGAGAAACAAGACACATATTTTTGCACTGTCCTCCAGAGTGAGGAGGGCAATTAGCAAAAGAAAACTTTATGCGGGAAAAAGTCTTGTGTTTTTCTCTCTCCTGAGCACTTAAAATCATTACTAGGTAACTTCCCAGAGATTCAGTTAAACACAGAGGTCAATGGTGAGATAAGTGGATAAACTTGTAGAAAACAGGAAAGATTTTAATCAACATAGAGTCACAAAAGCAAAGCAAAGCCTACTAAGTCAAGCCAAATGAAAAAAAAAAAAAAAAAGCGCCAGAGTAGTACTGCATTAAATGAGCTTAAACCTTTTATTGAATTATAACAATTGAATTGGAGGACTTTACTGGGCAGAGATGCTCTTCCATAACCACCTCTGTAATTGTCACCCCAGCAATGTTTTTATGTTCACTCCACTATGTAAAGTTCCACCTATGAGTGAGGAGACCAAGCCATTTATGAAAGACACCCAGGACACCAGAGGCTCTAGGATTGTGGGAAATATGGATCCAGTTTCTATTTGTTTAATTCAAATAGGAGCCCCTAGAAACTGAGGAATTATATTGCACAATACTATTTTCAGTTGCAACATTAATTCCATTTTCTTCTATTTGTGAAACTTCTACTTTTCAGAAACAAGATGTTTCCCAGTGTCCTATCAGTGCTTGTGGTGGTGTCAGAACTATGGAGAACAAAAAGAAAAGCTTTTCAGTTCTCTTTTGGATTTTAGCTGTTGAGACATTCAACTAGTATTTTGGCTGACACAGAGCTCTGGTCAAAAGAGAGAACTGGGATCACGTTAGTAGACAAACCTGTGCTCAGCAACAGAGTGACTGCATTAGGCTTGATTTGGTGGTGACTCTGCACCATTTTAGATTGCAAAATGTTCCTTGATTTCTTCCAGGACATAAAAACTGCAGACTTTTTTTTTTTCTGGAAACTTTTCAAAACCAATGTACACTGAAAGCCTCTAAAAACTGAGCAAAACCTTTTTAAAGAGGTACTCCATAAAAGTATTTGCAAAATATTTGTGGATGGATACATTTGCCTTTGGGTATTATGTTCCAGTTTGCATCTGCAGAGCAATTAAAAAAAAAGTGTGTTTGTTTGGCTTATGGCTTTAAGTATAGCCACTAAACACTGAGGCAATTAATATTAGGATTGTAAGACTGCTGATTTTCCCCTCCATTATCTCCCCTCTTCTGGTCACATTTTGAAATAATAATTATAACTCTTGTAAGCCATGGCCATGAATAAAACCCAAACAGGCAGAAACCACAGGTTCTGTCTGCTGATGCTAGGCACTTCCACCTGCATAGAGGTTTGAAATGCTGAATACACAGCTGCAGCCTCTTCCAGAAAATAACAGTGAAAAAGACTATATTACAACAGATGCACTTCAGATTCTCCTGCTGAACACAATCCTTTCTGCGATAATACACACAGCCCGCATCTACATCTTGTACCTGCATTTGCCATGAATGCTTTACAGTAACCTCTTTGGGGATTTTTTCCAAGTTTTTGTTGGTTTTATTTTTTTAGAAATAGAACCGATAAAAGGAACTGTAGGCATTTAAACTGCATGGTAATTCCTGTATTTAAGACCTGTTTAATCTACAGAAATAGTTGCAGGAGAAAAGCAACAAATCAAACCAAACCCAACCAACACAGTGTTTTCTTTCCCTTAACTATTAGCATTCAAAGTTATGCAAAGTTATTCTCTCCCTCTGGCCTGAAGTTTCCAGCAGTCTTTTCTGTCCAGTTCAACAGGAGAGATTGAGGGGACTTCATGGCAGTGGCACTCCTTTGGAACCTATAAAATAGGTCTACCACTTCTTCAGGAAACATTACAACGACTGATGGCTGCATAGAGGGCTGTTGTCCTGGAGGATCTTTTAAGGCTGGTAGCTCTGTTCAAGTCACACAAGGCACATCTTTACTGCTAAATATGAGACAGAATTTGGGTTAAGCAGCAGGCCCACAAATAATGCACAATATTTAAATGTTAGTTCACACCCTGGTTCCTTTTCAGGCTGCTTCAGGCGACTCTCTCCAAGATAAATTTAGTTCCAGAAGAAGCCTCAGCTGCGCAGCCATGAGCCAGTCTGTGCCATTCAGCTTTGAGGCCAGGGGTTGGCTCATGGCCCCTTTTTAATTAGCAGCATAAACATCTCTTCAAAGAACATATGTGGGTGTCAACCCTCATTAGAGGATTTGTGGTTGTGAATCCCAAGTGAGCAGAGGCATCTCTGCTGAAGACTTAATTCAAGCACCTGCAGTCTAGAAAAAAGGAAGGATTTAATTAGAATTTCTTATTAGTTAGCCCTAATGGGAGCACTCCTCTGAGGTGTTTCTCTTTCCCTCAGCAATTAGGATGCTTCCTACCTTTACTTAGTATTTTGGATTGCCAGCTAGGACAGGAATGCCAAAGGTATACATCATATTTTGTACCATGTAGGCAACCCACCTCCACAATCAGATCCACCCCTACACAACTCCACAAAGAATTATTCTTTTGCAGGTTTTCACTAGACTTAGACTTAATCTCTGCTCATTCAGCCTCTGCTGATGCAAATTTAAATTAAGAACAGAAGCTTCCTGGTTGGAACTGCTTAGGAGTGGTTAAAGCCCAGGAAGACAGAACTTCACACACTAGGGAAAAAAAAAAGTGTATCACAAGATTTTATAACATCAAATAACAGAACCATGTTATTTTTCCTCTGCTAGTTTTCATAAATGCTATCACTCCTGATCTTCCTTTCCCCTTTAAGGGGTCAACATCAGCTCAGGGAAAACCACAATTGTGTGGTCACTGGCTCAGAGTCCTTGATCTCAGAACTAATAGTTCAAGTCCAATTCCTGTGGCAAATCCAAAAAAGAGGATGCCAAAGAAAGTTGCCAGAGACCTTTCCCTTTCAAGTACAATCAATCTAAACCATATCTGATTTGCTCTATAAAAGTACACATGGTTTGTTTTGTTTAGTATTATATTACTTAAATTTTTCCTTGCTTTTCAGCCTTTTAAACTCTTCAAGGCAGGAACCTGTTCTTGACTTGATCCGGTTTTACCTCCTGACCAACGCCATGTGCACAGCAGCTGAACGGGTCCAATTCTGCACCAACACTGACTGCCCTAAGTATGAGAAAACAGAATGGTATTTTTATTTAGATATTTTAACACACAAAACACCAAAGTGTTTGGATTGTGAATGGAAAGGCCAGTGAATGCATAACTAATACATACTATCAGAAGACCACATGTACTGAAGCAGATGCTCTGGTTCAGTATTACATTTGTGAGCCACCCCAATATAATGTAATATAATAATGAATGCAGTTGAACTACAATTGTCTCAGTTTTCCTCCTTCTCCTCAGTCTTGACAGCAGGATTAGTAGCTGGCACCTGTAAGAGTGGAAACAAGAGAACACTTAATATTTCCTCCATTTTCTGCTACCTGAATTTAGGTCATACCTCTATCATCTTGTCTCTCCAACATCCCAGGAAAATCCACTGTCCTTCAGGATAAGAATCAGTACATGTGAGATTAAGGATGAGTAGCACTTCTCAGTGCTTTTGATGTCTCTGGAGATTTTTTAAAACAGCTCTCTGTTTACAGCTCAAAGGAAACAGCATAGGGACAATTAAGTGGCTCCCTGTTGTGATCTTTCAACTGTTGCACATGACAGATCAGCACCTCCTATGGAAGTCTCCTTGTCTTCAAACAAGTGCTGTTTCCTCCAATTACCTTTATTTCTGATTCTCTTTCTCTCCCCTTTCCTTTCACTTGTATTTGTCCTATTTTTTGCATGACATGAAAATACGGCATCAGCACAAAGAACAAATCCCAAAACCTAACAGGCTGTGCATAATTATTTCCTTATGGATTCCTGAACTTGCTACCCAGACTCTGCTCATTGACTAAATGCATTGATAACACAAAATAATCCCATTTACACAGCATATATCTGTACAAGAATTTATTTTCAAATTTGAATTACAAAGTTCTGTTATTCCACTGCTCTTCTTCATTGCTATCTCTGTTCAATAGAATCAAAAATTATTTGCTTCACTGTAGTTCCCGTAAAACCTAAACAACAACTCTATGTGTACATGGTAAGTTTGCTAAAACAAGAACTGTATAAGAAGAAACTCAGTTATGAAAGAAGACAAAAATGATCAGCCTTAAAAAAAATGTATAGGAAAGACGATTTCTGATTTTCACTTTACTGATCTGACTGTTCCTGCTTTGGGATAGGTTCTGCAATTCACTTGCAGCTGGAAGAGCTTTATTCACATGACAAGGTGCACAGAGCTTAGGCAATGCCCTCACTTAGACTGCCAGCTGCTTTGGACAAGGGTTTTTGGCTTTATTCCATGAAATCCAAGTTGCTCGCAGCCCACAGACACTACCAGAGCACAAACATTTAATCCCATTACTCAAGTGCAAGCATGTTAGGCAGGTTTTCTGGTACTACTGAGGTTTCAAGAAAATCCATTCATTTCTACCGCTTTGTGATTCTATCCGCAGGCTAACACATGCCATGAGACAGATTTTCCCATATCTTTTTTTCTACCCAGAGGAAAAGG
This sequence comes from Passer montanus, assembly GCF_014805655.1. Taxonomy (NCBI): domain Eukaryota; kingdom Metazoa; phylum Chordata; class Aves; order Passeriformes; family Passeridae; genus Passer; species Passer montanus. The sequence continues at coordinate 6,506,058 of NW_024367708.1, read as the reverse complement.
GAAAAAAACCCCAAACTATTTCACAACAAACTTAACCGCTCTGTAGAATTAAGGAAAAGTTTCAAAACAGAGGGCAAAGCCACCGTTTACTGCTTCACAAAGGATTAAAGGAATATACAGGAGATGCACTTTGTAAGTTCTCTTCAAGGAGATGGCCTGCTTTTATGTAAACTGCCTTTCATCTTATCATATATTGTTCACACTGAGGATATAAAGTAGACAGGATATCGAGTGAGGCTATGAAATGATGCAGCAGGAAATAAGGCTCTTTTCAGCAGCTTATGTTCCAAAAAACTGCTGAAACACTCCAAGATTTCCACATCTCCCTATCCTTCTTGGAAATACGCTTGTGGTTATGTAAACCCCACACGCACCTGTGAATTTTATTTTAAAGCAGGATGTGAATTTCTGGAGCGAACTGTTGGTTTAATCTATATGGAAAGAGTAAGTCTACTCTTGGGAATGATGCTAAGGCTTTCCATGATGGTGTCCTCCATTACGTTTATGTCCCTTAAGGGTAGTTTTTGCTTTGCTGCATTATAAAGTTAACATGGATTTTTATGAATACCTGATACTTTTCAATCAATGTTGGCATTTACACTCAATTCCTTATAAAGATGTGTGCCAGGGAAAATGATCATCCCAATTGTCTGGAATAGCTTGCCAAATAAATAGCACATTTCTTCCTGTTTCCTTTGGAAAACAGATCACTGACAATGCAAAACAACCTAAACCACTACTTTTAACAGAATGTTCTGTGCAGTGAGATTGGAATTCCACAGAAGTACAAAATATCCATGCCCAGACACTGAATTTTATTCCAAGCCATTCTCACTCAATGCCATTGTATAAAATGCTTTCTGAATAAACTTTAAGATACTGACTTGTGAAAATACAGTAATGATACTCCATTTTAAATGGGACCCTCGTAAGACAATACCAGGAAGATAATTTTTTCCCAGTGTCTAATTTCAGAGGTGCTAAAAGTCTTACCACTCAAACTAGATGCAGCTGGAGCTGCAAGTACTCAGTGCTTCAGAAAAGCATGCCCATGTTGTCAGACTGTGCATAATTACATTTGGCTCCTCATCAAAGAGAATCACTCAGCTCACACACAAACCACAGGGCTGGATAACAAAGCCACAGATTTGTTATCAGCCACCAGGCTGATAGTACTGAACATGGTAGGGCAGATGCATGGTTTCCCTCCACCCAACCACAGATCTCCTTGTGCACGGGACGAGCCAAAGTAATAAGACGGCTTCAGAAGCAAGATAAGCTCCACTAACACGCACAGCCTCTGCATCAGACTGCACTTATCAGTGAGATGAGAGCATAATTAAAGGAGTGAGCCCAGCTGCACCAACCCAAGTAGCTGCATCTGTAAATTAAGTGGGATGGGACCCATTTTATATCATCATTGCTGTTTTTCATTGATTGAAAAGATCAGGTGCTAAAAGTGTTCCTTTTTATAAGGCAGAAGTAGGTTGTTTAATGTGAATTGAGATCCGGTGAAGAGTGAGCTATTGATAAAGCTATACATTTTTGTCTGATGCTTTTTTCCTTCTTTCATATATTAAAAAATCCCCATTGAATATGTATTACCTATTCAGAGCTGCATAATTTACTGCAGTCAGTGACTGCCTAGATAAACATGGATTAAATCAAAACACATTTTTATGATTTTCTTTGGCTTAAAAAAATATCAGTTCTTCTAAATATTTTTTTTCTTCCGAGTTCCTGAACTTTCCTTTCAGTTATTTACATTTTAAAGGAACTGAATGGGATATTAGCAACATTATGTAAAGAAAATATATTATAACCTGATGCTAGCATCGGAATATTTCAGTTCTGGAAACAATGTAAGTGTCCTAAAGAGGTCAGTATTCATTAAACATATTGCTAAAATTGAATTCAACATATTTGTATTGGCTCAATGAAATTCATAGGAAAAGAAATATCATGTATCAAGGGTTCCAAAAATGAAGTTAGTATAACCTCCTGCAGGAAGGATTGAAAAGCAAAAGAAAAATTAGGTACCTTTTCTGTTTTCTATTATTGCAAAAAAATGGTTCCAAAAATGTCAGATTAGGTGTGTTGTAGTTGACATCCTCATCATGTTATCTGCTGCTTCTATTACTGAAAGTTTCAGTCTTGGATACAGATAATATACCTTGTTTAGTAACATCTGCGTGCAGACTGCAAAGTATTAAGGGTTGGCTGGCTTGCTAGAGCTCAGTTTGGGAATTTGGCCACAGGCTCATTCCTTCTATATGTCTGGCCACAAAGACAAAGGAATATTTTGTTTTTCTAGGGGAACAACAGAAATGTCAGGGGCAAGAAGTGAACAGAAACAAAGAAGAAATATTATTTCAAATTTTTAACACAGAAGAAACATTATTTTAATTCTTCTAACTAAAAAAATTAGTCAAAATAGAAAACCACAACAACAAATGCATTACCATAGTGAAAGAACTCTACAGAGCAGAAAGATCATGTCTGAAAAGGCAAAACATTATCTTTTAGCTATGCTCACAGAACAAAAATAACATGTTTGAGTATCACTGTCTAGTTGGACTCTGCCCCAGAAATGAGACTCTTTTAAGCACTCAATCTTAGCAAGAAAGGAATGTCTCCTCTCTGGTACCTCCACAGAAAGCAGTGGGCAGCCACAGCTGCATCTGGGTGCCAGGTGTTCAGGGGGCACCTGTGCTCCTGGGAAACAACAAGACTACTGCAGAGCAATGGATCTGTTCTGCTGATCCACACTGCATGGCCAAGTCCACTCCATGCCTAGGAGCCACAAGGCTTTTTTTCTGCCCAGCCACAAAAACAACTTGCACAGCTCAGTCTCTTTCAGATGTTCAATCCCTTTTCAAAGAGAGCTGAATTGAGTAAAGAAGCAGTGAGTACCTAACAGAGTTGCCTTCATTTTTGTGTATTTGCATGTATTTTTTCAAGTACAAGTCACTTAATAGTCTGTGAACATTATCTATTGCCTCTCTAGCTGTAGTTTCATACAATTTTGACATCTGCATCTGGGAAATGTGCACCCCTTTTTGACTGTGTTAGATACCGAACTTCTCTCTACCTCCAAAAAGTCAAGATAAGTTCACTTTTGAAGTATTTCTCTGCAAAAAGTTTAAAGTTCAACCACCATTCATTGTCCAAACTTCTTAGCATAGTTCAGACAGCCAAATCTATATATCTCCCCATTGTTTACATGAACCAGTGAAAAACAAGACTATCACCCCCTTTTATACATATCATATACCTGCTCAAGGTAATGCATACATTGAGAAATGTGTTTACTTCTTTAAAGAATTAAGCAAGAATCATATAATCATAGGTTAATTAAGGTTGGAAAAGTCCTCCAAGATGTCTGAATCCAACCTTTGGCCAAATAACAGAAAGCAATATGTATCCTGGGCTGCATCCAAAGCAGCGTGGGCAGCAGGGCCAGGGAGGGGATTCTGCCTCTCTGCTCTGCTGAGACCCCACCTGCAGGGCTGCATCCAGCTCTGGGGTCCCAGCACAGGGAAGACATGGACCTGTTGGAGAGCGTCCAGAGGAGGGCCAGCAGAATGATTAGAGGGATGCAGCACGATGCAGCACCTCTCCTATGAGGAAAGGATGAGAAAATTAGTATTGTTCACCTTGCAGAAGAGAAGGTTTCAGGGTAACCTAACTGTGGCCTTCCAGTTCCTGAAGGGAACCTAAAAGAAAGCTGGAAACTGTTTACTAGAGCATATAAGGATAGAACACGGGGGGACGGCTTCAAACTGAAAGAGGGTAGGTTTAGATTAGATGTTCTGAAGAAATTCTTTACTCTGAGGGTGGTAAGGAACTGGAACACTTGCCCAAAGAAGATGTGGATGCCCCATCCCTGGAAATGTTTAAGGCCAGGTTGGACAGGTTCAGAGATCCCTGGCCTAGTGGAAGGTGTCCTTGCCTGTGGTGGGGGGTGTCAGAACTAGATGATCTTTGAACTCCCTTCCAACCAAAATCATTCCATAATTATGCCACAATCAACATTTGGGTACCAAAGGATTCTTGTTTGTTTGTTTATAGGTAAGGGATTCATAATGCTTAAGTCACCTAAAAAATTACGGCTTATATGAAATGGCTTATTTAAAAGAGGAATGATGTTTCAAGAATAAACTTATCTAATCACTCCCTTCCTTCCATGAGATACTTTATATAAACTATTGTTGAACTGCAAATGCAGAAACAGCACCTCTTGGGCCTCTTTAGGTCAAAGATAACTCCTCAAATTCCCCTTGCAACAACCAGGCAGCCTGGTCACATCCAAGTGTAGAGGTATGACCCCTACTCACAGATGTTCATTCAGACTAAGCATAACTGCTTACCTTGGCAGGTAAGGGCAGAAAGTCCAACTCATGGAGACAAAGACACACTGAGCACTCACTGCTCCTCAGGCTGGAGAGGAAGGAGCAGAACAGCAGGGTGGGAATGTGCAGGTGGATGGTCGAGAGCTGCACCAGCCACACAAGCCACAAGAGCATGTATAATCACTGAGAGAGATAACGAGGTTTGATTCTGGGGAGTGCAAGAGGTAGAAATATTTATTGATGAGGGGGAAAGATGGCTGAGTAGATGGGCTGGTCAAATAGGAAAAAGAAAATTAAATCAGACTAAGCAGAACATACCCTTTTCACCTCAACAGTGACAGGGAAAGTCACCTGGACTTAGTCACCTCCTTTTTTAATCAGTATTTCTGAATTAGTTAGTCATGCCTGAAGATTAAATACCATGCATCTGCTTTCTAGAGTGATTCTACCCCAAATTCCTTTAATGATAAAACCTTACCCATCATTCACAGAGGATATTTAAATAGTATTTTCTCTATGAAAATGCTGGTTTTTAGTATGCGTATTAGGATACTGGCATTGTAAGTGTGGGTCTGAAATCCTACTGGGCTTCATGTCTTAAGAACCCAAAGGAAAAAGACAGCAGTCTGTGTCTCCAACAATCTGTAGCTAAGGTATAGCTAAAATCACCAGTCAAATTTAAAATGATGGGCTTAAAAGCAAAAGATGACAACACTGATAATTTAACTGGTGTCCTGCTTTGAGTGGTACCGTGGCAAAGAAAAAAAACTTTTAAGAAGGATTTGATGGTGAATTAAAAAATGGAGATGCCCAGAGATCTCCTACAGTGAGGGATAACACAGAAGGAGCCAGCAGGTGCTTTGCTTGCAGCATGAACAGTGCAGGCTGGCATCATGGACTTTGATATGGGAATTCACTTCAACACTCACTGAGAAACTAACAGTGGGGATGGGACAGTGTCCGTGGCTTTGCAGAAGAGTACAACTAGATCACAACCATTCTGTTCAACAGAGAGGGGAAAATCAACAAAACACATGAAATAGTCAAAGCAGTGATATTGTCAAAGCAGAAAGAGAGAAAAATTATCTTAGCAGTTTTACTTTAGACAGATTTCACATACTGAAGCCACTACAAGGCCAAAGATTACTTCAGGAGGAGGTAAGGGATGAATTTCATATGTAGGGGTAAATACAAGAAATGTGCATCTTCAATGCAGGACTTGAACTTAGTCAGAACATTAGCTTGAGGAAAAATCAAACACAATGCCCCAGATTATGGGGCTCAGAGACTGGAAACATAGGGATTTTATTCCCATTTACTAAAGAGAGAGGGGAAAAGACATTTAGGAAAAAGGTCATGACTCACCCAGTAGCTCAAGAGGTGAGCCCAAGAGGACAGTTTGGACTAAAGGAGATAACGTCATTTTTGGGATGCAGCAACAAGGATGCAGGAGCTGGATTTGCATTCATGGACCAAAAGAGAAGAATCAAAGAGAAAGAAAATCTTCCTTACACTCAAATTATTTTTGGATTGCAAAAAGTAAGTTTGAGTCTTTCTTTTTAAAGACAACTGTTTTACATTGCTCTGGAGGAGGTTCTGCCTCTCACAAAATTGAGCCTGACAGAAGTGACTTTGTGCTGCATATTCCACTCAGTTTGCTCCCACGGAGACTTGCAATGAAGTCTGTGACACTGTGCAGTAGTACACTGGTTCACTGATGCAAATTTGAGGGGAAACAATCAGTTCCACCAGCTACAGGCAAACAGCAGCAGTACCACAGCCCATGGCTGAAACAAGCATGATTTTCTCTTGATTCTTAGATTCAGCTGCTCACACCTTGGGTTTCCTTCTAGAGCTTGATGGCATCTAGTGTGACAGATACTTGACAAAAACACTTAGAACAGAAGAAAAGCTGTAAGGTAGCAGATATTGACATCATGTGTTACAAGGGAACAGGGTAATTAAAAAGGGAAAAACAAATGGATCATTTCAAATGATCTTAATATTCAGAGCCTGGAAAACAGACCAGCTTTAGCTACCAAAAAGAAAATATTTTCAAAGTATATACTGCCCTCTTGTGTACAACTCGGTATTAAATCCAACAGCTGAAACTTACTTCAAAATTGAAAGTTATGTGGTGTTGTGGTGTCCCAGATAATGTAGGAACAGTGGTAAAATCCTGGCACTAGGGAACAAATTGAAGAGACAGTTCAGACCAGAGCTGTCGTCAGTGGGAAACTGATCACTGCCATGGGTCTTCATCCATCTTTTATGAAGATCATGCTGGATCCCTAGCACCAGAAACCATGAGAGCTGCAGAGCTCAGCAAAAGGCAAAGCACCCCCAAGCTGCCTCTGAACCCCACCACAATCACAGATTGTACACAAATGACTGACTGCTTTAACTAAAAGTATATTCTTCAAATTAAAGCATCTAACAAACAATGTGACTCTGGCCCACTCCTGCTTAAATACTTACCTGCGCCAGGTTAATTTCTTTTTTTTATTATTATTCTTGATAACTTCTTCAACTTCAGTTTTATTTTGGAAAAAATAAAAGATTTAAACTGCATTAAAAGAACTTCAGTGTGAAAAATTAACTGTTTATTTCTGTTAAACAATGCTATGCTGTGCAGAGATCCTACTGCACTAGTATACATCACTTCTCAGCGTAATGGAAGTTTTACTCACCACTAAGTATCTCCCCTCTGCTTTTTATTTTAGCTTGCCCTTTTCAGAAAAGCAGGTCCTCAAGCAACTGTGGAGTCAAACTGAGAGCAAATTCATAGCCACAGTGAAAGGTACACAATCTCTGTTTCCCACTGCAAGTCATGCTTGCATGCTGTAAACATTAAATTGAAAAAGTCTCTTAAGATCACAGTAAGATTGATTTGAAAATAATACATATTTGTCTTCTAGTCATACCGTGGCTTCCTAACACAATTAAAAAAAAAATAATTCAGGAAACTCAGTTACTATTTGCAAAAATCCAGCATAATCTTTATAAAGTTAAGTAAAAACTTATGGAGCTAAGATGTGAGTAGCCAAATTCTCACAATGTTTACATTGCACACTGAAGAAGAACATTATTGCTGAAATAGATTCTTTATTTCCTGAAACATTCCAAAACAGCAGTATACACAGTTGTAATCAAATATTAAGTCATATGCCATTATAAGAAAGCATTGATTAGTGCAACTGGATTTTGTAAAAGATCTATCAAAAAGATTTATTTGCATTAAAACTCATTTTCCATAAGCAACTGTTAATAAAACATTACAATTTTATTCTTTGTAATAAAGTACTGAAAATCAACAGTAGTTTTAGAGATCACTGTACCTTTGTAAGTGCAATGTGATTTATGCTGCCATTTAAATACAAAACACTATGACAATAAATTAACAATTCAACAAATGGTGATAGACCAACAAAACCATGCTGACCCAGCTGGATAGCAATTTCCAGTGAATGCTACCTTTTTTGTGCTTCTGCAACATAAATTTACTGCTTTGTATTGCCAATTGGTAAGATTTTGTAAGATATGTTTCTAGCACTAAAAAAGTACATTACCCCAAAAATATTATTTATGGCACAGAAAAAGTTAAATTATCTTTCTGTAGTTCAAGGTTCAGGCAAGTTTAAATGAACTTAAGTATACAAAATAAAATGTACTGAAAACATTGGAAAAAATTCAAGCACATACATAAGTACCCCAAAATTCAAAATAAAATGTGTGATGCCTTTACACTGAATAAATTATCTCAGAACTTCAGTACGGCAAATCTGCCCAAAAGCAAGATCTCCTAGTTTGTTCCAAGGAAATATTCTTGTATTTTGCACACATATAATACTTCCTTCAGTTCCAAATGCCAACACTGCCATTGTTAGTCTGATAACAATGCAGCTGTTCAGGTAACTGATTAAGTGCAATATTTAGTATTTGAGAAGATGTTCATTTTTTAAAAATGACATGGCATTTTAGATGGTTACACATTAAGATCCTGGGGAAAATAATACTGTATGACCCTCCTTTTCCAAATCATTGTTACCCAGCCAGCTGGGTAATGAAATCCACATTATGTGTTTTCCACTGTCGCAGGGCATCCTTCATCAATAGCAGCCATCTCTCCAGTTCCCATCTCGTATCGTGCTCAGTGATGACAGTGGCTTTGGAGGCTGAAGGAAACTGTATTAAACAAATGACAAGGGGGAAAAAAAAAGGAAAAGGAGGTCATATTTCCTGTGAAAGATCAAGGTAAAAGACATTATTTACTTCTGCAGTAACCATGGCTTTGGGGCTTGCTTAGAGACATCTCTCTGGTGCATTTCTGGCTACATATTAATGCACATATAAAGATCTATTGTGAAATTAAGGCCACTTCCAATGAGAAAAGCATGAAAGATTTGTAAAAAGTAATTGAGTGAATAACTGTAGTTATGAATGAGATGCCTCTAAATGGCAAGATTTGGTTTTTCAGGGCTAAAGAAAGTGAAAACATATTTTTGTCACTATGGGCAGCAGAGAGATAATGGGAAACACTTTCCAAAAAGCTATTGTGCTCAGCAAGCTTATGAAAAAACAGCAGTTTATAAAAATACCATGCAAGCAGCAAAAAATTTTATCAGCTGGAGAACTCCACCAATTTCTGCTCCCTCTTTTATCTGTCACAAGACATGTGAAGATGTGTTTCCAGAGCCAGCAGCTCCAGTACTACAACTCCTGATAGGAGCTCCTCATCCCCTGGGTCCCTACCCTCACACCTGGGCTGCATCTCTCACTCATCAACAAGGACTTCTAAAACACATCCTGACCATCTTCCAAACCCTCCAGGTTTGGCAGGTAACTGAGGCAACTATTTCAAGTAAAACTAAAAAAAGAAAAAACCATCTGACTTCATCTAATTATTGGTAACACGGCAGGCTCTGTACCTAATTTGCCACAACTATAATTCTGTCACACCCCAATTTGCTGAAAAAAATATGTTTCTATTTTGTGGAACTATTTAATATAAAAGCAGACCTCAAGCCTTGTTTTCACACTACTCTGCTTTCGTTGTAAGTTACTGCTGCCTCCTCTCCCTTTCAAATGCTTTTTTGCTGTAAAAGGCAGAGATATCTCATAAAGCAGGCAGTCAGTAAGTCAGTCAACAGAGCAGCTTCAACTCTCTGCTACAGCTGCTTTTCTCGTAGCAAAAACACTGCACCTAAGTAAAAACACTTGGTTAAAGTTAGATTCAGCCAAGCTGCTTTTGTGCAGCTCCGCTTCGGTGCAGCATCACTTATCTTTGATGTAAATCCAGTTATTTGAAACTAAGAACATAATCTGCCTCTGCTGTTTTCTGCAACTGCTGCTTTCGTTTCCAGAGAAAAAAGAAAGTATGTGTAATAATCTCCAAAAAAAAAAACCCCAGACCAAAGAGGAAAAAAAAAATTAGCTAACTTAAAAGTAATTGTGAGAATACTACTATGTATCTAGAGGTGAATCTCTGCTACAGGGCACTGACAGAAAAAAGTGCCAGCAATGAAAACCATTTCAAACAAGCACAAGCTGTTGGTATGACATCACACTGCCTAAGACAACAGTTTTGGAGGGGCCATAGTGCATTTCTACTTTTCCATAACCAGCTGGATAGCAGCAACTGGCTCCAGTACAAGGCAGCAGGAAGAAGCAAGCCCTGGCTCCACAGGTATGCTCACATTCCTGCCACACTTGTGCCTGGTATCTGGCATGATCCAGACCCTGGGCTGCTGACTGACGTCCGGACTTTAGCTGGAACCTGTCTCATCACTGTGGCCTTGTCTGGAAACTGGGAGTGTTGGCTGACCCTGCTCATCATCAGCACTGCTCTAGGCTGGGCACTGCAGGGCAGCCCAGCTGTCCCACTCAGCTCCCTGCTCACCCTGCCCCAAGGGCAGCTGCCCCCACTGCCCTTCACATTGCATAAGATTAAAACACAGAGAACTGGAAGGTGGGGTCTGCAAGAAGCCTCTAAACTGGAGCTGGAAAGGGATGATGGTTGTGTGGATCCACTCAACAGGAGCAAATAAAAAAAGGTACTGTCTGAATTCTCAGGATAAGAAGAGACAGATTGCACTATCACAATTTCATTACACTGCTTGAATCACTGATGGTAGGGAGAAAACCAGTTAATACTTAGTTATTTTTCTCATCTATTATAATTTTTTATTACAAATTATTAAAAGCACTCCCTCATCCAGTGTTTTATTCTATGCAGTAAATACTAAAGTTCCCTAATGCAACCCAAATATAATGTGTCTAAGAACCCATTTTAATTTTCTAAAATACCAGTCACTTGGCTACTTAACGGTCTGGCCAAAGGTGGGAAGACAGATTTGCTCTGAGTGTGCACTTCTCCATAAACATCTGATTTATTTAAAAAAACAAAAGACCTGTTCTATTTTTAATCAAGTCATGACTACAAACACTATTTAAGTCTGAAAGAAGACTCTTAAACTGATAATCAGAAATACCATAAATTAGAAAATACCACAGTGAAAAAAAATGACAACTGAATTCCTTCCAAGAAAAGTCCGTATGAACTGAAACTGCTTGTGTTTTTCCAAATGAATCTATAAAATGAAATAAGGGTGTTGAAGAACTGCAGGCTGACATCCAGCCTACCTGTTGGTTTCAAGTCCTATGAACTCCCCACTCCCACAGTGCAAAGAGCATCCATCTTCAATGATCACTGGTTTGGCTCTATGGCAACACAGGATGATGCTAAAACACATTTGAAGGAAAGGAGACAGGAGCCCAGACTTCCTGGACTATAAATAGCTTTCTTACTGATTTGAATCACCTTCTGATAAAAACAGTGTTGAGAGTGTCTCAGTCTCCCACCAAAAACTCTTAATTTTGTTTTCCTTTAATACTGTCTGTTGTATAAGAAGTAACAAAATAGCAAAGGACTGGTCTTCATGACCCAGAAAGGCTTGCTCACATGTTGCTATGAAAGATTTAAGAGCTCTGCAGAAGAACATGAAGTAGAGGAAAGGAAAAAGAAAAAAGGAAAGAAAACCCTCAGCTATAAAGAAGTCTAACTGAGAGAGCTTCCTGCTGAGAGCAAAGAAGGTTATAATAGAAATCTCATGGTACAGTCTTCATCAAAGAAGAAACCTGACGGCTCTTTATCAAAGTTTCACCACAGTTGGTCAAAATCTGTTGTTAGTCACATCAGTGTAATCCCCAAGTAACTCAACCAAAGAGAGAATGTGAACAATTGAACTTATTCTGGATCTAGCCAGTATGTACTGAAAAGTACAAAAATGAGGAGAGCTAAACAGTGACAGTTCATCCAACAGAAAATGAAGTGGTCACACAGCAGGCCCTCACAAGAGGAGGGATGTGTGCAATGCAAAGAAATAGTTGGAGGAGTTAACACAAGTTGAGAGAAGTTTTTCCTTGAAAAGACTTAATTCCTATTAATTACAGAACATGCAGATAAGAGTTTAACTCCCAGCTATGATAAGGGGATTAAAACACATCTTTCATCAAGACTATTTTATTGCTTGACCTAAAAATAATTAATTTGAAGATTAATTTCTCTCACTTTTTTTGCATGCAGAATTTGCATTTGCTTAACAGTACAGCTTATTGCAACTATGTATTATTCCAGGATTCCCTGTGTGCACCTATTGTCTCCCAGCTGGAACTGAAAAGATGTTGGTTCAACCCATGCCTACACTATCCAGGGTATTTCCTTCTTCACAATGCTGTAATGGCACAATTTGCATTTTTACAGACTACTGCCATTTACAACAACAGGGATTTCTTCTAAGATGAATTCTAAGATAATTCTAAGATTAGCTCATGCCATGACACTGAAATAGCAGTAGGCACAAGGCAGGGAGAAGGTAAGCCACATCAGTTAATGGCACAAGGTTTGTGTGTTTCGATTTCTTACTGACACGTAGCAATCCATTACTATTCACATGTGATTACACACTATCCACTATCAGAGCCCTTACTAAGGGCTGCCAGCATGCATTGTCCATCACTATTTCTGGCAAGCACATGTAGCAATCCATTCCTATTCACATGTGATTACACACTATCCACTATCAGAGTTTACTAAGGGCTGCCAGCACGCATTGTCCATCACTATTTCTGGCAAACGATCTTCACCCATTCAGTGACTCAGCATCGGGAGAAAGAAGCTTATGTTTTACAGTTCCATATTCAGGAGATAAAAAAATTTACACAATTTAAGCCTAAGCCTAAATCATCCACACAGAGACTGAGGCTTGTTTAACTCTCACCTTCGAACTGGCTGTGCAATTTTACTTCTGGGAATGCCACTCCCATTGACGGCCAGCGATGGTCTTGGAAGAGCACTGCGCCCTACGATGCCTTGACCAGCAGTCTTGTTTGGCATTGGGATCCCAGTGTTGGAATACAGCTGCGAGTTGCTGGACACTGGAATACTGCTACTGTTACTACTCCCTTGTACAGTTGGGCTTACATAGGCAGTAGCTTTGAGAGGCTGTCTGACAGACACTGGAAAATGTCCCACACTGTGAACTCGGTGTTGAAGCTGTCCTGGTGATGGAACTGTGAAGAGTGGTAGAAAACAAAGCAACAAGGTCAGTATGCAACAAACAAGACCAGGTAGTAATGCTCATTTCAAGACAGATCTGAATAAGGACTAACACATCATTATACAATTTACTTGCTGACTACAAACTGCTGAAAAATCTCTTGAATCCAATATTGTATCCAGAAACACTGCACTGAACTAAAATATCCTGTTCCACCCCCATCCTGAAAAAAAATCCCAGTCCATATTCATCCGTCTTTCTCCCCTCAAAGAGATTAAATTAGCCATGATAAGCACACTAAATCCACCTACGCACTTAGAGCTTTGAACAGGAGAAACTGCTGAAGATAAAAATTAGTCACTGTTAGGTAATTTTGATTTCTGTGAGGTGGCATGCAACAACCACATCTTGTTCAAGCAACATTGCATTAAAGCATTATGAAGCATCACAGAAGTTTAAGCTTTACGCAGAAAAACAATAAAAAGGCTATAAAAGGTCTTGAATGTCACAGCACACTCCACAGCTGATGTTATGTAAACTATCATTTTAAATCAAGGCTATGAGCTCCAGAAGCTTTATATATAGATTTTTCTACCCAATCCTGCCCTCTGGCGTACATTTGGAAGGCATCACTTTCAACATACCAAAAGCAAACTGTCAACAGCCTGAAGCATATAAATTAAGACACCACATTTAGAGCAATCCTTTTTCAAGCCTTTGAAAAAAGGACATCTTTAAACCATTTAAAGACACAGGAAAAATTGCAGGGGAGTGATTAAATTCAACTATACTGTCAGTATATTGTTATGGAACCCTTATCACAATATAACTCCTAAAATACCCCAGCACAGCCACTTAGTATGAATGGTTTTTTTAAAAATGTGTTTCACAAAGATGGAATTTTATACACACACATATGTAAGAGCATGAACACACAAAGAAATATGTATTTCTAAAATAATAAACAAAATTAAACTGTCAGTGCACAACCATGAAAATCCATGTGGGAACCTGAACTATTTCCATTCTCATATTCAAGCAGGAAAAAATACAACAAAATAATCCATCAGACAACAATATTTTCCAGAAAAGAAGCAATTTAATTGTTTTGAAAACATTTATAATTTGGGCTCAAATTTGAAAGAAAACACCTACAGGAGAAGATTTTTGCCAGCCTCTCCCTCCAAAATCTCACAGGAATTGCTCACATTCTACATTAATAATTCATCTACTAGACCAATACTCCACCCCCTCGTCAAGAAGTTACCTAAATTAAACCAATTACAGAGAAATTTTAATTCCCCCACTCAACAAGTATATTATACTTGAGAATATGACCCTCTTTTTACTGCATTTCCTCAGAAGAAAGTGGCTCAACTTCAGCAGTAGAGAGGTCATGTATTTTAAGACGCGTTTATACAGTGTACTGTACAACCAGCATTGTATACATTACCAAGAAAATCAGATTTCAATTGTAGTATCAAAACTAAAAATGTGAGCTTACATTAATTAATTGCACTTTTGGTGTTTCTACAATATTATTATTTATTATTATTATTATTTCACTTTTAATGCTGGCACAAGATGGGCAAAAAAAAAAAAGTGAAGAAACTTTCAATAACAAGACTGGCAGAATTTACTTTCCAAAACAGAAACTTTGAAAATCCTGGGGTATATTGAAATCTTGTGCAAAAGAACAGTTTGCTTTTAATTTTTCATGGAACAAAGGATCAGTGACCAGGACACGCATTCTACCACTTTCTCCAGCTCTTGTGTGTCACTGTGATATTTAGGAAAATCCTTTCACTAGTATTTTCTCCTGAGAAGCCTCAGAAAAGAAATGTAAACAATAACTATCTGATGGCTGTGGAATGTGGTCTGGAGATGGTTTACCAACAGGTGGATCTTTGATTGTTCTCCTGTGAATTGTTTTTACTTGATGAACAATCATGGTCCAGCTGTGTCGAGGCTCTGAGCAGTCAAGAGTTTTTATTATTCATTCCTTTCCTAGCCTTCTGATGTATCCTTTCTCTCTATAGTTTAGCATAGCACTTTTTAATAGCATATAATATTACATAATATAATGTAATATAATATAATAAATCAGCCTTCTAAGAAATATGGAATCAGATTCATCTCTTCCCTTGTCCTGGGACCCACAAAAACATTGACACTTGTGTTTGGCCAAAGAACACAGGTACTTACTACACGACTGCATCCTTGAAATCCCATTACTGGCTCCATGTAAATTGGAGTCAAAGCTCTGACTATTCCTCACAGTGACAGGAGAACCAGCAAAGCCAGCATTACTGCTGATGGCGGGGGTGCTTGGCATCCGAGCGAGGTTAGGCATGCTTCTGCGGAGTTTGTCTGCAGCAAAAGAAGACAACATCCACAGTCAGGTCAGAACTTCCAACAAACACAAGCAGCCTCAGCGTCAGTTCTGTAGAAAATCAGGAAATCAGAATTATAACAAACTATTTCAACAAAAAGAGAGGTTTGTTCTACCAGAAGAATATGAGTATGTTATTGACAACCTTCAAATTGAACCATTATGTCTATTGTAACAGCATGATTATTCTCAAGTAATTTTAAAGACACCAACAAGCAGCACATTTGCAGAACTCCAAGGATTTAAACAATAAATAACGATGAGTTTCACATAGATGTGTAAAGTAGGTCAGGTGCACCATGTTCTAAATGTGCCTGTTTCTTCACAGTGAATACAAAAGCAAGTCTGCACTGGCAGTCAGACAAAGCTATGTACTCTGTGGATGTGTAAAGACAGGTGAGAAATCCATCCTAAGTGACTGAATCTTGCTTTCAGGTGCCAGTAAGATGCTAAACACCTCCATTCAGAACCTAACCTTGTTAGCATATTAAATTTCTGCAGGCAGCCACATGCAAGAACTGTTAAGTCTTGATGCAGTTCAGTTGCTTGGATGATATAAGAATTTTTAAATCTGAAGTTTCTCCCTCCTACCTCACTTGTGCTACCTGATTTGGTAGGCATTTTCAGAGTAGCTGTTCTTGTAGGGCTTTTCACAAAAAGAAAGCTGTAAATGCCCCCAATGTTTTTGGGGCAGGTACAACAGCTAAGGCAAGTGTCTAAGAGGTCAGAAGACATCTTCAATCCCATTCACACCAGTTCATTTGAAGAGAGAAACTGAAACCTTCCTGACATCTCAAGGTAGCTTCCCAACTACAACACCATGAGGTAATCTAAAGGAAAACTCTTCTGGTCTCTTCTGCCATTAGGCCAAAGGGAGAGAACTCAGTTATATGCAATCAGAAGGGACTGGGATGAAGGCACAGACTGAAGGACCTGGTCTTGTGACATGACAGACTCCAGTAAAGCACCGCTGTGGGAAAACAGTGGGAATTCAGTTGTCATTGACAACATCGCCAAGGTTTGCCTCTTGGCCAGGTTCAGAAGCACAAGTGCTGTGCCCTGCCGAGGTGGCTACGTCCCTCCTCACAGCATGGCCAGCACAGAGGTCACCAGCTCCTATTCCACATAGATTCCAAAGGCTGGAAGATGACAAAAAGACTTACACTGCAACAGAAAGCAGGGGCGTGCTTGTCTTGTCACAGCAGCTATGACTGCTCTCTCCCACAGAGAGTAGGGCATTTCTAGACTGATGCTTTGGTTTTATGTGTAGGAACAAGAGAGCACACTGCTTGCAACTGCTGGCATGGGTTGACCTCCTGGCTCATACAGGGCAAGTTCAGTTCACAGAAACTGCAGATTTATTTAGAAATCTGTTGATCAGTCCACATAAATATACAACCTATTTAGCACCATCATTATCTCCTCTAATCCTTAAAGCTGCTAACAAGTGAAAAGCAGTAAGACGTGACAGTACAGTTCTATCTATACAAGTTATTAGGAGTCACTGACAGTAACTTCAATAAATGTGATGCCTTCAATATATGTGACACTTCAATATATGTAACTCCAGCAACCTGTGTCACAGAAAGGCTTTATCTCCAGCAGGAAAAGGAAACGTAAGGTTTGAATCCCTGGAATCCAGAGTACAGTCAAATCCTAATAAAGAACTACAGTACAGACAATCTTTCACCAAACAAGTTAGAATTGTGCTTCAGTGATTCACTACTGACAAAGGCAGACTGAAACTGTCAATGGTACAGCAGTGAACACTAGCAAGGGGGGTTACCACTGTGGTGCAGCCAAGGTAATAAGTATTAATATCAGTGATGTAACAATGATAAAACAGTTATCAGGCTTCAAAAACTGTCCTGGGGATGCAAACAATAGCATCCATACAGCTACTGTATGTATCTATTTCTCAAATATTCAATTTTTTTGAATATTGCAATAAGTATTAATATCAGTGATGTAACAATGATAAAACAGTTATCAGGCTTCAAAAACTGTCCTGGGGATGCAAACAACAGCATCCATACAGCTACTGTATGTATCTTTCTCAAATATTCAAGAATTTTGCAAACTGAAGAGGGAACTGTCACTCTATGATGCAATCCTTGAACAAGAGTGGCAAAAAAATCATGAATATGGGATGTCTGTAGCTACAGTTAATTCTGGAGTCCTAGCCTACCCTTTCAAAGTCCTAGGTCCTGAAATCCTAATTCAACATTACAGAACTTGGCAAAGAAAGGTTTGAGCAGCAGGATAGCGGTAAGGAAGACAGCACTGCATAAAACAGCTTTTTAAGTATCATGTTGTATAGCAGAATTCTTTGGACTCTACACGCTCTTTTCCTTTGAGACTGCATCAGCCATCCCAGGCATTATTTGTGCCTTGAACTGTCCAGTGGATGCAGCTACAATAGCAGAAAAATAGGTACGGAAGTAGCTTGGATTTCCTCCATGTCTTGGGTGGCCACGTCTTTTGCCTCCTGTTCATTAGTCCCTTCTTGTTCCAGCAGTTTGCTCTGCTGCTGATTCCTTCAGTCCTCAGGCAGCAGATTCCTGCTGCACCTGCAAATTCTCATCCATCAAGCAGCTGTGTTACTTCTTTGACGGGTCCTTGTGTCTGCTGAGATAAATGGCCCTGAAAAGCAATGAAAATAGCAGGTCAGTTTAGTGTTTGGAGAAAACGCAGAAATGTTCGCCTTGATGGCATTTTGTAGCTTTCATCTTCGTGGACGATGCATCCTCTTTTATCTCCTTCTTGAAGTTTGCTCTGTCACCTGCTTCCCTCCTAAGAACAGTAGAAATAGTCTTACAGACATTTGGTTTGTAAACGAAATGATGGCTCTTGTGAGCTTAATATGTGGAAGCAGAAGGTGGGAATTATGTGATTTTAATATTATTTCAGGCCACTGAGATGTGAATAGATATTAACTTGCTGAAAATTTATGAAAACAGAACAAAAGTTTTTCCAAGCTGCTTTCGTTTTCAGACCTCTTTGCTGTCATAAGACTGATGAGAAAAATTAACAATATTTTTCCAAGCTGCTTTCGTTTTCAGACCTCTTTGCTGTCATAAGATTGATGAGAAAATTAACAGAGAAGAGAAGGAATAGAGATGTATTCTCAGTTGAGAATGAATTTGCTCAAACATCCTGTTTGTGATGAACACTGGAATTTGCTACAGTTTCTGCTACCTCTTCTGCACTAATCTGGTTCAGTTACAAACCTAAAAAAATAATCAGTTGCTTGCAGTTGTTTTTTTAGGAAGAAGTGGATAGTAACACCAGTAAGGGACTTCAAAGGACATAGACCTGTTCAAGAAATGACTGGATGTGGCACTTGGTGCCATGGTCTAGTTGGCAAGGTGGTCACCAGTCAATGACTGGAGTTGATGATCTCCAACAGCATCCACAGTTATTACTGTAACCCACTACTGAGTTTCAACTATAACTTAGGTTGAAAAAAATAAGATGTTTAGGTAGAATACAGCCATATAGAGCATCACAGGTGTATCTTTGCCTTTCCCAGCCTTCTTTGAGATAAAATATTAGGACCTACAGACATTGTATTGTTGAGGTATTTGTATGTGTGAAGAAAATTCAAGGACAGGTCATGCAAGGGGCATTAATAATTGGTTTCTGGCTCTCACCACCTACTAAGAATAATTCATGCATATATACACGTGCTTGTCACTTCATGAGCTTTCTTTAGGCAGCATACGTTGCCCTTTCACATATCTGCAGTAGAACTGCCTGCTGCATGTTTACACTTTTCCCCATATGTGGCATCCATTCTGAATTAGCCCATTGCCTCTACAGCACAAGAAAAGCTGGGAACTGTGAAATACAGATCCTGTGCCCTCAACTGAAAATGTAGATGAAAAGGCCACCCCATCACACAGATCATATTCACTACTACTAGAAACAGGTCAAAAAGCAGGAAAAGCGCCCCTTCTTTGTCAAACATGCCACAAAATTACAGTGAAGACAACAGTTTGCCTCTCACCCAGATGCCTCAGTTCTCATTTTTTGCCAAGAAGTTCTTCCCCTGATGCTATTTCTTCTCTGAAGTCAGCTCAGGATCAGTGGCCCAGCTTCTTTCTGGCAGGACACCAGAACAGGCAGCACCTGCTTTCTGTCTTCGGATCCCCGCACCGCTGGTGGCTGTCCCCGTTCCACTGCTGCTCTTCTTTTCTCTTCCCTGACCTAATACTATCACTGCCCGAAGATTAATTCCATGTAGCACACAAGCAGACCTTGTTTTCAGAGCAAACTGCTCCAGAAGAGGTGCAACCTTGGTGGGCTGCCAGATGGGGACTTCTGTAGGAGACCTTGGTCAGTATCATCTTCTATCTGCCAAAATGCCTCTCCAACGAGGTTCTCCTTGCAGGGAGGGCTTAAGTTGACTTTACAGTGAAGCCTCTTGAAACACATTTATTCCTTCACAGTTATTCTCTGCAAGTGTTGTCAATGTTTTATTTGAACAAAAGAAAAGGACTCCCAAACCTCACCAAAAGCACAGACATTTATCAGAATCAGAATTATTAGTGTCTCAGAGAAATCTGTATCAATGTTGGAGCAACCTTAGCAGTTTCTCACACATAAATCTTTCACACAAATCTTGCAACTTCAATTCTGTCTTATCTGCATTGTATGCACAAACAGGTGGAGTAAAACCATAAGGAAAAAAATCTATGCTTCTCAATTTTAAATATTATATTCTACATTATGTAGACATTCAGACTGTGTTCTGAAATCCTTAACAAACTTCTAGACTTTATAACAACTTCTCTTGTAGACTCTATTACTATTTCACTTTATGAGATTAATTTCTCTTCCTCATTTCTGAAGACCTGAGATAAGTATGTGCATTATATTTGTCACAGTTATAACATCTGTAACATCCCAAATACACCAGGGTCTTTTTAATGGTCTGTGGAATCACAAGCCGATACAACAAAGACACCAGTGTGTAAAAGCACAGATTAAAGCAAGTACTTCAGTTAAGTGCATGATGTCATTCTCAATAATGTCAATACCTACATTTTATTCAGAATTATTACTTCATCCCATACTGGTTTCACATGCATATGTCTCCCACCACAGATAGTTAGAGCCAGATAAAGATTTTTCCATTAGCCTTCCATGAGTTCTCCCACTGATCACTGTCCTCAATATAATCCAAAGGCAGCAAAGTAATATTATTTTACTCCTATTCTCTAATGAAGCCTGCAACAATTTCCTAGAAAGAATTTTTCCTTTCTTACTGAGCAAAAGAGGTTATAGGCAGGAACACCTCTTAAGTCTATGCTGAACCCATATCCAAACACTATGCACTGGTGCTCTTCTATGTCTGCCTGGAGTTTGCTTAAAAAACCTAAACAACAAACAGAAAGCACAACTGCAGCTCTCAAAATGAGGCAACTGCCAATGATGTCCATAATATCTTTGAAGTGTAGGCAAGAAAGTTACTCATAACTACTAATTTCTGGAAAAGCAAATTTTTCAAGTGAATGGTATCTGTGGCTTTTTTATGAAGGTATATGCCAAGCCAAAAACTTAATAAGCAACGTGAAAAGGAAATAGAAAATTACACTAAGATTAACCAGATTGAATACATTGCTACTCCATGAACCGTGTATTTTTCATCCATCCCTTCTTACTATATTTACCCTGAATAATTTGTCCAAAATACAAAGTTTCCAATTTTCACATACTATAAAAATGGACACTTTAAAATGCACAAAAAATAAGTGGAGCCAGGATAAAAGGTTGTGAGCAAGCTGATCTCAAGAGATGGAAAGTAGGCCTGAACACAAGAAAATCAATCCCATTTTCAGTATCTTTTCTAGCCTGGATCTTGATTACTCTAGATGATTTCACAGCACTATAGTTAACCATTACTTCCGGTTTCAGAAAATCAGAAGTATAATGGGCAAAAATACTATCAGCTAATTAATAAAATTACCAAACAGAAATAAAATATATTTTTAAAATGTTGTTTTGCATCAAAGTAAGAAAAATAATGCATACTTATGGACAACATAAAGCAGAAACCAGCTTGGTTTTATTAATTTAGGCAGTATTTTTTCTATGAAAATGATTATATATAAAGTACTCTTGATATTAATAGTTAGCAGTGTTTTAAGTTGCTAACCAGCAACTTCTTCAAATTAGACTAAGGGGAGAGAGACATAAGCATGAATCTTTCCACTGCAAATATATTATAAGCTTTATTAAAGCATAAAACACACACTAACTAGACAAACTCACTTCACTTAATTGAAACAGATACTTAAAAAGCTGTTCATACCCTATCTCTCTCAGTTCTTCTTTAAATTATCTATTTTCTGACCCACCAACCAGCTACAAAATCCCCAAAAATCAGGATACCTTAAAAAGTTTACAAATGTAATTTTTCTGACGTAATTCAGAAAAATTCAGCTGATTTAGGAAGAGGGTGTAATTCAACAGGGAAAACAAATCCAGACAGACTTCACACAAAGCTTATCTATATTCTTGCCAGAACTGCCAATAAAACCTATTAGAAAGCTAACATGCACACTCTACAGACAATGGCTACGAAAATACTGTTTAAAAGGTAACAACAAGTACAACTACAGCTCATGCTACAAGTGGCCACACATACACCTTAAACTCATTGCTGTTATCTTATTACAAAGGTTCCATACCTTCTTGGTGATATCTCAGGCGCTGCTCCTCACAGCACTGACTCCACTTTCTCAGCACAGCCAACAAACCCCATCTCTCTGCTTGATCAGCCAACCTGCTCTTTTATAATACCCCTCTTAATTGGATCCAGCTGTGGCCTATTAAGGGCAGGCTTGTTCTTCATGCTTGATAATTAGCACAGCTGTAACTCCTTAGGGGCCAGATTACCTTCACCACTGTCTCTATTCTCCTACCTTTTATCTAACCACACATTGCAACCTATTTCACATCTAAACATATTAAGATTGGCACACACCTGCCACTTTATGCTGGTGTTTGACCAGCAGCCTTCCAGAACAGCAAGCTGTTGGGGACTGGCAGTAAATGTGATTGACACCATTCATTCAGGCATGAGTGGAATAAGGCGAGATAAAGAACCTGAACCTGACAGTGAGGGTAACATGATATGGTGTGGTCCAGAAGTATGTAATTTTATCTTCAAAAGACATACAGCAATTTAAAACAGGGTACAGTGTCAATATTACAGCAGGGGCAGCACTTTGCTACAATACATTGGCAAGAACAATGTATGAACTCACTAAAGTATAGCTTCAGACATAGCTAGAAAACATCTCAGAGACTATTCTCACCCCCAGAAAAGGCAGAAGATCACTAGAGCACCAGAAAGTGCAAACCATTCATCTGCTACCTAAAATGCAGCCCTGTGGATGGAGAACAAGCAGACCTTTGGCTATAGTGAGAGACCAGACACCTGGTGCACAAGTCAGTGCCTACGTGAAGGTACCTCATGGCATCCCACAGATCCTGGGTTGTTTATGGAAGCTAAACAGCGTTGACACAGGGTGATGGTGAAGCCAGAGTGCATCAAAGTACCTCATTCTGCTCTATCCCAGCAGCTGAATGAGGCCCTTCATACAGAGGTGTGCACCTACATGCCAGCATTTAAATGTAGGTGCTTCTCATCAGGCAAACAATACTATACTCCTAAAAGAATTATTAGTTTTCCAGGTTTATCACACCTTCACCATATTTTTCACATGCAGGTAATTAAGTACCTCACCTAGAGGACCATACCAAACAAAGATCACCAAAAGCAAGTAGGGCAGCATCCCTCAAACTATTTGCCTAAAGGCAAATAATTATAATTAAAGGCAAAAAATTATAATTAAGCTAAATATGTAGACTAGTTTAGCAGAAATACCGTGTCAAAGCTAAACACTGGGGTTTTTACCCCAGACTGAGTGTCAAAATTCGACAGTTACTTGCTACTTGTTCTTCTTTCATGAAAAGCTCTGTGAATGCCCAGATGAAGCAGAGGCCAGACCTTTCATACAAGAATGAAAGTGATCTCTTTGGGAGAAGACAAAGGCATAAAAATTTAGGAAGACTGTTGGAATGGCCAAGAGCAACACAGCATGTGGTATAGGTGACTTAATTATTAATTATGGATCATGCTTTCCATATATACTGAAGGCAAAAACTAAAGGTTCGGTTTTTCCATCTTCCACATCCTTCCTACTCAACTGCCCTCGTAAACTGACAGTGTGGAACACACCATCCATCACAGAGAGCTTCAGACAAATTCCTGTTTTGCAGTCTGCCTCCATTTCAGTGTGTAGGAATTCTTAAGAGACAATAAAATTTTTGCCAAGATGGTAAATGCTGACAAGAAGATGTTGTAATACTACACAGACATCCTCACTTCAGTGAACACTTGACTCCTCATCTCCTTGTCTGCCAAAAGAATACAGTCAAAGCAAAATGCTTCTCACCATCAATATTTGTCAGGTCCATCAGAGTGAGCTGCATGCGTTAGAGGCTGAAGCTGTAGAAGCTGAGGAGATCATTCCCTCCTAAAGACAGTGGTACTGACTATTACAGCACTGTTTGTCATTCCTGCAAACAGGTAACTGTGAAGTCACATGCCCAGCTTCTGGGTTATGCCAAACACATTATCCAACACCTCAAAGTTCTTGAGAAAAAAGCCAGCCAGGTGGTCTTTTATTTGTACACTTCATAGTTAACAAACTAGGAGTCTAATGTTTTTAGTACCTTAAAGGTTCCCATACCTTTCCATGCAGGAAATCCAGTGCTTAAGTTCCACTGACATGGAAGATTAAAAAAAAAATAAATTCAAAACACATTTGGGAGTCACATAAAAACATGGCAGCAACAAATCATTCTCTTATTCCTGAACAAAAATGACCAAAAGCCTACCTTTGTAGTTCCTAACATTTCTGCAAGCCCAGCAATGCTGTCCCACTCTTGTACCTCCCCAGCAAGAGAAGTAACATTAAAATTAATGTGGCACAAATGCTGTACCATCAAACACCCACACTGCTCTACCCTCTGTTAACATCACCTCTCCTTCTATATTGCCACTTGTCAATGATACTTCCATGCCATGGATTACTTTGAATAGAAGTGGTTTGGGCACCAACCTGTCATGTCTTGTTTGTCAGAAAAGCAACATGCATACCTGTAGCACTATAAATAGCAACTAGATGTTGTTTTGAACAACACATTTATTTTCTTGCCCAAGGGTGAGCTGTAACCTGCAATGTTACAAACAAGACCCTGGCTGGAAATGGATTGTTTAGAATTAACTTGGGGGAAAGACTGAAGGTATAGGAAAGTAAAATGCAGCCAAAAGAAAAAAAATTGTGATCATAATAAGGAAAGAAAAGAAGTTAACAGCTACAATGGAGGGAAACTTAAATCATGACTAAGCGTCGAGATACAGATCTTCCATATTCTGGAAGGTATCTCAAATGCAGTGCAAAAAAGCATCAATATCTCAGGATAGTTTAGAAGTGACATTATCTCCAACTACTTTAACAATCAGTCCTATCAGACCTGGAAGAGAAGCAAAGTGCTATAAGCACTCATCACAGCACAGCTGCATTAACAGCAAACTCAAGAAAAAGAAGGAAATTAAAATCTGAATACTCAGATCTGTATTTTACTGCATCCACAATGGACATGTGTACATCAAGCTTGAAAGCCCCAGAGGCTCTTCTAGCTAACTATCAGCCTGCTAAAACATGCTCTACTTTTTGTTTCTTTCTTCACCGGGGGTCATCTTTGCAGCATTTTAAAACAGACTAAAACAACCATTTTCATGACCATGTCACAGATTACATTTTGTAAAAAACTGCTTAACAATAACATCCCTTCATCATTTACGCAGGCTTAAATTATTTGTCACAATTTATGTACAATTCATCTCTAAAATGGCACTGGCATCTGGCAGAGAAAAGACCACTTCTCAGAAAAGCATGCAACCCACCTCCATTAATCCTATTTGGTTGCTGCTCTGGAGTTTGGGCTTGAGAAGAGTAGAAGGGTTGCTGATAAGTATTTGTAGGGAATTGCGGGGAAGTAGGGCTCCTCCTGCAGTCCCGGATACTGGAGAAAGTCTGTGAGTGAGGAATCCCTCTTTGGAAGGGGGAGCAGCGAGTCAGACGTGGCTGCGGAGGTGGAAGGTGGTCAAACTCTTCCTCATCCTCAAGACTATAGCGATCATATTCCTGGTCACTGCATGTCCCTTTTTTTCCCGTATGCAGAGAAACACTGGAAGTATGCCTTGACACAGATGCTGAAGTTGAAGCATAATCTTGCCTAAGGCCTGTAAATTCCAAGAGGAGCATGATTCAGCTTCTGCTAAGTGATTAACTCTAAATATGCACTTCAATCTTGAAAACTACACAGGTAAGTAGACAGAATTTTACATCAAGTATTGAATTTAAAATGTAATCAGGCTGAGGATCTGATGTAGGATTCATCTGATCTATTTTTCAGGCATCTAAGCCTGAATTCTCTCCTTCAAAATATTTTTTAAAATAAAATACTAAAACAGAATACAGAAGTCTCCAAAAGATGTCTTAGATGCCTTTCTTAAGAGAAACCACTCTCAGGAGGCACATATTTCTCTGCCAATAAGGACTACATGAGTACTAAGTTTTTAACTTCTCAATACTCTTAATTAGAGGAATTACACACACATTAGTTTGCCGAGCTATTGCTGTTGAACTTTTGTATTCGTGCAACAAAAATGTTTACAATGACATTTCTTAAACCTACAACCCATCCAAATCTTCTGGCTCTCCAACCTCCCTGAACAAGAATTAGTTCCTGATAGCATCCAGTCTCATGGACAAGGCTTAGCGGTAACACAACTGTATTTTACAAAGCTACACAATCGTACCACTCTCTTCTCAGAATGCCAGGTTTTGAAAACTATCTTACAATAATCACTACCCTGTAAGAGCCTGTTTGCTCCAGATCAAGTGAGAGGGAAACATTCACATCCCTTGCACATCCCTCCTTTCTCCAGATGCACAGCAACCAAGGAAAAAACACTGCACACCCAGGAGCCAACTAACTCTGACAGTAGCTGCAGGTAACAACCTTCCTAAACCTTCAAGAAGCCCTGAATTTTTAACAGATGCTTTTGTTTCATAATGGAAACTTCTTAATATGCTTCCTCTCCCTCTCCTTGAGTGGGAATTTCTATTTGTGGCTGTGAAGAGAGCGTGCCTGCGTGCACGTATAGAATTGCCACTTTCCACGGGATTAAGTGGTCAACAACTGTCACATGCTCAAACATTCTCCACCAGCTGCTACTACAAGGATGAGACACTATCAATTGCACATGACACAGATTTGAAGAGAAACCAGCATTTTTCTTTCCAGTCTGCCAATGCCCTGATTCCTTCAAGAGCTAAGTACCTGAATTATTTTTTAAACCTCACTCTGAAGGAGATGAGCACAGCTGTCATTTAAATAATGCAATCCTTTGTATCCTTGACAGTCATAACTCTTTTTCTTTTTGA
Source organism: Passer montanus (assembly GCF_014805655.1). Taxonomy (NCBI): domain Eukaryota; kingdom Metazoa; phylum Chordata; class Aves; order Passeriformes; family Passeridae; genus Passer; species Passer montanus. Next base: position 6,479,225 of record NW_024367708.1, on the reverse strand, counting down.
AATTAGAACACTTGTTAATTTCTCTGCTTAACATGATGCACGCTACCAGATACCCAGCAAGCTCTCCTCCTGCCAGCAGGTGATCACTCTGCCCGCCCAGTCTGGTGGCTTCAGCCAAATCACGGCTCTAACTTTTTCTGCTCATGTTATTTTTTTTTTTAAATAATCACTTATTACTTAGCATTTTCATTCAGGCCCCATCTGTGAATTTCTCTTGCTTTTAATCTCATCACTTCCTCCTTGATATCTCACTTGGCACTAACAGGATACAGGAGAAATATTCCACTTTTTGTCTCAATAACCTCTAAGTCAAATGCCCTTTATTAATTAATTTATTAATTAATTTATTAATCCATTTATTAATTTATTAATAAATATTTTACAAAAATTACTATTAAGCCAAACTATATGTCAAAGAAGACTCTAGGCTCAGATTTGTGCATAATTACTAGTTTTAAACCAAGATATTGAATTTAAAAGCCCTAATTCTGTATTTAAGTGGGATTTCATTTCAAAACTCATCTAAAAATATAAGAAAATTGAAGTGGAGGCAAAGAAAGCCAAGAGAGCTGCTTATGTTTACCTTTCTCATTAAATGCAATCATGAGAAAAATGCTTTAGGATCCTTCCTCTCCAGAAATAAAATTATTTCACTTAATATTCAGAAAAATATAGACATCAAATTTTGCAAGATCCAGTACCAGTTCAGATTAAAATGAACCCAACGATATGCACACCTTCTCCATGCAGGTGAAGAGTACTTCCACCTGCCACTCAAGAGGCAATACCACTTAAAAAATATTTACTTCACTGAGACCAGACTGGAGCAGATTTAACTGTTATGGGAAGTCTTCCTCAGACTGTTATGAAAACCAAAAAAGTGCCACCTACTCTCCTCCTGTAGACGAGCCATGATCTGAACATCAGTGAGGTCTTGCAGCTTGTATCCCATGGAGATGGAATCATCTTCCAGCTCCGAAGTGCTCAGTTCACTGTCTATTGATGACTGTGGACTCAAAGGGGAACTCCTAGAAAGGTATCCTAAGTAAGAAAACATACACTTTAGGCTACAAATATGTCTGGCCACTTTCATTCAGAATCATCTGCTCTTGACATCACAGTAGCTTAAAACATTTTCTGAATAGCACATAAAAACTTTCAGAAGTGTAGTTCAATTCCCTATCAATTAGCAAAGAGCTTTGATATTCATGAGAAGTAGTAAGTGTAGGAATGGATCATGGATTCCTCAGCTTGTTCCCAAAATAACACTGCATAGCCCAGACAATGAATAATTTACCCAATACTGTTCTGATACAGCTCAGATTAGTGTAGTCTAACCACCATCTGCATTTGCATCTCTCTTATGGGACTGTGATTCTCCCTACTCTGTTTTGCAAAACAAGTGGATTATGTGTCACTGACTTCTGCTCAGTACTCAAACGTTGCATCAGAGCCATTTAGTTAAATTTCACTATTCTTTTTTTAAACTATCTATAATTATCACATAAATCAATCACAGTAACAACTAAGGTTGAACATTATGCAACAGAGAAAGCATTGCTTCCTTCACAGAGCTACCTTTTTGAAAGGCTCTGGATTCTACTTTTTCCCTGAGTGTGATAATAAAATATAAACTAATTTGCAATTAGTTTATATTTGAGCTAGTTGTTGTCCCACTTTAAAGAAAAATCCCATCAACTAAAACAGCAAATAATTTTCTAATGTCCTCTGGACCACCAGAGACCCACAGCCTGCAGGGCAAGAACTGCTGCGACTGTGGCTCACCCGCTGCGCTTGTATCACAGGTGTGTTTGCATCCTCTAGCACTGCTGAAAGCAGCCACCTAAAATTCATCCTAAATTCAGCTATTTTCTAATAATAGCTCCAAAAGAAAAGGACAGGCAGGGGATTACTTTGCTTTGGAAGGATTACATGGAGTAAGTATTTTTGCTTTCTTAAATGTGCACGTTACAGCAGTCCCTGAGGTTCTACAGAGGTAGTAACAGTTGTGCTCTTTTGGAGCAGCAGAGGGAAGCTAGACAAGGTATCTGAGGGTACCTCAAATAGCATGAGTTCATTTAGGAACTAGGCTTCATCCCATTGAATAGGGAAAACGTTTCACTCACATGCAGACAGCTACAGCAGGCGCTCCGTCTGGAGCTGTTTCTCACTCACAGTGCCCATATCCCTTAAAATAGGGATTTCTGCAGTGATTTCAAGCACTGAAATGCACACAGATGGGTGTTACACTGATCATCAGCCCATCCTCAGCCCATGTCTCTTCCTGCCAGCATAAAATGCTAATGCCTCTAGTCCAGAAGATTGTCTTCTCCACTGCCACTGCAGTTAAAGAGAAGCCACAGATACAAACTGATATCTGTAGTGAAGAAGGAAAATGCAAATCCTTGCAATTTACAGACCACCAAAAGTTTTCTATTTTCCTAGAACTTACTTGTGTGTTCCCTGCAAAATAGTGGAAAACATAAAATAAATCTTGAAATTAGCAACAATACCAGCTTGAAAGTAGGCATGATTCTGCCAGCTCTTCTTATTATAAATTCTCACTGCCAATTTCATTACACAGCTGTACATATGTTTCTGTGGACACAAGGAAGGGGCACCATGGGGCAGAAATAAGCAACAAAGCTGGGGACTGTTTAAGCTGACACAGTCACAACTGTACTACTGGGTAAATCATTAGTGGTATTTACTAGCATCACTGTCCCATAACATGCTGCATAACACTTGTAGTTAACAGCCAAATTTTAGGCCATCAAAAAAAACCCCAACTACACTTTCCCTCTGAGATATGAGTTCATATACAATCATCCAAAAAGAGTACTGCTGTTAAATGCTAGCAGGATTAGATAAAATCAAGCACTTCTGTAAGCACGTAAATTAACAAAAAGATAAGCATTACCTGTCCGTTCAGGTGTTAGTATTGCTTTACTGGAAGTTTTAGAGAAGCTGGGACTGTTACAGCCATTGGTATATGGGGTGAGTCTTGCAACAGGACTATAGGGAAAAGCCAAGGAGACAGGTGTAGAGAAGAGGTTCCGCCATCGGCTAGCTGTTATGGATGCGAGGGAGGAGGGGGAGAAAATAAGATTTACAATTATTAATAGAACAGTACTGTCAGAGAGAAAAATCATCTCAATCTGCTCATCGTACATTTTTTTACTTATTACAAGAGGAAAAAATGGTGACAATTCAGCAGTGAATCAGAGGATCAGCACAGTTTTCTGCATGTAAAAGTGAGCTCTAAAAGGTTTTCTAGCAAATATATCTGTTGACTATATTTTGCATATACACCTTTTTGGTATATATTCATCACAGACATCACTGGGTGACCAACACACAAATAACAGAGGAAGTAAAACTGCTACAGTTAGCAAAGAAACGAAAATGAAATTTATAGTGCTCTTCAAGGAATTGTCCATGACAATTAATCATCACACAATTGAATTAGCAGCTAAATTATCAGTTATGGGAGTTCAGAGACAGAACAGTAAAAGATGCTTAACCATCAAGTGCTAAAAACAACTGTAATCCCATATCAAGCTTTTAAGCCACCATATTTTCCCTTCTCTTTTTACACCACCAAATTCCTGATTGCATAAGCATGATTTTTTTTTCCCCACTGTTTCTGGAATAACAGAACAAGGCACCGCTTTTTCTATACACTGTTTACAAAAAGCTTGCAAGGCATCTGGTCTTCTAAGCAATATCACAAAGCACACACAGTTGGCAAAAATAAAGCTAAAGGCTTATTTCATTTACATTTATTTAATTTACATTTTCTTACTCAACCAGTAAAAGTATTAATACAACTGTCCTTTGTTTAGCCTATTTTACATACCTTGAAAAAGTAAAATAAAAAACACTGACACGCTCTTCAAAAATAAATAAATATTAGTCATAATTTTTTTTTTTAAAAAAAGGAAAAATTTAAAATACATAAATTTCAGAGAACTCATACAGATACAAGGAAACATGAAAAACATATAATGGGATTGTTTCTTTTTTAAATAGAATCTATTTTCTACTCACAGATGCTATGTATAGTAAGAGAGAGAGCCATGAAAATACACCTAGCTTTGAAATCAACGGCATAACCTCAATGCTCAGCAGATGTTCTTTGCAGTGCCAGATGCCACAAACTGATTTTCAAACCAGAAGGGTCCAAAAGCCCCCAAAAGCCATTCTCCATCACATGGCTACTTAATACCACAATCTGCGGTGTATTTGGACTTCTTCATCTGGTCATTTTAAATGCTAACAGCAATTCAAATAATACTCAAGTTTTCTGTTTTCAAAACTCCCTTCCACCAAAATGATTTAACAGGACATACGAACTTTATCCCTCCTTCTTGCTAACATCAGCTTCAAGTAGCCATGGGAAGGATGTCTGGGCAGGCTGTCAATCACAGTCTCACAACTTCTGAAGTAATTGGTTTGTCACCAATCCAAACAGCGCCATTTCTCCTCCTATTCCTTTTGCTTTGACCTACTTAAATGTATCCTGGATTTTTAAGGAGTAAAAACCTTTAAAACTCAACAAGTGCTACTAAGTTTGGAATGAAGACAACTACCTGGTTCCAGCAGAGGCACAAAGCAGTCTGCTGGGGACAGGGATTACCTGCAGAGCTCAGGCTCTGAAGAAGGTAGTTTAGTACACATAGTAACATATAAAAATCCAAACTCTGTTCTTTGCTGTCCCCTCATTGAAGAATTATTGCAATTCTCCTGTTTTTGGTGAGTCTAGTTCCTTCAAGCTCAAAGAAACCAAAAGTTCTGAGATCTTTAAAGGCAGCACTGGCACCACTTTCAGGAAATTGCTTGATGCCAACCAAGGCACACAACACAGACTTCCCAGCTGCACTGCTTGTCCTCAACATTCACTAACTTGATCAGTTCTAAAGTGAAGCATGCGAGTGTCTCAGGACAAAAAGGAGAGCAAACACAACTGAACGTAACTCTTCTAACGAGCAATTAACATGAGTCCCAGGGGATGAGATTAATTCACTAGGTGTTAATAACAGCAAATTGATCAGAGGCATTCACTGAAAGAAATTCACACAGTAAGAGTAGATCTCAGTATCACATTCACAGCTAATGTCTGCTATTTCTACCAGGAACCATCAATAAGAGCAAGGGAGGACAGTTGTCTGAGATTTCATTTTCCTGCCTAGGACAAGCTACTGCTTTGTAGCAGCCTGATCATTTGCCAGGCCAATTAGCTGCCAGCATGTCCTCACCCCCAGATGTGGTCAGGCGCACAGCATAAATAAACATCATTCATTACCCTCTACAATAACCGTTGTGAGCTGAGCACAAGGCAACAGTTATTGCGACTCCGAAAGCAAGAACCCACACCAAGAATATAATTAGTATTTATGGCCAACCAGATTTCAAACTCATCTTTCAAATAGCATGTGTTCTGAGGGAAAGACGGACGGACGGACGGATGGATGGACGGATGGATGGAGCCAAGAAGCTCTATCTACACTAATCTCTATATATACTAAATCTCTAGGGATACCAATGCAAAATATTTCCAATTCTACAAATTTCTCCCACTGTGACTAAAATAAAACTTTCTAGTTTAAGCATCAGTAAATCATTAATACTTTTTTGGCTTACAAGTAAATCCATTGTTTAGGATCAAATATAGAAAACAGCTTTCATTAGGTTTCAAATAGAAATATCAACGTACACATTGAGCACTTTACCATACTAACAAAGACAGCAAAGTTAGACTTACCGAAGTCTTGTGTTAATGCCAAAACCATAAAAAGGTATGTAGGAAGTGAGTGCTATAGACATGTAAGCAAATATATAAATTCATGTAAAATTTGTCAAATCCCGAAACTGTGCAATGGATAGTCATTTTAGAACACTTATCTTGCTCCAAACTGAATGTGAGACTGTCCTGGTTAGCATGATAGGCACCACTCTGCTATTCATGGATGACACAATGCTGTTAAGACCATATTAAGTTTAAAATCACAGCTGTTCAGCTCTGAATTTTAGAGTATTTGTAGCTTCTTCTTAAAGCCCCAATGCCAGTTACCTGCAGATGAAGGAAGATGATCAGGTACCCTTTAAAACAAAGTTTCTAATCTTTGCAGTTGAATAGAAACATAGATAATTCTACTCTGAGTAACTTATACTGAAGATGCACTGAAGCCAAGAAGAGATTCAGCCATGACAAGAAAAGCAAGGGCATCTAAAGCAACAACCAAGAGAAAAGAAGACAAAAAATCTGTTTCATTTGCTGACATTGAAGACGAAAACACTTCAAATTTCACTTCCTGAAGCACTAAGGTAATGGAATGAATATTGCAATAAAATAAGCATAAATTGTCCCAGTCATCTTAAGTCTACAGCTATTAGAAGTGTCCAACTTTTTGTATATTATTTCCTTGGTTTTGATAAATTCTTAATAACTAGACTGCTGAAAATGCACCGTGTTACACAGTACCTACTCTAATATGTTAAAGAAAGGACTTTCAAACAGACCACACAAGAAAGCAATCAAAACCTTTCCTTCCAAAAATAAAACCAGCAACAAGTGAGACTGCTCGTACCTTTTAAATATTTACTAACAGAACTGAAGATTTAAAAATTAATTAATCTTATTTTATAACATCCTTGGAGATATCAAAATGCTAAAACAGATGAAAATAGTAACTCATATAGGAAAATATGAGCAAGTAATTAAAATATAAAATTATTCATCATGCTGAGTCCTGTGAATAATCAGTATTTAATAAGAACTGCTGCAAAATTTCACATGAAAGCCTGAACAAGTGAACATCCACAGAACTGCAGCACTCAAAAGGAACCACACATCCTGCAAAACCACACGATTCTGTACCATCTTTAAAGCAATTCCCTTCCTAAAACTAATTCTTCATTTAAGCTACATAAGTTAAAAAAAATCCTAAACACATACAGAAGCATGTTTCTGAAAGGGAAGATGAAATTTGCTATTAAAATTACTGGGAATGTTCATCAGCTGGAACACAAGGTAGTAACGAGAAGAGATCCTCATTGTGTTGTTTTAGTTGTGAGGGATTACACTGGTGTGAACAGGGACAGTTTAAGAATAGGTCCTCTACCTGGGGAATCAGATACACCTAGAACATCATATGTGTTGTATCTAGGACATGTGGCTGACCTGTTCCTCTGGGAACAGGTTGCCCAGAGAGTCTGTGGAGTCTCCCTCACTGGAGATACTTGAAAGCCATATGGACATAACTCTGTGCAATGTGTTACAGGACAACCCTGCCTCAGCAGGGAGGTTCGACAGTTGACCCACTATGGTTCCTTCCAGCTTGACCCCTTCTGTGATTCTGTTGTCATATTAGCTAAGGGTATAAGGGTTTCCAAGAAACCAACTGAAATACATGCACATTTTAAACACCTTCCCATTTTCAGAATTCCATTATGAAACTCAGTGAGCTCTGTTTGCCAGAACAAGAACTTCCTTTCACTCAAAGCAACACAAGTAAACAATATTCTTTTGCTATAAAGACGGAAAACAATAAAATCATATATATCAGTGTTGTACTACTGACTAAACATGCTAAATTATATGAGGCATCATCTGGCTTGTTTATCCACTCAATTATTTAACTTTTGTATAGGCCTCCAGGCAAAGTCAAAAATACTTTTTAAGCTCAAGCTTAAAACAAATTATATTGCATACATGCAGATATTTGACTATGGGTTCTAATTACAAAGCCTGAGCAAAATCCTCTTTCGAGCCAGCACTGGAGGAACACTTACAATACTGTCAATCCACAGTACTGCAAATAATTTCCTGCCAACACAATTTCTTTAGAGGAGAAAACCCAAACCACTTCCCTGGTGTATTCTGCATATGTATGGTTGCACAGAAGCCACACTTAAAAGAAAAAATATCTCTCATGGGAGTAAAATACCTACATGGAAAACAGAAACATTTACCTGATCACAGGAAAAAATCCAGAGTACTAGAAAGGAATTCAAAACCCTCTCTTTACCATAGATAAGAATGCCTAAGCCAACTAAGAGGCATCACCTCAGTGAGGCATAACTAATATCTCCCTCCCAAAGACAGGTATTTAACCTTCACTTTTGGTCCCTGTGAAAAAGTAATCCACAGTTTGAAAACTACTCCTGCAGTCAGATATACATCTGGGAATTGCTATGGGTCTAACATGCCTGAAAAGACTGACAAAGGACAACACAAAGACATTCCCCACTACTCACTGATTAGTGCTGTTTCTGGGGCACTGGCTCAAGAAGCAGGAAACATGGGCTCCACTACTCAGCAGCCTGTAGAGATTTATGTGAGTCACTTGAAAACCCAGAGCTCCTGTAAGAACTTGAAGCAATACAAGCTAGAAGACAGGTACTAGATACTTAGCAGGAACCAACACTGTTTGCCCTTATCCAATAAGAGAACTTCAGGGAGCCAAACTTTCAAAAACGCAGAATCTGTATTTCAAGTACGTCAGTAGCTTCTGAACACCTGAACCTTTGAACTACGTGCAATCCTTTGGTCTGTTTCACAGAGTGAGGCATTCAGCTTCTGTGCTCAGGACTGTAATACCTTCCACAGTTTTTCAAAACATGCATTTCAAAGCTTTCCTTTGCAATTTTAAGTCCTAAAGATTCACTTTTTTGAAAAAAATTATGGGTTTGTAATTTACAAGATTGTAAAATCTGGGCTTAAGACAGCAACATTTTCAGTTCTAATAACTGTGAGTAAAGAGCATTGAGTTGTACCTGTAAATCTGGAAGTTAGTTTGGGGCACATCCATTTTCCCATCTTCTTGAATGTTATATAGCAAACTTCTTGACTTTTCAAGCAGAATAATCCCAGTTCCAGTCTCCCACAGCCATCATCTTTGGTCATCCCATCAGCTTATTTCAGTCTGATTTCCTAACCACAGCTGTAACTCAGTCAGCCATCCTACTAGTGGCAGAAACTTTGCTATCAGGCACAGTCACATCTCATATGCCTAATGCACATTTGCAGTCACACTGAAACTGTCACTGCCCAGAACTATTTCCCTGCCCTGTCACACAGAGATCATAAAATGCTTGAGGCTTGTTTGTCATTTCTGTCTGTTGATTTCTCCATCACAAGAGGGAAAGCACCCCCTGATCCCCAACTGCAATGAGAACAGAAACTTCCCCAAGTATAGACTGCACAAAGGGACTCTGTTCAAGAGTCAAAAGAATTGAGGGGTGGGAGGAAGGTGTTTTAAGATTTGGTTTTATTTCTCATTATTGTACTCCCATTTGATTGGTAATAAAATAAATTTTTCACTAAGTCAAGTCTGGTTTGCCTGTGACACTAACTGGTGACTGACCTCTCTCTGCCCTCATCTTGACCCACAATCCTTTCATCAAATTGTCTCTCCCCAGTGCAGTTGAGGATGGAATGACAGCATAGTTTTGGTGGGCAGTGGGTGTCTAGCCAGCAGCAATGCACCACATGGACAAACAGCAATAAATTAGGAGGAGCTGAGAAAATTAATAAAGAGTGTCCACTTGCCCCTAAGCCTAGGAAACTGAAAAGCAACTTCAAGAGTATATGAGAACTTCAGTTTTAAAAATATGAGAAAACTGGGAGTACCTGAAAAGTTTGTTTCCCAGTTCATTCACATGAGCTGATCTCATATTAGCATAGAATGAGAAAGCATTTCAGTTGGTAGGTATCAGTATAAAACTGCTTGATATACAGAGCTACAGCATATACCCCAAGAGCTGCCCCAGAAAATATAGCACAGACCTCTTCTAAAGGTGGAATAAGAAAGACTGCCTAAATTGCAGCAGTTCCTGTAACATTCAGCTAGCACAGCAAGGAATGCAATCAGCTGTGGTGTCTGGCATACTGCTATTGGTGACAAAAATGTAAATCTAAGATACAGGACTAATATTTACATAACATGGTGTAGTTGTGCCAATGATTACCTATTGGTGTGAGCAGGGAAGTTTCAAAGGTAAATGTACAATTACTCTTCTAGTTCAATGTGTTCCAGGGAAAGGCTGACCTGAAAATTGTTTTTGTACACAATGGATGCTGATAACACAACCACAGTACTGTCCAGCTGCAGCACACTGAAGAGCATGGAAACTCCAATTCACTGACCCAAATTTGTCACAAAAATTATTTTATGACATCAAAGAATTCAAAAGACTAGAAAGGAAATAGAATTGCAAGGTGTAAGCTACTTCCTAAAAATCCCCAAAAACGATACTACATTTTAGCTATGCACTTTGGGGAGTAGGGTTATGGGTTTTTTCTTTTGTTGCGTTTTTTTAACTTGGCTATTTTTTTAAGGAAAATCTTTTACTGTATAGTTATGTAAATAGAAAAGCACAGGGGCTTTGTGAAAAATGCAACTATCTCAGCATTCATTTTCCTCCTGGGTGCACAACTCTACACCTGCATTCACACACCCAAAAGCAAATTTTCTGGTTAGAGCTAACAGCCAAACTTGGCTTCCCAGCTTCCTTCCTTTGAACACTTGGCCAAATACTGCGCTCAGTATTAAGCCTTAGGCATGACCTAGGGCGCAAATCTCTGTTCCCACCCGAGCTCTCAGTTTTTCCACAAAAAAGTTGGTCTGATGCATTTTCATTCTATTTGGTAGATTGACCAAAACCCATAAGCATACATGAGCAGCCCACATTTCAGCTAGTTTGAAGTAAGACAAACCTTTCTGAGAAGAAGACTCATTCTTGTGTACCAATACGCAGGGTAACCTGGAACAAAATATATAGCCCCAGATTGTTCTACCAAACCATTAATATCTCATAATTAAGAAGAGTGTTTTACCACCCTTAATTTTAGAAGCCTTCAAATAAGGCCTTAAGAGCCTTCAAAAACAGGATTTTAGTAAGGATTCTTACCAAAGGGCACCATGAATGCAAAAATTAACACAGGAAGAATACACAAACTCGCAAAAGAAGAATCCACCAAAGGTTAATAAATCACATCTAATTCAGAGTTCTTCTGGTTCTGTCAGTCACTGAACTGGCTATACAGCTAGGATGGTGTCAGGGCAGGCATATATAGTACTTCCCCATATTCTGTCTCTTCCAGTATCTATTTATGGTGCTTTAGGACGCTGGATCCTATGTCCCAGACACAATTAGGATGCTCTTACGTACAGACATCATGGCTGACCTAGTCACCTCAGGACACGATTTATTTCCAAGAGGAAGGACAGGACACGATTCATCTCACCTCTGCTTGCAAAGGACATAAGCTGAACCCCTTTGTCTGCTCTGCCTACAATGGCAGCCCAGTGTGACTGGCTCCAATACAGATCTCTGCATACATTCAAACAAAACTCTCTGACTGCATTCATTACAGAGAACAATAAACAAAGCTTAAAAACAGAGTTCAAAGATTGCCTTCAGTTTTCACTTTTTCCAAGCCTGCATTCATTACAGAGAACAATAAACAAAGCTTAAAAACAGAGTTCAAAGACTGCCTTCAGTTTTCACTTCTTCTAAGCAACTGAAAAAGACAACTCTTGCAGCACTAGAGCACTGCAATGCTTGCATACATCCTCGAAAATCAGCTTGTATTCAACTGAAGTCACCAAACAACTTTCTCAGCAGCAGCTCCAGTTGGAAGGGGACCTCTGTGTTAATTAATTTTTTTAAATAAGGAAGTTTCTCAATACCCTCATCAGGAAGATGAAGATCACTTGTATCATCACATTTAAGGCAGAGACGGAGAAGTGGAGAACAGTGGCAGGAAGATGGGACAGCTGAAGTAAAACTGCCTCCAAAAGAAACATGTCAGAGAACAGCCTCCCAGGTGTGTGTAAGAGCAGGCGAGATGAACTCCATGTCTGACACCAGTCATTCTCACATCCACACAGCACAGAGTAAAGCAAGAGCATTTCCAGTGTATTTCAATAATTAGCAACAAAAAAGGGAACAAAATCGTAACCACCTCATGATGTCACTCAGTGGATAAAGATCTACCATCAGGATGTGCAGACAGTACACCTAAGGCCACTGACATATCTTCCCCCAACTCTTTCTGAGCCAGCTGGATAGACTCTCCTGTTCTGGTTCTGGCTGTAAACTCCCAGGTCTCTGGTTAGGTTGCCCAGCAGGTACTGACTGAAATGGGCAGGGAAGCCATCATCCAGTCATCTCTGCTAGTAAATCTGAAGGGGCAGCAGCCCTGGTAAGCACAAATGAAGAGCTCTGAAGAAGCTCTGAGGAAGCTAGTGCATCACCCGAGGGAAGGTAGGACTGTGGCAAGAAACTTATGTCTCTTCCACAATCAGCATAACTTCAAAGCAGCCAGCTGCACCTCACAGGAAATTAATCTGTTGAAATAACTTTGCCAAAAGCTCCTAACTTTGCCAAAGTGCTGTTTGCCAAACACTTATTTTAGGAGCTGCAGCCTTACACCTCTAATGTGGAAAGGGTGTCTTAACAGACTTTGCTACTGCAGTCAATGGCACTAAGATTTAAGCAGAGTTGTGTCACAAGTCAATCATATACACCACTTCAACATTAGTAGAGCACTGTGATCATCATGAACCACATTTTACTCACTGCCTGCTAATCCAAAGGGGAATCATTTCTGCTGGCACAATTTGTGAAAGAGTTTATATTTTCCTCAATGAAACACAGGCCTATCATTGATTATACATGCACATGATACCGTAACATCATATGCAAAATCCAAACCCTCATAATCATTTTACATAAACATTGTGAAACTCACCCCAACTGCTTTTCCCTCCTGAATTTGTTACCTTCGGTAACTGCTTTGTTTGTATTTCAGTGATGGTGTGATACAGCAAAATCCCACAGAGTACTGTAGGAAGAGTTTTGCAATCACTCAGAACTAGTTTAATTGTTCTGCTTGCCACAATACTCTGCAAGCAATAAAAGCAAGTACATTTTGAATAGAAAAGGTCTTTGTCTTTTTCTTTAAATGCTGGTGGGGTCTGTGGCATCTCCCAGGTCTGTCAGATGCATGTCTGGGTCTCAGGACATCACTGCCTACCTGCTTAGAGCGTTTGCAACATTTGTCTGCCATATAGTTCATACCTTTTAAATCCAGTGGAAATTTACTTTGGAGACTAGTATCACATATTCTTTCTAGGTCTGAAACAGTCAAGGGAATATCTGCAGATATGCAGCAGCAAGAATTATGTGGCTGTGGGCATCACCTCCACAGCTGCTGTAATTCTAAACTTGTAGCATCTTCAGCAGAGATGCCTGCCCAGGATGCAGCTCACATAGTACAATACTAGTGACCAGTAGTATGATAGCCACTGTGCCAGATTTATTACCACCACAGTTCTGTGGCTTATGGCCATTACCCAGAATTATGAGGATGTAGGCAGATCTGTTTTCTCTGGCTCAAAACTGTCATACTACCATCATCTCAGAGAGAGGAGCCTTCAACTGTAACTGGATCAATGACATATCCTCACGGAGGAAAGAGGCACAATTTTGGCAACCTCACCAGAAATAAAGTTGTTTGGAGGGTTTGTCACTGATTTTCAGGTCTGGTGTAAAGAAATAAAGAAAGTTTAAAGTCAGGCCCTGATAAAGATATTAAAAAAAAATTAAAAAAACAACTAATTCCTTCCACTTTGAGATGGAAAATAGTTACCAAAGCTGTTCTTTTCCAAGAGTGTAAACCACTTAACAGAGAGGAACAGGAGGACTGTAGCTCTACAACCCTCCCTGGACACAATCCCCTGGGACATGCTGAGCCCTCTAACTCACAACGCTCAGTAGCCATGATTCTGGATCAATGAACAGAGAAACCTAGTATTACATATAAAATTAATAATGTATGTTGAAGTGGGAGCTGCTTCTAATACAGGCCCATGATCATAAATCTGTGCACTTAAATAAGCCCTTCATCACCCTAAAACTTCTCAAGTGGTGAAGCTGACTGAAAGAAATCTGACCTGCTGCTTCTTTCGACATGTTTATGCATCACTCAGAAGCAGGCTTTCAGCTCCCAATCCATCTGATACATACACTGGTTATGTGACTTTTGTTAGAGGTCCTCCTCTTCCCCAGCCAGTCTGGGGCTCTGTCCCTTGTGGTTTATCCTTATATGAGGAGTTTGCCTCACCATCCATGAGGAAGGAGCAGTTTCATAGCCCCTATTCAGAGGGCTTCATCCCTCAAACATGTCATGGCAGCTGTAGTGAGAATTTTTTCAGTTGCAGTAGAAGCTGGTAAATCCATTTTTGTATAGTTCTCTGTCAGATAACTCACTGCACTACTACTTGTGACAATGCTGCTTTTCTTGGACACCTGCCTTGCAGCTAGAAGATAATTGCTTCCCCTAACCACACACCCACTCAACTGTATTGGATTCCTTAATATGAAAACCAAGTAAGCCTATTGGTGAAGGGGTATTTTGCCAATACAGTAGAATAACAACTGTAAATGACTTTTACACCACTGAGCAAAGTTGCTCTTTATAAAACACTCTACAAGCACTGCCATGAACTAGACAGGCTATATGAGGAAAACTTCCCAGAACAAATGTACGTACGTACCAAGGACTTTGGCCAAAGCAGGTCATGGATGCACATCTTTTCACATTCTTGATGAACAAAACTATACTGCATTCACATCTTTAGCACAGACCTGACCTTCCCAACACTGGTACAAATGGCAAAAATACCACATGTAGCTCTGTTATATGAGTCAGAAGAACCCCATGGTGTACAGGCAAGTTTTGTAAAGTCCCCCTGTAGTAAAATCTCTAAATATAGGGCATCAAACGCCAGAGATTGAAATAATTTGTACTGATCACTGACAGCCAAATCTAGAGCATAGAATTACTATATTTTCTAGTCATGTGGGAAACAATAAACATCAGCTTATCATATTTTAAACCTCAAATATAAAACAGGAGAATCCTCTCAAAGTTATATGACACTAATCTCTAAAAGCACACAATTCATAGGCAAATACCTGAAGGAACATAAAGATAATGCACAAACCCCAGGTAAATTAAAGACTCTAGTGACTCTAGTAGGCTTTGGACCAACACAGTCTTTTTCTTACTACATTCTACTATTTTTAGTTTTCTACTACTTCTACCTAGAGTATGTTAGACATAATCACAGAAGATATTTTAACTGGCATTTATTTAGTTACCATCCTTTATATCAGAAAATTGGAGACACTTGATTCCTGTCTCAGGTTAGTCCTACATCTGTTTTCAACAGATTTCATTCCAGCATACCACAGGGTAAATAAAAGCTGAAATTTAATTTTGCTTGATGATTAAAAATTCTGATGAGAGTTACAGTATGGAAGCCAATCAGAATTTCATTAATAGAGGAAAAGCAGAACATTTGGGAAAATGAAGCAAATCCTTAATCTTTAAGAAACTGTGATCTATATTCAGCTCAACTAGTGTACAATACTCAAAGGTGACCTCCAGTCCTACCTAACCAATGATGCTACTCTCTGTCACTGGAGGAAGACAGACCTCATGCTCCAAAGATGTTATTTTTCAACTAGTAACTGATTCCAAGCCTGAAGTTTAAGATGGCTTAAATAAAGTCCTATGAACCTTATCTTGAAAGCACTTAGAGCATGTTTAATAATGTTTAACACACTGAGAGACAGATACAGTAACTAGAAACCTGAAAGCCAAAATATGAGCGCTATCATGACATTAATTCATGTTGGATTCCAGTGCCAGCTATACCAGTGTGTATTGTCCATGCAGCACTGAGCTGTGTAGGTATTTGGAGCTATGCTGTCTGGCATGCTCTGCAGGGTGTAGACAGGCTGTGTGCACCAACAGGATCAGTCTCATGTTAGGTACTTATGTTTTGGTAACGCAAAAAAAAGGTGTGAGGTCTTCTGTGTGTCTGGATATGCTCTGTACCCTTCCTTCAAGGCTATGAAGAACATCAGACACTTTTATCTCTGTAGCAAACTACTTTCTCCATAGCAAAAAAATTACTAGTCTTACAGTATTGTTTTAACTTCAGCCTGAGAAGGAGGCCTGTTTTCACGACCAGTTAACCTAATCAGGCTTTTTCTGGTGCAGAAATAACTCTCCCCACTCTCTTAAAACAGTATGTTAGACATCCCCACAATATGCAGCCAATACCAGATTTAAAACTCCACTGATAGCAATTCATCTACTCTTTTAGAAATGTTCCCAGTCCTTAGAAAGTAACAGCTGCTTTGTCATTTCAATACTTTGTATTGGTAGGTGCCGAGTCACTGCAATCACAGCAATCCCAGAAAACTCTACTGGACTGACCCCCCTTCTGCAGCTTTGGTCTTCCAAGTTGAGTAAGTGATAGAAGAAGACAACAGTAACAGTACCATTGCATAAAAACAAATTAAGATCAAATCACCACTATGTAATAATCAGGACAAACATTCAATCACAGTATAAAAGATTTTATTTTTAAAAAACATTTAATATATTTCAAGAAGAGCTCAACTGCTATTGAGAAAATGAACGAAGATGAAGGGTCCCTCTGCCCTTTCACTCTAAGTCCACACTTAGGGGGTTCCTCTAGGATAAGGAGCAAGGTTTCTCTGTGTGATTTAAAGAACAGGTATTAGTTAACTCCCCTTGCAGATCAGAGCTTAGCTACTACACAAGGTACCCTCATGCTGAAAACATACTGTTCATTTAGTCTATACATTGCACTAGTATAAAAAACACTACTATGAACTGTTTAGTGGAATCTTCAGACATTTACTCCAGTTAATAAAAGAGAACTTCATATCCACATGCCACACAGGATGTGCAACACTTCTCCTAAGTGGACATGTGGAATACTGCTAATCAGACACAATAGCAAGAATTTGAATCAGAGGTGTATTTTTGCTCTGAACAAGTTGCTGGAGAAAAAATACCATTAAAAATATATAATTACATTTCCTAAATTTAAATTCTCTGGTAGCTTACCTAATTCTTTCTTTGTTGCAATACCATCAGCAAAACAGAGAAGAATAAAAGGTGAGGGATCCATTCTGTTAAAAACAGACTCAAAGAAGGACAATTTCCCATTCTTCTCCTAACAGTATAGGATCTTTGTTATATACCAGGTAGAATTCAAATATGTGTCTATTGGGAAATAACTATCTTGATCATTTATGATAGATGAAAAGACAGAAAAAAAAATTAGTCCAGGGTTAACTAAATTGCGCTTTTCTATCACTACTGTTTAGTCCTGAAATTCCTCTGATTCCAGCAACACTGATACAAACACTGCTGCTCTCCCTAAAACTGTAGCTGCTTGACATATGTATTCACAGGTTAAATTTCTGGCAGGAGGCTTTTGCCAGAGAGCTCAATTTACAGTTTCTGACTTCAATATTGTTCCAAGATGCCACATTCCCTTCTTTGTTCAAATATATGCTGTCTATATTGAGGCAGACTGAAAAAGCTAAATCTTAGGCTCAAATTGAGGTCAAAAGCAGCATTTACCCTCCAGGAACCCTGTGGCTTTTGGATAAATATAGCAGGTGTCACAGTTATGTGATTATCATGAGAAACTGTTAACACTATTACCAAAAAGCAGAGAAAAGATACAACACACTTAAAAAATAAAAGCTAGTGTGAAACAGATTTTTCATACTTCTAAAACATCATACAGGAAAAAAACTGTGAGAGTTTATGGTAGAGGTTTAACTGTCTGTTAAATACAATAACATATTCAGAATATGTATCCTCACACAGAATTATGGCTCAACACCAACCTTGAGTCAAATTAAGCAGCACTAACTAAAAAATTGCTACCAGGAAAATGGGTAAAGTGACATAAAAATACCATTATCATTACTGTCATGGGAGTTAGGGCTTCTGCAACAATTTTGAAGCTCAGCAGACCAGCCTCTTTAGATTTCCTCGAGAAAGACCAATGTCTCCTGACACTAACTGGGTGCACATTCCAACATTTAAGGTTCCCTGGGGTAATTTCAGGTATCTCAAGGGAGACTCCTTAAGTAAACTTGGCCTTGACAGTACCTTCCAGATGCACACTGCACCAAGAACTGTCCAAGCATTTAACAAGTGGCATTCTCTGCTCCTCATTAACAAGCAACAAAGGTATAAACTGGCAGAGGAGAGAGGAGTATAATATCACCTAAGAGCACGGCACAGCAGGGAAGGGATGAGAATGGCACACAGACAGGAGTCAAAAGCACACAAATTGCAGAAGCACCATCAGCATAACTATTACACTGCTGCAGCATCCTTCTGCCCCTGTCTTACCGTTCAGGATAGAAGGTACTCTGCAGTATCTTTTACATGTTTCCATCACCAGAATCTGTCATGTCCACAATAAGCAGAAATGGGCTTGGACAATATAGTTTGAGCTGTTTCTTCAAGCTTCTCTATAAAGAAACATTTTATTTCTTCCAAATAATTATTTCACATATATCAGCATCCACATAAACCAGAAACATGTAAAATATTTTCTGGACTATGTCCAACACAACAAGAACATATGTGCCTACTTACAAATGGAGATTATTTATAATGAAAAAAAAAAAAAAAGATAATTTGTGACTATAGTGAAGTATTTCACACCCAGTGCTTCAAAAGACATTAAGAAGCAACCACAAGGCAGTCTGAACACTGGTTATACAACTGCAATACAGGAAGCAGAAATGACAAAAAAGAAAACTGATGACACTATGGAGGAACAGGTTGAAGCCAAGATTCTACCACTCCACTCTGCCCTGTTTCATGCTGGCCTGCAAATCACTCTATATGCTGCCTTTCCTATGGGTTAGGAAGGAGGAACAAAGACCATGGAGAAGGTCTGCCAGCACTTCACAGAGCTGCTTGAAGGACATGGTGGACTTTTAGGCAGAAAGGACATGAGGATGTTAGGATGCTGAGCCAAGTCCTCTGTACCAGAAGGCAACAACACAACAGATGACTCAGTTGCTATCACCCATGTAACATCAGGCCACAAAACCCTGCCCTGCACAGACTTCAAACATGTTAAGAAGAGAAAATTGCCTGAAGACAAAAGTCACAAATACTTAGAGCACCAACTAACTCTAAAATAAAACAAAATAATTTTAAAATATATGGTACCAGTGAGATGCAAATTCTAAAGACCTAATACTCAATCCTACTCTTTTATTAAGTCTACACTGGGGTAGGACCTTGAGCCCAAAGAAATTAGAACTACATTATATGAGCCACTCCTAAAGAATAAAACAAATTAGAGCCCCTAGCCCTAAGAGCACACTTTAAATTCTGACACAAATCTTTACATGATTTTCAAGTGATTTCAAATGAAGTGGCAAGCAGCTAATACTACCTAAAGTCAACTTGCAATGGCATATTTTTACTACATGAGTGATCTTGCATTTACTTTCTTGTGTGCTGATAATTTTTCTGTGAAATGACAGCATCAAAATAAAGTGCATATTATATTTTCTTATATGTAAAAAGCAATGCTAAACAGAAAAGACAAAAAACCACATACATACACGCAGAGGGACCTACTTGTAGACAGCCTCATCTTAACACCTACAGTCTGGAGCAAAACCAATCCTTTAGCATAAAATTCAGTCATCTAAAACCAGAATGTAATGACATTTTGGTGCTCCAGATGGTCAAGTAATGCTGTTGTGCAGATCCTGTATCACACCCATCTGCCCACCTAGATACCCCAAGGACAAAAAAGAGTGTCAGATTATGCCTGGCACCCTCGCTAAGATCAATGGATCACAGTCAAAATGACTGAACCTTAAACTATGTATTTACTAGACGCAAACCTAAAATTAGGTGCAACACACCTGGACCACTGCATGTTCTGTGAATTCACATAAATACCTGAGACCCAACAACAAGATGCTTACAGCCAGACACAAGAGGAACAGCTCCATGTCTGGGGATGGAAACTGAGACACAAAATATATGTCCAAGGAATATTCAATCAAACAGATGTGATACAGATACAACACAAAGCAATATCCCATGCATCCAACTTGAGACTACCAGTCACAACAATAGAACTGACAACATTTCAAAAGCGATTACAATGCGGTACAAAACTTTTGTGCTTTTCATAGAAAGATACAGATAGCTACTGGTATGTGAAAACATAAAAAAACCCACAAGCATCCTGTGTCCCCATTTTGTAGAATGAGCTTAGCTTCTAAACAAATGATTACAAACAAGGTCAGAAATACCACGAGAAACTATCTCTGCATGAAAGCCACCAGGGCTATTGTTGCAAAATGCAGAAGGCATTCAAAAATTGTTAAAAATCCAAATCCTTCTGATGCTAAGTACTCCAAGGTTTTTTCCTAATTAGTGGAGAGAAATTACCATCTCCAAACTCAGTTCAATTGCTTAAGAACAGCTGGGCAGACTGTCCTTTGGCTACTTCAGCATCAGTGGACAGACAGTTTCTCCCAAGTATCTAGCTTAAATGAATTAAGCTTCAGTGAAATTATGCATAACGCTTAGTATCAAAAAGAGCTCTTACAAATCCTCACTGTACTTAACTCAGAAACAATCTGTCCTCCATCATCTGCAGACAAAACTAAGAAAGAGCAACTCATCTCTCTTATGCAGCAGAGGACACAATTCATCAACAATTACAGAGGAATTTGTCTGACTGCATGGGGATATCTTCCAAGTTATCTACCTCTAACTCCCTGAGTAACCATTTTAAAATTGTGCACTTCAAGGTACAAGTTTCCTCACCCTGAATTAATGCAGGGCAGGCAGCAAAATCAACATTGGTACTAAGTAGTACCTAAATGGGAAAAGACAAGTGAATACAAAGAAGCTTTTTTTCCCAAATAGTAGGAGAAGTAAGAGATATGTTCCAAGTCACACTGCAAGAAGCCAAATGCCCCACTCTGCATTAGAGGTGCATACAGGCTTGGCTAAGTTGAGCAAACAGTTAAAGTGAAATACAGAAAAAAGCCTTTTAGTAAAGAATCTATCACATCTGTCTGCCTTCTGAAATGTTACTCCCAGCTCTCTTCTGGAGACATGAAAAAAAATCCACTGTGAAAGAAAGACAACATGAAAGATAAAAGCTGTAACACTAATTTGGGGACTAACAAAAGTGAGTAAGTGACCATAAGACTATGACTTTAGACTATCAGAAGCAATAATGAAATGACAGCATCCAGAACAGTCCAGTTTTGAAAAGATCCTCATTTTAATAGAAAAAATATCTCCAGAGGACAGGCTTCCAAATGCTCTCAAGTGAATTATTAAAACCTAGGTTTCTTTTTAATTTCTATAAAGGAAAGTAGCTGCACACTTCAGAAGCCAACCCAAGGATTAGTACTCCTCTAGGTAACACTACATGTGCTTGTACTTTTAGCATACAGCAGCATCAATGCTATTTCTATTGCTTTTAGACACACATTGCATTACAGGCTTTGAGTATATATTATTTTAAATAAGAATAAACCTACTGAAATCCTCACATGAATTTTAACAGTGTTTCTGGCTGTTTAACCACTCATGATGAGATGATAATCCCAGCTCAGTAGTCAGCATGGATTAAAAAAAACACACTCTAAAATGGGATGGATGTCTTCAACTGATCTAACACCACCTCTCTACCTTTACAGACACTTCACAATTCAGCTTCCCCTTGCAAGTAAAATGATAACCAGAACTCTATTTTAAGCAAATAATTATGAGCTATGAACAATCAATCCCCAAATATGAAATTAAACTCTTATATAGTATGTATATTGTAATTGAATAAAAAGTAGAAATCATACTGAAGAGCTGTAGTAAAAAGGTAAGATATCTCTCTGAAGTTAATCAAAAGTTAAGTGTCTGATCATATACACATTTGTTGCCAGAAGGGTTTTAAACCAAACACTCCATCTTCAAGTGTATTTGCACAGTAGCAATGTTACAGTGATGGAGAGAAATATTCTGTTTGAAATGCAAGTCGAGTATCAAACCTGAGTTTTTCCAAACTGAAATACACAAATTCTCAGCAGCTGTGCTGCAAGATCCAGAGATACCAGCATTTGCAAAACCTCTAAGAAGTGCTTGAAATTATGCAGCTGTTACAAGAAATTACTTCAAATAAATGAAATCTACTACGAAGTAACTGCTGCGCATGCATAGGTGCACTCCAAGCACTCAGCTTGCACTGCAGCAGAAGATGCCTAAACAGCCTCACCTCCAAAATGCCACATTCCTCAAAAGGTGATAAGATGTGGATAAAAGCTATAGTTGCTTATAATTTTTTTATTATCAGAAACATACACAAAAAGGAACCAAACCTTTCATGCCACTTTTTTCATTCTTTCTAGAGCTTTAGACATTTTATTTATGATGGAAACAACAATCGTTTCCAAGTTTCTGCACATTATTACTTCCTGCTTCAAAAACATTTTACATAGAACTGATCTGCATTATATATGAGCAAGAAAGCTATATGAAGTTTTATTAATCCAGTTAAGTATCACAACATACATATCTGATCCATCAATGGACAGCAAATAAAACTAAAACAGCCACCTTAGGAAAAAACCCCACAAACCAAAAATCCACCTTGCCCTTGGATACACCTCAAGCATGTAAGATAAAAACTTTTGTTCATTTTTTTCCCCCCACAGTATTTTCTGTTTGTTTCTGGTGTTAATAAACAGCATAAAAATTCCCTATGACAGTGGTTTTTAATAGTTGAAGTATATTCCAAATATTAAAGACTCATTATTTCACTATGGACCCATGGAAAGTGGAAGAGAATTAGGATAAGGGGAGACTACACTGCCTCTTCCTGCATAAACCACAAGTTACACATCCAGATAAAACCTTCTGCCTGGGGCCCTACCAGCTGTAACCTAGCAGATTTCTTTTTTAATAGGTAAAAAGAACACAGTGCTATCAAAAGAAATAATTTTGCTTGGCCACCTCACGGTTTTTCTTCTGGGTATGTTGTATGTTTGGATATCAACCTTAACTAGTATGTGACACTTGGATCTACCACAAGAAATAAAACTCCACTAATGAGAATCTTTGTTTTGTAGAATCTCAAGCAAAGGAGAGAAACTGCAATGGAGCTGTTTCACAACAAAGCTTGTCATCCACGGACGACATAACAGCATCCATCCTGAACACAATAATAATTTAAGAAAACAGAGTTTACCTCTTTAAACTATGAACTACTACAGCTAACTGCAAAACCTACAGACTTCAGCTGACTACTGTTCTTAAACACCTGAAATGGTATTTCTGAATAAGAACTCATCTAAGCCAAATTCTGAATCTAGCCCATATTTCATATTCCCCAATAAAGAAGAGCTTCCTATCTGGAAGGCTGAATTGGATGAGTTACACTTTGAGGCCCTGCGTAAAAGCTGAGCTCCTACAGACTGACTCCTTGCTAAGCCTCTTAAGTCCTCAGTTTATCCACCCGCCTGCTTCAGAGCTTTTTCAGAAGCGAAGTTAGGCACGGTATCTTCAGCCAGGGTGTCAGTCACCATCTCATCACTTTCAGAGGGGTTATACCCATCTGCATCACCTAAGAAGTTTACATGTCACATCTCTCTGCTTACTGAATTAATGCATGTCCCAACATCTTCAACTACTGCTAAGAAAACACAGAAGAGGCTCTACCACACACCACTAAGACTGTCAAGTGGCCCTGTTCACTTCAATTAACCTAAAAAAATAAAATAGACAGCAAGACTAAAATCCAAACAGCGAGCTAGTTGACCCTATACAATATGTAGAGAACTGCTGTAAGCATAGCAAACCAGAAAGGTTTCAAACCAAAGTAACTGACAAAGAGTAAGAAGAAAGATACAATCCAGTCCAGCCTAAAGAGATAAAACAACTGAAACAAACAGCAAATAAATGTTACCTCGACACTGTAACCGCTCATGGAAAACAGGCACGATTCCAAGCAAAGATCCTATCACAAGAGGTTACATTAAACTTTCATCCTCCTTAAAGCTAGCATCCTTAATCCACAGAAACAGAGTTTGTAATAAGCCTAGTTCATTATAAACATTATAAAAGCTTTACCTACTTAGTGGTAGACCAGAGGAATGCTGAGAAGCTTGCCCAAGTTCTCAGAGTGGCTCACAGAAGAACCACCTGCTGGAGACCACCTCTGTGCTTATAATAAACCTTAAGGACTTATGCCAAAATGAATTCTTAACTTCCACCATTAAATACTCAAAACAGTCATTTTCACGAGAAAAGAAACAGGCTGGTGAGCACAGCAAAGTCAAAAGAAAACACCACCATTCAAGTGATTTTCTGGCCTGAAAGACCAAATAGCTGTTAAACTATTTCACTGCCCTGGACTGCTTTGGCAGAAGTCTCTCACAAGGCTTTTAGCCTTGTTATGAGATACCCTAATGCTGGGATATTTCAAAAAACAAATGAAAACTTTTATCAAAATCAGGACATAATGCATAAGTAAGAAAACTTAACAGGAGCAGGAATAAATGAGGGCAGGATTAAAAATCTTAGTAAGAAAATCAGAATTAGTTACAACTCAAAAATAAGACTGGAAATTTTTTTTTGGCTCACAGCTCTTCTCTGTGCATGAACTTATTCAGACATGCTGACTTTGCAGTCAAAAATCAGTTTTTATTGCTTTTCATTTCCATGTGCACTCTGGTGTCTAAAGAGCTGTAACAACTAAACTGGTTTCATTTCTGGCTAATGCACCATGCACTAAGTGAATTCTACCAATAAGCCATTTCAGAAATCACACTCTAGTACACTATAAATGTTTTCTGACTACTCATTTAATAGTTCTCAAGTACTTCAGTGTTAACCATTGATTCAGAGCCAAGCAGAAGAGGCACAACTAGATTTCAAAACACCTTGAAAATGCCCTCGCAAGGCATATGGCTAAAATGGGGAAAACAGCATTCAACTTACAAGTACAAAGTTTGAAAGTTTAGTACCAGAAAGAAGAATGCCATACTTAGTGAGTCACTTATAAAATCAGGATGGATTATGTGTATATATTTATACACGTGTAATACTGATCGAGTGCCCTGTAAAACAAAACATGGGGAAGTCAGGTTACAGAAAGTTTGCTGTACTTCACAAACCAAATTATTAGATTCTTACACAAGTCTCACATGTGGTTGAAAAACTAAGGAGTAAATAAATATAGTGAAATCAACTTCTAAATATTTAAGAGTAAAAAGGATGATGTTTGCTCATTATGTATTACTTATAAAGGTACAGGTGCTAAAAGAAAATATTTAGAAATACTAGTGTTAAATCAAGTCTTAACTGAATTATTAATTAAAGCAAATTTACCGAAGAATTGCTGCAGTATAAATACAAGTCTATTCACTCCTTGAACATATTGCTCCCATAATAGGTTTTATTTATGGTATATAATTTCTCAAAAACTTTTTACAGAGCTCAGGAAATTCATGAGCAGAACATATGGATCAAACCAACTCACTGTCAACATAACTCGGTGACATATGCCATTTGCTGCAACTTCTGCAGAGAGAGAAACTGAACTGATAACCATAGAGTGATTTTAATTTGAAATCTTTATTGCCTATTCAATTTAAATAAAATCTTTTAAGGGGAAAAAAAGGTCATGCAGTCCTCTTGCTTGTTTCTACACTCACATTACAGGTTTGACTCAATTGTCCACATTTGGGCGTGCCTGCCCACCTGAGAGGCCCTTGGGGAGACCAAGGTGTCATTAAAGGACAGTAAAATCTCAGGACCTTTGGATGATTTGCATCTGTCCTGAATAGAAAACAGGGTAACATGCCATCTCAAGGGGCAGTAGTTACCTATGTGGGGCAATCTGAGCAGAGCTCCTACACCAGATTGCACTCTACTGTTGGATGCCCAAATCCACACAGATGCACCTTCAGGAAAGCGTGTGAGGTTGAGAGCCAAGCAACCACTACTGTCAGTGAACAGTATCAAGAGAGCTCCTAAATGCATTCTACAGTCAACACCTATATCTTGTCACCTGAGCAGCTCCCCAGATTGCTCTGACTCTACACACACATCTTCCATTGATAGTCAAACATGACACCCAGCTCACCCTACAGACACCTGAACTCAGATACCCAATTAACAAGCCAAAGTCCACCCTAAAACTAGATGGGATGATTACCAATATAAGAACCACAGTTTGGTGCATGTAACTTGAGGCAAATAGGCTCAATGAAATATTTCCACATCAATAATCATTGTAGCATCTTTTATAGTCAATGCAAAGAGGCCAATGCCTTCAGAGCCTGACTCACTTAAGCACTTGATTTTGCGTAAGACTTATCCAGCTACCCATATCCTCCAAAGCATACAGGAACATGCTCAATCTCTCTTAATGATGGCTGTAGCTAACTTATACAGCCATATGTTCATGCTGTCATTAGCTTCATTCCTTCTTCTGTCATGTTCATGTATTGTTCATTCTCCTCTTCTTTCCTAGTGAGTTATAAACCTTAATATCCTCCCGTAACCGCTTTCTTCAGCAGCACTTAATACAATCTTAATGAGACCCCAGATGGTAAGAAAATAAGAGAAGTGCTGTCTGTATTTATTTAAAGGAAAGTCAGAACACACACGAGAACTCTACAAATTCACCAGCACTGATCAGCCATCCAACAGATTCCAGTACCTGAGATTACAGAAAGGCCAACAAAACAGCACTTACAGCTCTTCTTGGTGGGTGCTGAACTTAGCAAAGTTCTAACACTACATCATATGTTGACAAATATGCCTTTAAAGATTTATAGCCCCACGATAATTCTGCCTTAAGAAAAAAATGAAAAGCATCCTTTTTCAAACCTCAACAGATATACCAATAGTAAAGTTAGCATCAGTATTTCCTTAGCAGGAGATCCTCTATTTTAAGCCCTGGATGAAAACTGAGAAGTTAGAACAACAAGATGTGTAGGAGAAAAAATGGATAACAAAGGAGGCAAATACTTTAAAAACTGCATGAACAGAAATGAAATAATTTGTTAGTATTTATGTAATGAAGGATGACTTGCATACATATGAATAAAGTGCATGTCTGCCATGTGTAAAGCCTGCTAAATTGTGCAAACACCGAAGAGGAGTGAAACACCAGACCAAAAATGCCAACCTCCTAATAATGAAATTAACAAAATAAGATTACCTTGCTCCAATCTAAAGCATAGGGAACGTTTTGCAGCTTCTATCTCAGGAGTTGGATGATCCAGAACACGTCTGCACCACTGCAGAGGACTCAGTGATTTCTCTTGAGGAGTGTGAGTCTTGGTAGGCAAGACGTACAACCTTAACCAAAACACACAGAAGTATCAGCAAGATACGCAATACTGCAAAGTTTGCTTTTGTATGCTCACTTTCCTATTAGATCACTAATAATTTATAAAATCCAAAGACCTGCATGAGGGTATCTAGTAAAAATAAATATATCCTGAAGTAGAAGGGTTTACATCTTTTTTCTTTCCTCCCGTCTCAGAAAAATAGGTGGCAAAATATCACCTCTACAGGTGTGGCATGTCCAAACAGAGTTCAAGTAGATTTCACATTGAAATCTCCTATCTAATAATCACTACCATTGTCTGAATTTCAGCACTGCCCAAAGTTCAAATGTATTAGGCGCTGTACACACACCAAAGGTGCTCTTGCTTTTCCCTATATTTACTGGAGATTTAGATAATTTCAGCATCTGATTACCTTCACACAGATAAACCAGACGTTGTCCAAGTCATATTTGTAATGATTAAAAAACATTCAATGAGAAACACTGAAAATCTACTTTCAACATTCAACACCAGCAGAAAAGAAAAAGAAAAAGCACATATGCAAAAAAAGGTAGTGTATGTGCATTATTCTCAGACAAGAGTTGGCAACTGATCAGTTGCACATTAGGAAAGCAGGTTTCAAAGCAGATTTCATGGGAAAATTCTTGAGGCTGAGATCTGGGTTGCTGCTGTCGCCCTGGCAGATTAGCAGGCACAGCAGATGCCAACTCACCTGGGAGAGCGCAAATCTTCCAGGGAGCAAACTATTCTTGTCTGCTGGACCAAGACTTGGACTCACAGCTGCCTGGCCTGACCACCTCTAAGACGTGGGGCTAGGGACACCCAGAGCCAGATTCTCAAAGCACCAGAAAAACACTTCACACACCATAAAGGGATCTGGCCTGTACAAAGGAGGAGTGAAAGGCAAGACCAAAAACTAAACAGGATTTTGCCCCTCAAGGGGTCACCAACAGGTAGCAGCAGCCTTTCACCATCACAGCTTTGGCTCAAGAGCTACCAAAGTCCCACCAGAGCACCCCTTCTCCAGTGTCTGCTCCATGGAGTTCTTTGCCTTGGCAGTCAATCAGCACTGTCCATCCAGTTCACAAGGAACAAATATCCTCACAGTAATTGCTATCTCTCTCTCTTAGCAATCCCAGCAGAGATCGACTATTGAACTGCTCTGAGGATTCATTTCCCCAGACTTCCTGCAGTGTCTCACCACACATTTAAAAAATGACACTGAGAAAACCAAAAAGCAAAGGAAAGAAAAGCTTTCAGGTTTCCTGTTAACCTGCAGAAGTGCTTCAAAAGCTAAACATCTGACTGATCATCTTCCTGTAAAAAACCAAACACTACAAAGTAGTTTGACTTGTCTGCAGCTCAACAAGGTTGGTTGGTTTTGGGGTTTTTTGTAACTGCAGTTCAAAAACAAAACAAAGCAAAAAAAAAGGCAAGCGAAACACAAAACCCCAAAGGTTTTTAAATTAGTAATTTAAGGCCTAAAATTACTAATCAAGAACTAGGATATGTACTGAAGGCTTTGGCTTTCCAGGTAGCAGTTTGCTTTTAAGACAGATTACAAAAAAGCCCCAAGCAACTGGCATCACACGCCTGACCTTTCATGGACAATGACAGAGATTTATCCTTGAACTAAAAACATTCAACAGCTAGAACAACTACTCCTAGTGCAATAAATTTCTTAACAAATCGCTGTCATGAAATTCTGCCTGTGGACATATACATGTGACATAAAGGTAAATTTTGGCACCCAAATCTAGGATTGCTCCCAGGGAGGAAATAAAACCGGAAATTTCACTATAGCACATAACGCAAAGCATGACTGACTACCACTGTAAAATGTAAACAAGGAAAGCATTTTCTTTTACAAGACATTATCAAACAAATGTGATATTACCTAATGCTAGGAAAACTAGAAGTTAGAACCGATGTAAAATTTAAATCTGGACTGACAAACCCAAACCAGCCCTGCAGACCAACCACACACACAATGAAGCAACACTGACAAAAATTTCCACACAATTTGTACATGATTCTCAAAAGCCATTTTCAGAAACGGTATTGCGTACCATGAAGCACATAGAACAATCAGAAACATTTCTGATATTTAGATTAATTTTTGAACATTTTATCTTTGACCAAAATTAAGGATATTTGAACATATCTCAACTTCTTTACACTATGTTTTATTCTCATCTGACATTAACTTATAGCTTGATTCAAAAACAAACCTCATAAAAAGGAAAGCTACATGGAAGCTTAAACAGATACTCTAAAACTTACTTAAATAAAGGTAATCTATATACTGCTATTGACACCTGAAAACAAATTGAGGATCAATGACGTTCCACATGGTTACACAGCCAAGACTGTATTCCAGCACTGCTCCTGTGATTTTCTCCCACGCTGCTGAAACAGGTTTTGAGGCACCACCTTTACTGATCCACTTATACCTCTACCTTGCAGTCTCCCCATTCTGATTTGTTTTACGGGAACGTAACCATTCCAGGTCACACCCGTTATCCAGCACAGGTCGGGATATTTGAACATATCTCAACTTCTTTACACTATGTTTTATTCTCATCTGACATTAACTTATAGCTTGATTCAAAAACAAACCTCATAAAAAGGAAAGCTACATGGAAGCTTAAACAGATACTCTAAAACTTACTTAAATAAAGGTAATCTATATACTGCTATTGACACCTGAAAACAAATTGAGGATCAATGACGTTCCACATGGTTACACAGCCAAGACAGTATTCCAGCACTGCTCCTGTGATTTTCTCCCACGCTGCTGAAACAGGTTTTGAGGCACCACCTTTACTGATCCACTTATACCTCTACCTTGCAGTCTCCCCATTCTGATTTGTTTTACGGGAACGTAACCATTCCAGGTCCCCCCCGTTATCCAGCACAGGTCGGTTTCATTTTCTGTTCGATCCATTCGCTATTCATTTCCGATTTATTCCATTTACTAGCAACCTGCCGTGCCTTTTGAAGCTACATGGGCGCTTAAGATACACAATTTAGATCAACATCTAAAAGACAAAGCCCTCCCAAATCCCTGAAGATGGGAGTCAATTTGGCAGAGGTTTTAGGATGAGCAGGCAGCGCTGCTCAGATCAAGGCTTTCCCGGAACGAAATTCCGCTATTTTTAATTCCTTATGTAAACACGGGGCTGAAACTAGGCTGAGATCTGAACTATATTCCTCGGGGTGGAAAACGAGCTCTGTTCCCCACGGAGGGCGCGACGCCCCGGGCGAGGCGGGCGGCGAAGCCCCGACCTGAGCCGCGTCTCGTACGCGGGGCCCTTCGCTCGGCAGGGCGGCACGATTTGGAGGGGGATGGAGAAAAAAAAAAGGAAAAAAGCAGATTTCAGTCTAAGCGAGGAGATCAAGTGGATTTGGGGGCTAATGCTAATCAGAGCCGGGAGACCGCTGCGGGAGGCCCGGCCGGGGGGCACAGCCGGGCCGGGTCGGGGAGGAGGGCAGGGCCGAGCCGCATGTACCATGTATCCTCGTCCTCTCCGCAGCCGTCCTCCAGCTCCAGCACCGCCACCTCGTCCAGCACCGTGGCCGCCGCCCCCGTACCGCCGCCGCCTTCCTGCCCGCCGCCAGCGGCCGGCGGCCCGGGCGAGGGCTTGAAGTAGGCGAGGGGCTCCGGCGGGCACAGCAGGGTGGGCACCGGGCTGGGCATCGGGGCCAGCAGCAGGTGCGGGCTGGGCGGGCCGGTGGCCACCGCGGCGGCGGCGGCGCGGCTCCGGAGCTGCTCGTTCTGCTTCTCCAGCTTCCGCACCAGCTCCTGCAGCTTCTTCACCTCCAGCTCGGCGCTGACAGCAGAGCCGGCGCCGCTCCCCTTCACCTCCGCCATCATCGCCGGCTTCAGCAAGGCAGCCTCCATCCTGCCGGCCCGCTGCCGCCGCCGGCACCTGCTCCGCCGCGCCGCCGGAGGGCAGCGCCCGGCCCCCGGGGTAGGCGGGAGCGCCGGGGTCGGGCCCTGCGCCGCTGTGCTGTGCTGTGCTGTGCTGTGCCGCCCGCTCGGCCGCTGCTGCGCCTCCCGTTAACGGCGGGATCCCCTCCCACCCCGGCAGCCCGAGCGCCGCGCACACGCACTCGGCAGGAACAAAGAGCCGCCCGGCGCCATCCAGCCCCGGGGAAGGGCGGCAGGGACCACCTCCGAGGGGAGCCCCGGGTGTCTCAAGGAAAGTGCCTTCCCCCCACTGCACCCCGCCGCGTCTCGCCCCGCCTCGCCCGCGGGCTGGATCCGGCCCAGGGCGCCGCGCCTCCCGTGAGCCGTGTAATTAGAGCCTGGTGGTGTCAGGGCTGTAATTATGTAGATTGAGAGTGTGAGGGGAATGGGAATCACAAATAGAGGCTTTGTTGGGCTTGAAAGGAGCTAATTCAGCCAAAAGCCGCCGTTTGTAGGTTTGAAACGTGCTGATTCTGGGAGTTTTGGCACAAAGCGAGGAAAGCGACACGTTTTTTGAAGTTGCGTTGGTGGTGAAGCAAACACTGAACCGAGCATTGCAGAAAACGACGTAACTATTGGTTATGTACAGGAGAGCTCCTGAGGTGAAAGATGCCCTCGTATTGAAATGTCTTTCTTAACATAACTCGGATACGTAGGTAGGCTTGTAGCTTGCAAATCTTTTACAGAGAGAGAGATGAGTTGTTCTCACGGTAGTGGTTTTGCATTGTCTTTCATTGCCCAGCACTGTAAGAAGCCATTGCTGGTGTCCCTTGTGTCACCTAGGAGGTGAGCAGGGATTCAGTGTTGCCCGACAGTTCAGGCATCACACTGCCCTCGTTCAGTTCATTTCCTCTGGCTACAGCTTTAGGGGACAGCCTTCTAAGTCACAGCCCTAAGTCTCCTACGGCTCTGATATGAAACCAGGAACAAATCTCATTAAATCAGGGAAGGTTTAGATTAGATATTATAAAATATTTCTTCACCAAAAGTGTCATCAAGGATTAGAACAGAGTGCCCAGGGAAGTGGCTAAATCACCATCCTGCAAGTATTTGAAAGATGTGTAGATGGGCACTTGGGGATGGTTTAGCAAGGAGTTGGCAGTGCTGGGTTAACAGGCTCAGGGATCTTTGATGTCTTTGCCAGCCTAAATGATTCTGTGAGTCTGAGGCTTGTAAGTTGCTCAGCTACCCACTAAAAATAGCTATTGGTCAGTCACTACCCAGTTCTTGAACATCAGCTTTAGGCAGGGCAGTAGCACTGTCAGCCACTGCTGCCTTCACCTGTCTCAGGTTTCTGGTGTAAGGAGGAACAGACACTGATTCTCTGTTCAGGGCGTAAGTCAACTTTGAAATCATCCAGCCTGTCACCATTTTGTCCCTTTTGTTTATAATCTGGAAACTTTCTTTTGCATGTGCACAGGACAACAGCACTGTTTGTCAGTCTCTGAAGCACTCTTGCAGTATAGATAATAACAACCAGTCCTATAAGAATTACTAGAAAGGAAGTGGAGTACAAAACATTGACTTCCAGATGATATAACTTCTATCAGAGTAAAGAGAGAAAGAGTTAATACAGCCCCCAGTGTACTACTATGCAACCAAATAGCACTTAACCCAAAATTTTGGTTGTGTCTTCTCTCTCCCTTTGGAAGAAAGAAGGAGGAAAATGTTGAGAGTGTAAAAAGCATCTGGCCCCAATTCTGCCATGTTTTATTAGAATGAGAAACAGAATCCAGTTTCCACTACTGCAGATAGCTGTAATCTTTATTGCCACAAGTAAATGAAGAATTGACATGTTTAGTCACAGGTAAAATGTATATCTCAGTTATCACTGATAATGGTACTAGCCTTAATTCTTAGAAGTACATTGTTAATCCAGTAAGATTGCAAAATGATATAAAAAGATAAAAGGCCGCTCAGTTTGTTATCACTGATAATGGTACTAGCCTTAATTCTTAGAAGTACATTGTTAATTCAGTGAGATTGCAAAATGATATAAAAAGATAAATTTGCCACATATGTAATATTGAGTTTATTATACATCACTAGTGTACAATGAAAAAAACAGCCAAGAAGTTTATTAAAATATCAGTACTGGAGGATGCAGCAAGGCAGTAGAGGTGCAGTTATATATCATTACATTTTTTTCACTGAAAGAGTGGTTGGGCATTGCAATAAGTTGCCCATGTAACTTATTACATTAGTGGTTCCACCACTGTCTCTGGAAACATTCAAGAGGTGTCTGGATGTGGCAGTTTGGGATATGGTTCAGGAGTGATAATAGTGGT
Organism: Passer montanus; assembly: GCF_014805655.1. Classification (NCBI taxonomy): domain Eukaryota; kingdom Metazoa; phylum Chordata; class Aves; order Passeriformes; family Passeridae; genus Passer; species Passer montanus. The sequence continues at coordinate 6,445,694 of NW_024367708.1, read as the reverse complement.
GCCAGGTTGATGGTTGGACTAGATGATCTTGAAAGTGTCTTCCAACCCTGATGATTCTGTGAAATACTCAAAAGAGATTCAAAATTGAGGATTTTTTTTTTTTTTAAATTTGAACCAAGGATCCAAAGTCCTTTAATGGATCAGCAAAAAACCCACTAAATGGGTATCTGAAATTTTCAGTTGTCATAACAGGAATATGACAGTGTGATCTGGATATTGCATCAGATAATATCTTGATGGAGACACCAGTTTGGAGATACATCTGGAGACAAATTTGAAGACAGGGTAGAGGATGTAGCATCATAGCACAGGATCTTAAGTGTCACCATGGGAATGCTTGTCCTCAGTTATGAGTACAAGCAGTTGAAAATTTTCAAATGCCCTGTACTGTTTGTGCCACCTACACAAATGTTGCTAGCAGGCATTCATTTCAGAACTCAGTTGCCAAAGAGAAAAAGCTTAGGACTCAGCATTGTGTCGTAGCATGGGTACAAATGCGTCTTTTTCAGACAGATGCATTGATCTCAGATATCATATCACCAAGAAATGGTCCAGAGATTGGCTCCTCCTTGACTGGGACTTCTTAAGTGTGATACCCAGTAGTATGGGTAGAAAGCAGCTTAAAGTTGTGCATAATTCAGCTACCATGCTCACAGGCAGTGTGAGAGACTCTGTCTTTTTCAGGCATTTCCTGGATTTAGTAAAGGGTAAAAATGCATTTCAGTGTGTTGTATTTGTTGCTCTATTTTAAGTGTACTTGTAATTTCGCTTACACATAATTCCACCAATAACATAACTTCACACAGAGGTGCTAGCAGGTAAAATGTATCTTGATGAATACACTGTCCCATGGTTTTCAGGTTGGTCAGTTTGAATACTGCAGAGATGATTTGACCATCTTAGTCATTCAAATAGCTAACCTAATTGTTTGGGTTTTTAAAAATAAATTACTCTCCTCCCAATATTGACATTACTAATAAATTGTTAATTAGTTCCATTCAGTATGCCAGCAATAGATGATAAGTTTGATAAACCCAGAACTTCATCAGCACTTTACAAACCACACTGAAGGCCTGATGGTTCCATTCTTTTTTTAAGGCATTGATAAAATGTGTCTAACACCAACCCCAAACATCCTAATGTGCCCATGAATCCTGTTACTCCTGGACTTGAGAAATTATATGCCCTAAATCAGTAGAAATCTACTATAGAATTCTACTTACACAGTACCCTATGGTAAGAATTTCTGAAACAGTGTAGTCACTAATATGCTATCGATGCAGAGAACAAAGAAGCAGGAAGTCCGAAAATCCCATCTGCTCTTTCCTGGTAATAAGCTTGTTGCTTTATGCTGCAATAGCTGCAGGCTGGATCTGCCTTTCAGGCAAGCCAGTAAAGAATTAATTGCTGTAATCCAGTCTGGACTATACAAAAGATGTGTGACAATAAGGTCAGAGCACGAAGAGTAAACTCCCAAGTCTTGTGAGATTATTTTAAAATGTGCAGTTCCAGTCTGAAAAATTACTGTGAAACTAGTTTTATAAAAATAGAGCCACTATCATGCCAGCAGAAGTCCCTTCTATCCAGTATTCTGCCTTTAGCAAGGGCTGATAGTAGCTTTGTAAGGAAAATATCTCAGAAACAAGAAAAATATTGAGGGATATTTTCCCTCTTTCAGAAGTCATTGAATCAGGACATCTGCATCATTTAATTTTGATAGCAGCCAATGTGTAATAATATTCCATTTGCTGAGACCCATTTTTAAGCCATTTAAACACTAGGGCTCTACAACTCCCTGTGGCAATTAGAGCTGCAATTTAATAATGTATTGTTAGAAAAACTACTTCTTATTATCTGCTTTAAATCTGCTGCTTAGTAATTTGATTGGGTGCCCCTTAGTTCTGATTTTCTGAGGAAGACAGAATGATTTATCATTCTCTATTCAGCTTCTCTTTGTCATTCATGACTATATAAAATTTAGATACTTCTCTTCCCGGCTGACAAGCCCTAATTTATGTAGCCTTATCCCCACAGAAATTGGGCCAAACCTCCCATTGTTTCCTGTCTCGCTCCATAACGAAGACGGAATTTTCTAACCCGTTGTTTTCTTTCTATTCTCACTCCATGTTTTCTTATAAAGCCAAATGTTCTCAGTTGAAGAAGTCAGCTTAACCAAAAGCATATTGCCTTCTTCAGAAACACTCATATATTCATGAGCATGCCCTGCTTTAAAAAATCTGTGCAGACTCTCCTCCAGTCTCCATACATATCCAGATGCTTCTGTATTCTGTTATTTATTCCAATTTGTACAAATTGGCTTGATAAAAAAATAAGACTAAATGAAATGTAGTTCCCCAGACCAGTTTTTGTGGGTTTTTCAAGGCTGATATCCCAGCTAATGCTTCCAGTTTGTTTGGCACAAGTCTGCTTTGATTGGTAGGGTAAATGTTTGTGAGAAGTTCAACAATGTCACACTTGAGCTGCATGGAGGTTTTGGATGGATACTGGCTAGACCTAGCAATTTCTTATTGTTAAATGTATACATTTACGCTGCATTATTTGAGCAATTAAACACTTTATCCTAAAGTTATAGCATGGATTCTTCATTCTCAGTATGTCTTGCAAACATTTTGACTTCCTAGCTGTTGCTAATTTCATGCTAGCTGACTTTCTCTTTTTTTATGCAGTTTCCTTCTCTGAACTGCCATGGTTCCTATGGGTTTTTTCCTAATTTAATTAATATTAAATTGAAGTACATTGTAATCACCATTAGAATGGATTTACTTTAAGAACAAATCCAAAATTGCATCATTTCAGTGAGCTCAAATTGCTCCCATGCTTATGGTATCCAGAGATACTGTCTGTGAATTAAACTTAGGGTCTGCTAGTTTGTAGATCCATCTAGACAGAATTAGCCATGACAGCTCTTGTTCAAGGGGTTGTTATTTGATTGTTATCAAATCACTCTGACTTTCAAATGCTTTAGAGTCTCTTCCCTCCCCCACTTCCCATCCCTTCTGTTTATTATAAACTGAAAGCATCAGGCTGAATCTTGCAAATCAGGATGGTTTCTTTCTAATGATCTTCATCGATAACAAAGACTAATTAGACTTTCAAAGAAGTTTGAATATTTACATTGTCTCAAGTATACAAGTATATTGGAGAGTATAATTTGGTTTACCACTGATGAATAAGAAGGAGAAGGTTGAGGGGGAGATGTTGTGTTCAAGGTTGTTAATAAATGAGCTGATAATAAAGTTTTTGAAATACTGTTTGACTGTGAAGTGCTGAAGATCACAATGACAGAAATACAGCTTCTCTCCGGGAGGCTAAAAATCTATGACACACCTTCTGCCAAGACTCCAGATTTCAGCTTGACTTATCTTCAGGGAACAGTGGCAGTTGATTCAGGAAAAATACCTTATTTCCTGATAATATGATTATAGGAATCATCTAATCCTGGTTATGATTTTTTTCTTTTTTTTTCCCTTTTATTCATCTTCTGCCATCTTTACTTTTTGTCTATTTGCATATAGTTGGGGAAAGAGATTGAAGACATTCATCAACTTCACAAAAAAGTGGAAAAAATTACTATCCATGTTAGCAAGTCCATCATGTGGATACATAAGTGATTTTTACAGTTTGCAAAATGCTAGTAAGTGTAGGCCAACAGACTCAAGAATTTATGATGCTGCAAAGTGGTTTAGAAGTTGTCATCCTAAAAAAATAAACAGCAATGCGCTTAGCATTGGTTATGTGATGTATGTAGGAAAAAAATTAAATAATACAAAACCCTGAGTCCAGTAGTCATTGTGTTTGAGAAGGCACATGTGAGTGGCACCATGTCAAAGGAGCATGGAAAATTTGCAGTTGCTTGAAAGGCTTTTCTTGTCTCAAAATGGGCATGTTAGCTTTTCAGATAGGGAATGATTAAAAAAAATAAGTACCTGAACTTTCATCCAGGTTCAGTTTGGTTGAGCAAGAATCTTTGCTGACTCTCCAGAGAAGCTCATGAAATTTTTTTTTTATCATTTAATTTTTACTGTCAGGTGGGTTAGAAAAAAAAGCCTGTAAAAATAGTGTGCAAAAACTTGTGTGTAAAAACTTGTCCTTGCACTATCTATAACCTGCTGAATCACAAAAGATACAATAAAATGGCAGAGATACCTAGAGGGTAATTTAGGTACAGTTAGAAAACTTACATCCAAACTGTTTTTCCTGGACCCACTGTTGCATAAACTGTATAACTTGCAGAGTACTTGAGATCTTTGCTGCAACATCACTAGACTGGCATAAAACCCCTTGCCCTTCCTCCTGCCATGCCAGAACTTCTGGGTCTGGGTAGGGATGGGTCTATAACGGGCAGTGATGGATCTATCAATCTTACTCCCTCTGGGTCCCTTTTGTCCATCCTTGAGATGTGCAATCAGTGCTGGACACAATTCCAGGGCTGGGGGAGAGCTGGTCTAAAATTAGCCCTTTCTGGGACAATCTGGAAATAGAAGAAATGCAGTACAGAAAAAGTATTTATTGAGTACATTCACTGGATTGATGAAGGGTGCATGAATTGTGGTATTACTAAAGGAGTGTATTCTTCTTAGCTAGATATTTTCCTTGTGTTTGCTCCAATTTCATAATGAGAAGCAAAGTCCCTGCTATCTTCATTCCCTGTTTCATTTATGTTTCTACTGAGGAGATTCTGATTCTGAATTAGAAGGCAGAGGAGTTTTTAAATAGTCCTGGTTATCTCCAAATTAAAACCCAGAAACCACAGTTCTCAAAGCATGTGCCCTCCTCTGACTGGGTATCTGGGATGTCTCTCACTAGAGTGGAAGAGGCAGGAAAAAACATTGCTCCTTCCCAGCTTTTGTCCTTCAGCTTTCCACAGATGTCAGTCATGTCAGAACTGGTATGCTTGCTCCCAGACAGAATTTTGCTGTGAGAAAACTGGTGTTTTGTTCAAAAGGCTTGTCTGTTACTTTTACATATGTTGCTTGGGCAAATGGATAAAGTCAATGCTCAAATGTATTATCAATTGTTGAAAACAAAACAGTTGAAAACAGTGTTCAAATGCATTATCAGTCACATACTTCTGAAGATTTCCCAAATATTGTTTAACTATTTGGCTATTTGAAATTACAATGCTACAAGTATGGTTAGGTGGATTCTCATTCTTAATTCCAAGATTTGAATTACATACAGGGATAATATAATTCGAAGTTCTGTGGGTGGAAACTCCCTGGAGGAACCAGAAGATGTGAAGACAGACCAATGTTTTCCAGAATATTCATCTTACAGTCAAGTTTGACTATTAATTTCAATGGCACCATTATTTACAACAACACTAGTACTGTTAAAAGTTCCTTAATTAACTTATTTGCATAATGCTTTCATCTTTTTCATAATGTTTTCTCCCTTTTCTGCTTCTTTTAGTATTTCAACATGCAAAAATGGCTTGAATGACAGAAGAAGTTTGTCCTTTCTTTCCAGAATTGATTGTGTCTTCTTTTTTTCCTGAGTAAGGAGTTTCAAAATGTTGGCTGCCAATTGTTTTGACCACAATAGCTGTCTTAAGCTCCCTAAACAGATGTCTGATGACTGCACAGCAATGCCAAGATTCAGACAAGTGCTTTTGGCATGATTATATTCAGATATTGATTCTAACAGGACCAAACCAGCCACTTTTAAGTCCTGGCACAGCCTACAATGCTGTAGCTGTCAATTTATAACTGACACAGTTATAAAAACCTCATGAAAAAATATTCCATTTCCAAGCAGCTTCCTTGGAAAGGGAGGGAAACTGAATTTTTCTTGGGTCATTCATACAGGTGCAGCAGTACCACCCAGAAGCCACCGCTGTGCTGGACACTGTGCAAACTGGAGGCAGTTCCTGTCCAAAAGGGCTCAGAGGCTGGAAAGGCAAAGAAAACACTACGGCTTAGAAGAGATTATCATATAAAGCTGTATTTGTAATAGTCTTCAGATGAAACTCCCCAAAATTTCATTCTCTCACTGTCCTACTCAAGCCAAATCTGAATGTAGATAACCCTTCTAATCATTGGCACTGCTTTTAATTCTTAATGAGACCACTTGTATGAGATTATGAAAATCCAGGATTTGGTCTTTGGTCCCAAGACAATGTATTTTTTGTTCCAGAGTTGTTCCTGAGCTATCAATAAGCATATAATGATAGTGTGGCTATCCAATGGAACATGGGCCATAAGGATCCAGCTTGCTCTGGGCAGGGAATATGGCAAAAAGACTACCAGGAACATCTTGTTTATTCCACAAACACAGCTGTTCCACTGTGTTACACAACCTGCTTAGGTATGTTGGGGGAGACATTGAACTTGGCACTCCCGTTTTCTGGGCCCAGTTCCTCTGTTCAGAGAACATAATCTCCATGGTTTTAAAAGGTGATAGTTATTGAGGTGCTCAGGAAGGTCTCATTTTTGCAGATTGTGCCAAACATATTTGAGAATACCTGGAGATTCTTCTCTCTGTAATGCAAGGAATGTTTGTAAGTCCTAGTTTTGCTGATGATATTAGAGTTGAGTTGCTCAGACCAGGCAAAGCACAAAACAGAAGAGAAGGCTTTTGAAGTCAAAGAAGGACCTTATCAGTTTAAGAACTTAGTTGTTCTGCAACAATTAAGCAGCTAAACAGAGCTATTCTGGTCAACAATTTCAGACTTCGGCACATCAAACCTACTTATGTCTTTAGTCTCTTTATCCTTTGCCTTTATGGAATGATGGATGTGTCTGCTGCTGTGAAGAAAAAGAAGGTGTTGTGATGCAGCAGAAGGAAGAAAAGGAGGCATTTCTCCCTTGTAGTCTGACATCAACTAGTCTGGAAGCTGAAATCACCTCCTGGTGTAATGGAGTGGCTACAATGAGCAATGTTCAAGTAAAATCAGAGAGCAAAACCAATGAAGAAAGTGGGTGCTTTTCATTCGAAACAATGAGATTATGTTAAAACATCAAGTATCAAGGAAGACAAGCAGAGTAGCAGAGTTCTGACCTTATTGTTGTGAGTGAATAAACTGAACACCTGAAGCTATCGCAACACTACACACATCCCTATAGGAAGAAGCAAGGAACAGGGGTAACCTATGGACTAAATGCGAGATCCATTTGATGTTTTTTACAAGGCAAGGTAAGGAGACTGTGAAGTAACAGAGTATGTCTTGTCAAACTGACACAGATCTTTATTTCAAGAGGAAGAGGATGAGGGGACAGTGTTACAGATGTTTATCACTCTGTGTCAAGCACTGATAGAAAGGGATGCTCAAGCTGAGTGTTCTGTGGAACTCTACACAGGATACAACAGAATATATTAACACTGCAAAGATGTTCTTATGACATTCCTTGTTCTTGTAAGTATCAGTAGTTTTGAAGCAATCTACATACTTAATGCATCAATATGCATTATATGCATTATTTCACTCCTTTCCTCTGATTGCTTGATTCCCCTCCCCGTAGAGCAATGCCCCAGCTTTGTAAAATAAAGTATCCATTACACACTGAAAAAATGGGCCTGATGAATCACAAACCACCACATAATTTAGTACATCATCTCTCAATACAGCTTTTCAGTCTAATTTAATGCATTATTGAAGATAACACGTTCGTTAAAACAGCTGCCAGCAAACTCTTCATTTGGATTGCTTCATGGAAGGACTAGTCAAAGGGAAATGAAACACCACAGGCTAATGATATGCAAAAAGGACAAAAAACATTTAAGTTTTGATACATTGGTATTGAGATGTTAATATGATTTTTCTTAATGAGTACTGCTCTGCCAGATACGGTAAATCACAAAACTCATGTTTCTTCTTAGCCAACTTACAACATATAATAAAAAATAACAAAAAAACACATGGCAAAATTACCAGGGCTGTTCAGTAAGGATGACTTAATGAGCACAGAATTATTATTTATTGTTTCTTATTGCTACTTCTCTGTCAGTGAGCATTTAAGTAGCAGATATTTTCATCCAGAGCTCCTGGTCTCTGGGGGAATGAACTGAAATCTCTCATCCCTTCAAACACTAGGAAGTCCTAGATTCTAATGTTCTGGCTCAAATGACTGTCTAGCATCTTCCATTGTAACTGGGCTTTAGCTGTAAGTGTTGGTCTCCCAACAGGACCAAATTTGTGATGTTAAAATTTTGCCAGTATTTTTTTCACCCCATTGTACCATTGTTTATTGGTAAAGCACAGAGTTTTAACAATTATAGTTTAACTAGGACATGTCATCAGCAAGAGACACACACCAGAAAAATTATCAATAACTAAAGATTTATTAGAGTTACTGACATTAATAAGATATTAATAAAATTAACAAAACAAAATATCTGCTGTCTCATGTCTCCATTGCATAATCAGTCTGAACATCCTTTAAGCCAGACAACATACTTACTCAGCTGCCGGCCCAGTGGTTTAAATTACACAGACATCCAGACCTCCTGCCTCCCCTATGAAATGTGCAGTCAAGGAGAGAGAGTTCGACGGAGACAGCCATTCACCAGTCTGTTATTAACCTATGGCTTTAATACTTTGCATGCTTTTAAGCTCTTGCCTAGGTCCAGCAGCCTCCAAACACTAACTTTGTCATGTCCAGGAAGTCCTTTTAAACTGAGATGTAAGGAAGAAAAGTCCATTCTGAATAAACCATAATCTAAAGCATCTCGTGACAAAGACTAGTAGTCAATACCTTTGTCTGTCCTGTAAGCTACTGAACTATTGATTATTTTAGACTACATATTATAACAAAGTATGAATTCTTATTTCAGTTTCAATACTTATATTCTCGCCAAAATGAAAAAAAAAAGGCTTCACTGTAGTATCGAAGGAGTGTAACTGACATAGTGTAGATGTCTAGAAATCTGAGCTGCTCATTCCAGATTCCTTTGCAAACCATGGAAGTAAAGATGTACATTGATTAATGTCACAGTAAAATAGATGTTTGCAATCTGACCAATTGAACTGCTTCTTACAAATGTTTGGTTCTCTGTATAGGATAGAATAAAACAAGTAACTCAGAAACAGAAATCTACACTGTAGATGTATAAATTTAGGCAATATGAATCCATCCAAAGTCAGTTTAATAAAAGTAGGAAAGATAAATACAACAACATACTGTCATGCAACGTAGGTATTTCATGATTTCATGGCAACTATTAAGTGTGCACTTCTTAAAAAAATGGTGATTAAATAGTTACCAGAATTGCAAACATGGAGTGGGGTAAAACCCTCTAGCAATTTTTGTCCAGATTCCTTCTGCAGTAGTAGAGATGCATTTTCCAAAAATCATTTGTTCCGTCTCAAACTTATAATTTAAGTTATTTGGGGAGAACCTTTCTCTGGATTTTGATGTCTGCCCTTGGAGGTGCAATATGAACCCATTTTTCTCTGCATGAAAAACAGTAGTTTAAACTGAATTACTGGCTTCTAAATGGATAGTGTTGATGAGGAGAATACCATTCATGCTATGTTAAGCAAACAGGTCTTTATATTAGAGGAAAAGAGAATACAGCCCCTTCAAAACAAATACGTAGAAATGTCCTGGCATTCAGAAAATTTGAATAAATTATCATTGATTTTACATAAAATTTAGTGGTTTCACAGACCTTATAAGTGTACTGACCAATATCTTGTTTTGCTTCCTGCAATTTGTGTATGAAAAAGCATCTAAATTCTCATTATAATAATTCTTTTAATGACCATGCAGGAGGACTTCATTCAGAGAATTCCCAGCAGTAAAAATTAATAATTTCCCACAGTGTATTGAATTAACAGGCCAATACAATTAACTAAACAATAGTAATTTCTTCATCATATGTTCTGTATGTCATAATTAGTAGATCCATTTTTCTGCAAGAGAGAAAAGATTGGTCAGAGATGCCAAGCAAAGCAGTATGCTCTAAGTGTCCTACAAGAAAACTTCAGATTTTTTTTTCTTTTTTATAATGTCTACTGAAGTCTGTCTGTCTTGTAACTTGATGAAACGGGACATGCCAATTTGTTGTGCTTAATATAGAGATCCTTGGTATGACTTCCTACAGTTTTATAACTGTTACTATGCTTTATTAATTTTCTAATCTGATTATTTGCAAAATTCCCCATTCCATCAGATTTTGTGGTAGTTAATAACAAAAGTATTTAAGAAAACAAAATTTTAATATAATTTTAGTTAACATGATCTTGTCTCAGAATGACATAGTTGAAAAATTTTATCAGATTATTTCATCTACATCTCTGTTTGTCTTAATTTGGTACAGAGGTACTGATTTACAGTATTGTGAAATAATAATTGCCATGAAGAGAGAAGACTTAAAATCTAGCAACTTCTAGAAAAATTAATAAAACAAAATGTTTATTTGTCCCTGCCTTGCACATTTTTTTACTCACTTTGCTCCTCACAAATTTAAGAATCATAATCACATGTAATATCTTCATTATGATTTCATAGATTTTGTATCTTCTTTCATCACAATTACTCCACAAAGTGAAAATACCTCTGCACTCTGTCTTATTTGTTTCAGTCGAACAATCAGATTCTCAGATGGCCTTGCAATTTATTCTCTCTTCCAGGGCAGGGTGCCATTGCCCCCTCTAGGTGTCTCTATTGATTGCACAGGTACAAGTCTACAGAGAGACCTGAAGAGATGAACTTGCAGTGCGACCAAGATCTCCCTGACAGATACAGCTGTCTAGATAGATAGATAACTGTGTCTAGAACCTGGGGCTGGATATCATCCTAAGCACCCAGACTTACTGAAGTAGATGCTTTGAAAAGGTTTAAGTACACACAAATGATCATAAGAAACAACTGTGTTGTAATAGATTAAAATCTTTTGAATGAAGTTCACTAAATGGTTTTTCCCACCTTCAGTATTATACATCTTGTGCCTTACCTTTAACTTTGGAATAACAAGGCTCACAGTGCACTGTTTGTTTGTAAATCCAAATGCTGTCTCCTGCTTTTAGATCTTCCAGAGGTCTCTTACATACTTCACACTTCAACACACAAGTCAAAGAATGAAGAAAAATTAAAATGAAACATTTCTCTAATACTCTTACCTACCATGCTTTCCTTTAGGAAACAAGCAACCCCAGACTAGAATAGGAATTATTAGTACTGCAGTATAAAAAATTAACTCTGAAAGAGTAGTTTTAGAGAACAAGAAGTTAGGTATCTAACTATGTCTCTTTTAGATATCTAAAAATCAGATACCAGTATCTCAACTGGTTGCCTAGGCACTCATTACACTCGACAACACTGTCCTTTCTCCAAAAGGCGCTTTTACTTTCCAAAAGGCACTTTTACTTTCTCTGTCTTAGCTTAGGCTTTATCCTACAATAAGATGAATCACCATTTTGAGATCCTTTTCTTTCTTCACTGAATAAATGGAGAATGATCACATATAATCATCTAACTCAAGTAGATCTCAAAGAATCTAGACTTGCTTTTTCAAAATATGACACTTCATCTTAACAGTTAACTATGTTTCCCATTCTTGCAGTATCTGGACACTGCTTTCACAAATGTCTCAAAAAAAGTTAATTTTTTTGATATAGAGAAACATTGCTCATGTTTCACATATGAAAATGCACAGACACACACAGAGGCTGACTTACCAAGACCACAGGGAAAGCCTACAGTGGATCAAGAAGCATGGTAATTTGATACAAAAACTAGGATCTTGATACCCAGATAATTTTATTTATTTATTCAAATCTGATTAAAGAATATTAAATTCTGGTTTCTTTGGATATTTTATCCACTGATAAGCGAAAATCAGCATTAGTATTAAGGTGCTATTAAAACAATCTGCTGTCTTCACTGATTTTATATTTCTTTGTTTAAATCAGCAAAAGGGTGGCCATGTGTTCAAAGCTCTAATCACCAATATTAGCTAGAATTTTTACAGAGAGGAAAAAAATCTAAAATTTGAGTCCTTTAATTAATGTACTTTTGGTATATACCTTTACAAGGAAATGAAGATGGTGTACTGCTGTCTGCTATATGCAAATCTCTAATGGATACAGGGTATTTGTTAGGAGCTAAATTAATATTAATTATAAGAAATTGCACTACTTAGCTAAATACATACCTACAAGCACGAACCACAGACCTACATCAATTGTTTAATTTTTTTGCCAATGCTTTCATAAGTTTGTAGTTATACAAAAATTAAGCTGAACATTCCTGGCCAGACAGGTCCCCATTTGATAGTAGGTAACAAAAAAAGATAGTTTAAAAAAGAAACGTAAGTATTTAACAGATAATTCAGCCACTACTAACATGTTAATACTCCTAATGAAAAGCCCATTCTTCTTTATGTGGGTTGATCTGTCTAAAAAGAATGGAAGCAGAGCAATAATAGTATTGAGGACATATCACATAGTATTTCCCATGGAAGAAAATGCCTTTCTGGTGCTCGGAGAGCTCAGAAAGTCCGCATGAAGCTTCATGCATGTGAAGTGCAACCTTACTGCTGTATTCTGATTTGTGTTACTTTTCATGTAGTAAATAGGGACAAGAACTGCTGTCAGAAGCAGAAGTAAAAGCTGTGCAGGACTGGGCAGAAATATGAGGTATGCTAATGCAGTGATTTTGCTGAGTATTGTTTGTTAGAACAACAAACTCTGTGTGTAGATGCAAGCAGAAATAAGACAAATGAGGGAGAAAGAAAACAGACTATGGGACTGAGCACTGCCAGGCATGCCCTGAGAAAAGTTTAAGAGTGAATTTTAGGCTGAGGCCCAGGATTTGGACTTACAAACAAAAGAGATATTTCTTCTGTGCTTTCATTCTTAATGGAAATAGGAAAAAAAATCATACTTTTTAATAATTAAGACTGTTTTAGATGTCAATCAAGAACACCTAAAAAACTTCATAAAAACTGAATAGAATTTCACAACATGAAGAAAGTGTAAGTTGATATAATTCACTGTATCAGACTTGAAGGCTTATAAATGTGTAGGACTTTAAGAATACATTCAGCTGCATCATTTATCCTGCTTATGATTGCAAGGGAGGAGAGGCAAAGAGGAGAGTAGAGGGAGAAGGAGAGAGGGAGATTGAAAGAAAAAGGAAGAGATTGTGTAGGGAAGAGAGGGAAACAGAGAGATTAGTATTTCCAACATGAATCTTCTCCTCCAGTCTCAAGACGTCTTATTCTCACAGGTGGAGAAGGCCTAAGGCCTAAATAATCTTGTATTATATGTGTACTATAATGCAGGTATTACAATCAAATTTCATTTCTTGATAGCAGGTGAAATCTTCTTACCTTGAAGCAAGTCGAATGACAGTAAATTTGCAAGGCATCCAAGATCATTTTGGCATCTATGCCCAAGGGCTTCCTGCAGTATGTACATATATCTTTTCCAATTATACTCCTGTGTATATAATATAACATCAGCTGTCAGAAAAAGAGCTGCCATTGAAATCTCAAGCAGAAAATTGATAAGGTTAGTACACTGTGTGGGAAAGACATTTGTATACTGTACAATGGCCATAATGGAAAAATATTATTTGTGTATTCTCTCCATTCCAGTTGACAGGTGTCATACATGTGCTCCTATGATGGGCAAATTGCTGAGCATAATTGTCAAGTAGCAAAAACACCTTAGTAGATAGAATAGTCTTCTCTGGTGAACTGAATTAAGCTGCTGAATGGTTGGGAGCATGTATACTAGACAGGGATAAGGCGGAGAGGAATTATTTTAATGTTTTAATCTCAAAAGTAAACTGGTAGTTGAATTCAGACTGCCATAATTTGATCAGTCTGGTTCACAGAATTCTCTGTGGTGCAGAGGTGCCTGAAAACCTTTTCGATTTTCTGCGCTGTGGACAGAACTTATACCTTCATGGCAATTATAGCAAATTCATGTATGAACAGCCTACAAGGTATTTGTGACAACAATATTTTAAAAAATTGTCTCAGCTCTTGCTGCACTCCTATGTGACATCACTCTGTAATTTGTCTAGATACAGCTGTTGGTGTCGTTTTAGCATTACTAAATCAATGGCTCTTGCTCCTTGCCTGTTATGACAAACTGCTGTACTAACATATTTAATCATCCCCAGAGTTCCTTATCCTTATGTTGGAAAGGATACAAGTTTTTCTGATTAGGTATTTCCAGGTAGTAGGGCTGTCCAAATGGAATTGAAAATAGTGAGCACTTTTAACTTCTTTCCCCCCATGAGGTAAGTTATTACAGATTGAGCAAATATCCTGCTTATATTTGGGAATGTCTTACTGGTGTGAAAAGATAGTTTTCAACAGCATTGTCGTGTGAACCTATTCCTCCACAACTGTACATAAATTTGGTCATTACCATTCTCATAAAGGAAGGAAATTTTGCAGAGTAAGCAGCTGCCTGTGATAGAAACCTACAGAATCACAAAGCCAACTCTGTCACTTAAGGCACTGGCTCTTGTTTCTATAGATATTTTCAAATGTCAGCTGTGACAAGCCTAACATAATATTAGGCTGCTGAACTGTGGTAATGATTTGATGGCAAGATCTCACTGAAAGAGAGCTTTGTATGAAAAGCTGTCTCATGATGGTGACTTCCAGGGCTCTCTTTTGTCTGAAGACTTGAATGCTTATGTAAATGTCTGTGTCCTCTGGTACTCTACGATGTTATTAATGTGTACTTACCGATCAGAAGTAGAATAAACAGTTTTGATAGTATTTCCAGTTATGTTTTCTTCATAGGCACCAAATGATGATTTGCTGTGAAACAGAGAGTACATAGCTATCACTAAACAGTACTACATTTTTTAAAGGCTTCACTATATTGATGATTATATACAAAATAAACTAAGACAACATGCTTGCAAAAAAAACATACTTGGTGATGAGTTCTTTTTCTGGTTTTTTTTTCACAACCATCAAGAATAATATATCAAATAAAAATGTAAATTAGTAATATAGTAATATTTGTAATATAGTGTCCTTAGACTGTTCTATTTTTGAATGATTCTTCAGCACTTCAAAATTAAATCCAGGAGCCCATTGAGCAAAATTTACATGACGGTATTGGGTTTCCTGTGCTGTTATCTCAGCCTAAATGATACCTGTCAGAAAATGGTGGCAGACTACATTTTTTTATTTTCCTCTTCTTTCATTTGTCTTCAAAAAGCTGTCAAACAGCCAAACAAAATTACAATATGTCCCTAGAATTAGTCTTTGTAATACAGGCTTTTCAGTGTATAATTTGTGTTCACTACAGTAACTGTATTGTTCCTTATATGAGTAGAAAGGAATATACTGAATTTAATTATCAGGGAAGTTAAATCTTCCACTTTTAACAGTCCCATTTCCAAGTTACTTAAATGTCAGTTTTGTTTCCATAGAAGGGATGAACATGTATGTGACACTTGAAGAAGTAATCTTGCCAAATGTGTTTTGAAGATTTCTGAATTGATTTATTTATCCTATTCTCCAGAAATTCTTAAGGTATATAGTAATTATTACATGTTTCACATCACTCTTGAATAGTGTTCTGCAATGTTAGGAGCAATTGTTTATAATCATGTGTATTTACCAAATGTTGGGGTTTTTTTCCAGGAAATACAACAGATTGATATCATGTGTGTAAGGTGTTTTGAACCTCAAATAATCTTTTCTACACATCTGTATTTTGTAAAGTACATATATCTTATTTGATTTCTGTGTAGCACCAGAAATGTATTTAAATTGCAGTTACTGATAAGCCAAAATGATAAATGTTTTATTTATATTTCATAGATCATAACACAGAAATAACAATGGGCTTGTTATTTAATCAGACTGTAACAAAACTAGGTTTGCTCACCACAGAGGAATTATCTCCTCACGTGAATGCCCAGTGCTCCATTTACATTTCAGGTGAGATGAAAGTAAGCTTACTAAGTAGGAATGCAAACTAAAGCTAAGTGATCACCTTTTGAAATAGTTTCTCTGACTGAGAAATTCTCTTGACCAAGAATGTGCACAACACATATCACAGGATGAAGTATGTTGGTAGTGCAGTTGCCTAAAGTTTCTTGCTACAGTGAAAAGTGGCAAAGGAATATGATTTCTTTGTTCCTGTAAAGTATGAGCCTGTGCTTGTTATTTTTGTTATTAAGTTTATTTTTTCCCAAATCCTCTATCTAACTCGTATTCAACTGTGGAATCTTGGGCAAAGTGAGTACTGTGCATTGGACATTCAACATAATATGGATATTTACATGCTGCATGCCTGAAAGTAACATTATCTTACAGGAATTTGCATAGAGAAAAATACTTTTCCTCAAGTCTTCTAGTGTAGAGAACATTATCCCTTGGATTTTACTAATTGACTGGAGTATTATGGTTGAAATACACAACAATATATATAACCACAGCTTATGCAGAAATACAGATACAACTGGAGTGTATAAAACAAAAAAAACACTGAAGCTACAGCAAAAATATTTCCAAAGCATCAGTTTCTAACCTTGTCAACTGAAAGTGTAAGGAAACTCAGAACATTTAAATAAATGCATAGTCTGACAGCTTGACGAGACACCAAGTGAAAACTGAGTCCCAGTGTAGCCTGAGAATTGTGCATCCGATCACGTCCCTTCTTTCAGTTCATATCAGTCACTCCTTCACTTGCTATGGTGTGACTTGTTCATACAGCAAACTACTCAACAAAAATACTCTGTAGAACCTATTGCATAAAACCTGAGAGAATAACCTACAAAGACCATTCATTTAATAAGTTTTCATGAATTAAAATGGGATTAGAGTTTCAGATACAGGGTGTAAAGTCTATCAAGTGTAAGGTAATGTTGCATATTGTAGCACATTCGTTGCCCTGTAATTCTTCTACTACTGTTCTCTATTTTAATTTCAAAGATAATCAGCATATTACAACTGTATGTGCACAAAATTCTGAAAAATACTAATTAATTTTTCCGTTGAATATTAATTTTTAATCTTAAATTGTAGGCTGTTCAACTTTGCTTTTATTCTCATCCAATTTATGGGTTTGTCCTTCAAGGTTATGCAGAATTTTCAGAATACACAGATTTCAACTGTATTCCAACTGCAGATGTAAGAATATGAGTGACTAAAGATCCTGTGCCCATTCATATCCACAGCAAGGATCAGGTGTGCATAAGGTTAAGGATGGGGACATTTCCTATTAAGTATCAGACTGTGACCTTTACTTTCCCTGTCAGTAAGGCTCAAGAGATTTCTCTTCCCCCACTGAGTCATCAGCCCTGGCTCAGGCAGTTTGCAACTGTTATACAGCAATACAAACCTATAGGTTATGTCTTTAAACAGTCCTTCCTACATAAGTAATTAATCTGTATAGATGGGTGGATTGATACTGAAAAGAGGCTTTCTTAGTCCAAAAAGGTCTTTCATTCAAGAACTATACTTGAACTATATAATACTTTTTGTTGTCATATTTTGGGAAAATAATTTTGACCATGAACAACAAGATAACATATCCTTTTATTTCAATTATTTCCTGATACCAATAGACATGGTATATGGCTAGTTCTCTTAAAAATCCTTACATCACATTTTTCACTCAGGTTTGCAATATGTGGGTTTGTAGAGGCAGAATCCAGCTAGAGCATGAATACTGCAAGATAAATGTTTTTTAAAATAGTTTGTTCTTGGTCAAAAAGTCAGAATCCTAAGCCACAGTGTCAGTGATTGGGTTGATGATACGTGGGTTCAGATTCATCCCATATAGGTTTAGGAACTTAAAAAGGCACTTTAAGGGAAGAGTGTAATGTCTTCCTCACAGTCTCATAAAGAAAAAAGCTCATAAGAAATAAGAGCATTCAGGAAATGCCTTTCCTCTATTGATTAGATAAGACTTCAGGTTTAGCTGCCCTCCTAAATTTTATGTGTCAATTATCTCTCTAGAGCTACACAGGGTATGTCTTGTCCTCCTCACTCTGTACACTAGAGATAGGATTTGTGACCTTCTTTGCCTGGGATCCTGGAAGCAGATTTGGGAAGGGGCTGTCATGATTCCAGAGACCAATGAGAGCTTTCTAAGCGTTCTTGAAATTTCTTGCATATAAAAGCTTTTTATGATTTATTTTTCAAGAAATGACACTTTAGTCATTACAGTACCCAATTAATTTTCCACAGTACCTGGTCTTTCGTTCACTGTCTCTAGAGTTGTTTATTTCTGGGAGATTATTTGGAGACCTTGGAGGATTTTCATATACTTTCTCAATTATCCTAAAATTAAAAAAAGAAACGACACAACAAGAAAATAAGAAATTTTTAGAAATCTTTTTCAGCTACACAGTCTTAATTTACTCTTACAATCATGAATGCAGAATCTTGGACTAGAAAAAGCAGGTAAAAGCAATTTGGCTTATTTTGGTTAAATCATTGCTGGTGAAAAATAATATAGTCACTGACCAATAATTTTTAGTCCTCCTTTATGATGATATATTCATATATATTCATATTGGAAACTTCATCTAACTTTAATTGAACTCTAGTTTCCTCAAAGATATTTTAGTTCCAAATTTTCTCTTTTTTTGGATATAGTATAGTTATGTTCTAATTAGAAATTACCAAATAAACATAGATACATAGACTAATTTCAAAAAGCAGGACTATGATTCAAGCAAGGGAAACCTCCTCCTGCAGTTTTTCCTGCCGCAAAACATGACAGGCAAACATAAAAATAGACCTTGTCATACAAATTATGGGATATCAGGAATAAGTGCTAATAATGTTTCTGATTGTTTTACAAAGCAGCGCAGACAAAGGGTGCTCTTGTTTGGTTCTGCTAGAGGTTATATTCTGGAACAACGTGATCATTATCTGCCTTAACTCTGGATGTGTGGGCTGCAGCTTGATTATTTCAGTGAGCTTGCCAAGGACAGAGGCTCTGCTGAACGACCCTCACTCAGTGCTTGTGGTGCTTTATATGCAGAGCGGGGCTGCAGGAAGCAGCACCTCCTTTGTGCCCGACTCCTGATGGGGCAGGCTCCTGTCAGAACTGAAAGAGAAACTCATTCACTGGAGATGCTCAGTATGTGCTTCCCTGGTCAGACTGTTGAATGGAACTGCTGGGATAAAAATATTTTCTATTAAAAAACAGAAAAACTGCCTATCTATACAGATAACTACATTCTCCCTCTTCATGTGGATATACAACTAAATGGAAGACTCAAAAAAGACACCATTCTAGGTGTTTTTTCAGGTATCATTCTACACATTAGAATGGCACCTAAAAACATACTACTAACCTCACTTTAATTGTCCAAAATGGATCCTATATTTTGTAAATAATGGAATCCAGTAGCAGTAAAGCTTTTAGATTAGGAATGCATTTTCTTGTATTTGATATGCCAGCAGCTGAATTCACAGAACACTTAGAAAAGCACAAAAAATACTTAGGAGGATCTTGTCACTAGTCATTTTCATTCTCCACAAGAGATTATAGATTTGACTCATTGCTTATCAAAATACATAAAGCTTTATTGTTATGTTTGGTTAATCAGGCACATTTTAGAAATAATACAGATATCTTACTCACACTGGGCAAATTCTCTTTGTTTGTAAAAGAAAGCTGGTACTACTAAACAGCTACAAGTCTTGATATTTGATCATTAAACTTTAGAGGGAATTATGCATTGATTCTCACCGCTTTTTACTTTGGTCATCAGCAGACTTTACTTCAGTGTGATCCCCAAGGTTCTCATCTCTGAAAGTGAGAAAGACCTCAGAATTAATAGAAGTATTTTCGTTAATCTAAACATATTAAATGGACTAAATTATTTATGTTGAAGAAGAAAAAAAACCTGTATGCATTCCCAGGTAAGACTGACTAGAAGTAAGTTATCTGTTCAGGCTTCGATATTTTTCAGTTTCTTTCCACTGTGACAGTGCAAAAGAATTCCAAATGGCTCAGAAATGTCAAGTCCATTATAGTATTGAAGGACAATTCAGGTTGGAGTTCAGGGACTTCAGGACTTCTCTGGTCCAACCTTCTGCTCAAAGCAGGGACAGCACTGAGGCCAGACCAGGCTGCTCAAGTATTTGTCTTGAAATCCTGCAAGGAGAGAGATGGCACAACCTCTCCAAGCTGCTCCAGTGTTGGACAGCCATCCATACAGCCAGTCAGAATGTCTCGTGTTTCAGCTCGTGGCCACTGTGTCACATTGTGGTGCCACGCTACCAGTGAAGGTCCTGCCTACATCTTCCAAACTGACTGTGGCTCTGTCATTTTAACTGGGTAACTGACTTTCATCCAGTTCAGGCATCAGGACTATGAGCTATGGAAATGGCTATCAAAGTGTGTCCCTTGCTTTGTTATCATATCCAGTCCAAATCTCTCTTCCAACTGCTGGTATCTAGGGTTGTGTACAATCTCTAGGTCCATGTGGTCGCATTGATACCGGTAACTCATCAATCATTGGCTGTGAAAAAATCTAATTTAATATAATAAATTTCATGTATTAACATATGTGAGGTATATAAAATTTAATTTTACATTCATATTGGATATTAAATGCTCTCTAATAAAAATATTACCCACTGACAAATTAAGTTTGAAGAAAGGTCACTGTTGTCCTCATTTGAAAACAAATCAAAATCTAATTAATTTTACTGAACAGAACCTATTCATACCAATACGCAATCCACCATAAATATTTGATAGTATATAAGAGGTAGATTATGACAGGCTTACCTCTTATTTTTCTGATCAGCAGTATTTTTTTCAGTCAAATCTGAAAGGTCTTTTCCTCTGGAAAAAAAACCCAAATAAAACTGTTAAGGTATTGCCGCTATCTAGGAAGGGATAAAGTGTCATAAAACAAAGAAATATATCTGTGCACACATTTAAAAGAAAAAAAGTAAACTTTTAGTTAATTTTATGTTAAAATTTTGAAAACACTAATGTTTTTCAAGAAAATATGTTTGTAATGTTCCTTTAGCAAGGTAAAGTTCTGTACTATTTATTTATTTATGAAAATTATTATCGAGTACATCCAAGAAAATAAAAATGCTTCTTAAAATGGTCTTAATTCCATAGTTTAAGATTGTTCTTTGCCAATGAAGACAGTGAAGAAGAAACATGAACTTTCAAAGAATTTGTAATGAATTTACAGGTTCCAAGCAGCTTAATCCATGTTTGCATCATTTATTTGCAGAAATGAATTTTTATTTTAGTTAAGAAACTTCAGCTTCTGAAGATAAAACCTAAATATATGGCCACATGTCCAAAATTTCACTCTTGGAATGACAAGAAATTACCTCTGTGTGTCATTATGGTTAACAATTAAAGCACTGATCATGTCTGTATTTATATTGAAAATGTTGGTTTCTGAACAGTCACATATTTTACACATAAGGATATATTTTCTTTGATTTCTAAATACAATTAAATTAGAGGAAAGGTTTTTTTCTATTTTCTTTACTATTTTAAAATGGTTCAACAAATTCACGAATGGAATGACTTATGAAAATACTGTAGGAAAAACCTCATGGTTCTCTTTAGGTAGAAGTAGAGAGTAAAACAGAAGGCCAAGTCAGCGCTGTGAAACTCCCAATTTGGTCTCTTCAATTCATGATAGGCATAAAACTTTGGATATTACTAAAATTCAGTAGTGTTTCAAAGCCTTAGACTCTATCCTAACAAATTCTCTGTGAATTAACATTAAAAAGAAAAAAAAACAAAGAAAAAGATACCCAACTTAGAGTTTAGAGCTAAATGTATATCTGTATGTATACCTGTGTGTGCATATATGTAAGATTGTCTACTGTAAAATAGATGATCACAGGTAGGCAACATTTATCTGCTGCTACTGTTTAGGATGTTTAGGACATGGTTCTTGAAATTTATTTGTAGTGCATCAGTGCTCAATGTGAGAAATATTGCACAGCTATCACTAGCACAGTACTCCACCAGTTCCTCCCCTTCTCTGTGCTGAAGGGCTGTTTGCAGACCTCCAGAAACTTGGCTTTAAACTCATTGAACTGACACACTGTTCAAAAAAGAAAATTCAAGCTTTCTTTCTTTATGGATGACTTTCCTTGCTGAGAAATGCTTTGTTACACCTTGCTGGGCAACACATCACCCCTGAGTTCTACAATATTTTGCTTACTGCCCCTTCTCTAACCACATCAAAGTATTTCAGTGATAGTTTAATTGTGGAAACGTGAGGCAGATATGGAGCTTAGCATAGGTAGTACTGGTTCAGCTGACAGTGCACATGCCAGTGAATTAATCTGTATTTCTATATTCATCTTTCTGTATAAGGAATGCTACTTATTAATCTATAAATATTTTACAGATTATCAACTTTACATTTCCTGACATTCTCATAGTTGCAAACTACTCACTGCCTTAGAAAAGTAGGGCCTGAGGAACTTTGAACACTTACTCTTTGTCACTTGTGAAAGAACTTGGAATCGCTTTGCTGAGGTTATTGAGGTCTTGGTTCCTTTAGAGACAGAACAAAACCCAGATCAAATCACAATTAGTATAGCCAGCTGTCAATTAGTCAAATTAAATACTCATTTTAAAAAATGTTATAACTGACACATTCTTTTGTTAAAGAAAATTTAACTGAAGACAATTATTTTAGTAATTCAAAGGTATTCATAGATACAGCAATATGCCTACCATATGCACATGAAGCACATACTTTTCCTGGAATAAAAAGACCAAATTATGAACAAAAAGTTATAGCCTGTGCTTTTGTCAAAAAGGATAATTCCTCCTGAACATGCATTATGGACAACTTCAAAGAGTGTCTGACCTCAAACATGCTATGATACAAGAAAAAAAATCTTTACCAAGTAGTACAATCAACCGAGTACTTCCAATATATGTGTGGATCATATCTTGTCTATTATAGACTAAGTCTTTCTGTCTATATAAAAAAAAGTAATTTTGTCTATTTGGTAGGCTATCTAGACCAGCTTCTTCCCAAGTAAACTCTCACTTCTCACAAGAAATGTCATATATAAACTGAGGGGTGCTGAAATTTGGTTACTGAGATCTGGTGCACTTATTCTTGCACTTCCACACAGGGACAGAATGTCATTTATCATTACTATCTGATGAAAGGAAAAAAAAATCTTCCTTGAATTACATCTTGTTGGTTAATTATTTTCCCTTTTTCAATATACTAATATTAAGCATATATTAATGTAACAAAACTATTAAAAATAGAAATTTAAATTAATGTATTTTATACTTTTTGAATGAAACTTTTAGTAGTATTATGACAAAACATGGAGTGTTGCTTTGAGTACCTTTATTTCCCTTCAAACTACTGCACTAGTGTTAGCATTTCTGTAAAATACTTCATTTCTGTGAAAATGCATTTTCAAAAGGCAAACTCCTCTACTTGAAAATTTTCCAGCAGTTTTACCTAAAAAGCTACCATCTAATAACATTAGCTCACTACAAAAAAATCATAATTTTATTCCTCAAAAGAAAACAATGGGAAAAGAATGATGCCTTTGATGATATTAACTCCTATAGGACCTGTTATATGACCTGGCAGTCAACAATGTTCCGTATGTTTCTTTACTGACTTTTCATTCTCACCTGTTCTGTCATGAAACAACATCTCCATGGAACATAAAGGTAGCCTTTGCACATAGTTTTCAAAAAAAGAATGACAGTTACCAAAAATAGTTCAAACTTGGACTACTGCCTGTTTGGAAATAATGGGGGAAAGAAATTTCCAATAATTTATGACTTATTCCTTTAGAAATGCGTGTACTAGCCCACATTAATCCTTGGTGCAATTCGAAGGATGGATGAGTTAGTTCCCTTCTGTAATCTTTAAATCATCATGACTTTGTAGCTGACAGCATTTTGTTACTTCCTCTACATTATTCTGTTCTTGTCAGTGCTTTGGGTATTCCAGTGGCTTGCAGGGAAGATTTTACTTGCTATCTAGGTGAGGCTACAGGTGCACTTCTTGTCATCTACAGCCTGACTCATAGAACACCAGCACTGAAGGGTCCTAATAAGTAAACAGAAACAGTTGCTGCTGCAGATTGCAGCACAAAAATACAAGCAGCCTGACCTGATCAGCTATACATTATGGCTCCTGTGAAAGAGAAGTTTGATAAAAGAGAACCTTGGAAGATATTAATTTATTGTACACTTCTCAAATTTTCAGCCCCAGGAAATATCTTGACAGGACTGCAGCAAGTAACCAGGACTGATGTCCTGCAAGTTCTTTGCCTTGAGATGGCTGGCTTAGTGCAAAGCAGAGGTTATAGGATGCACAACTGCAAGTTACTGGTTCTAGCATAGTTCAGGTTATTAGCAACTGAAATTAAAGAGCTGTTATTTATAAAAAGGACAAAATATAAGGTAGAACAAGCTGTAACTTGTATATATACAAGGTATAACTCAGAATTTATCTGATTGTGCTCAGGGCATACCTTTTAGACTTTTTAGATCTCTCTTTTTTAGCAAAACTATGTTTACTTTAGAATTAGCACGCAGTGCTATCAACCAGTGTTGATATTAGAATATAATCCAGCCTCATATTGAAAGTTAGAGTAGATCTGCATTACAGAACCAAAACAGAATTTCAGGCAAGGTTTCATTTGAGTGTTGTTGCTGTGCTAAAAATCAGCAATATAACTTACATATTTTTTAATACTTCTAAAAGAGAGGACAAGTGTTAAAGTAGAAAAAGACTAAACTATATTCATACATTAAAAAAGCTCCTTGAATATCAGAGTATCAGATGCAGTGAATGGCTCCTTTGGAGAAGGATTTCCAGTTGCAAGTATAATTTTCACTTGAAAAAATAAACTATTGTTGTGTCCAAGGCTGGCTGAACTGAATTCATACTTCTTACATTTGTCAACAACTTTTTAAAACATAGATGATGATGGAAAACAGCAGCATAAAACTTCTATACAAAGAGGTTTAGACAAACTAGGGGGAATGTATTTCAAATATGATAGGTGGCTTGTAATAGATGTTGACATTTTTCATAGGTCATTCCAAAGGATGCCACCTCCAAGTATAATATTTTCTGAGATAGCCATTAAATCCCTGTGAACATTCTGCCTAGGGTGAGTATTTTTGAAAAGGATGAGACTGAGGTAGGTCAGACAGCCTGCCAGGAGGAGAATGTATAGTTTGCTCACAAATTTAATAGGATGAAATATTTTAATAAAGACTCAGGACATGGCTGGAAGTTTTCAGGAGCCCCTAACTCAGGAAAACTAATATCCATTTTTGAATTCTATATAAAAATACTTGAAATGGCAGTACAGAAGATTTTGTATTGCATATTGTACAAAAGGCTCTCAAGTACTGAGGAAAACAGATTAATTTATTACAAAATAGAAACATTAAGATTTGGACTAAGGCCTAGGTATGCTTGTCATTATTGTTAAAGTATGGAAGACAATTCTCTTGATTAATTTACTTTTCTGTTTGTAAGTGATCACGTCCTGGAAAAAAAAAAAAAAGAAAAAAAAGAAAAAAAAGCCTATTCTGCCTTTAACAACATCTTTGCAGAAAAATGCACAAAATAGCACTGTGAATCCAAAGAAAGCCCCGCCCTGAAGGATAGGAAAACTCGTGCAGCTAGGCTGCTGTGGGCCTCATGCTATAGACTTGTTAGCAATGAAATTTGCTGCTGCTCTCTGCTATTTTGCCTCTAGCTGCTTGACTAAAATAGGATTAGAAAACTGACAACTAATGAAGACAGTCCAGCAGAATAAAAGAGTAGCAAAGAGTATGAGTAAAGTAGGTTTAAAAGGAGCTGTCAAGGCAGGCTGCATGCAAAATATGTTGCTTGGTTTAGCCAGGGACTCCTGTTCTGCCATGTCTTGAATCCGTGTTCCTCTCAGACACAAGCAGAAAGGGAAATTATATAAAGCTGGTGTGACAAACTGTACAGAAACAGCTACATTCCAAAAGATTAATATCTCTGATCATATATCAATATCAATAAATGTTCCTTCTTTATGGAACAAGTGTGGTTTGCATTACCTGATTGTATTAATGTTAGCTATTTCATGCCCTCCTTGATTAAATGTATGAAAGATCTATGGACATTTTATGTAAGCAATCCTTAAAAGTAGAAAAATTAATGTAATATGTAATCACAGAGAGTGATTTTTTTTTTTCCTTTTATGCTCTGCATCAAAAAGTTAGAGAAATTGAATTGTCTACATTTTGCTTTGCTTTTCAGTCTGCATTTGATTTCTAACTCAGTTCATTTGAGATAGGGCAATAATATAATACTTTTCAGTCCTTTTGCTCTGTGCTTGTGAATTTCACTTATTTCAGATAGTAGTTCTGAAACTCTGGTGTATCTGGTGACAAGTCAGATCACCATCAAAAAGAAAAATACAAATTAATCTGATCCACACGTTCAAGTACATCTCCTCGTTCTTTCTGATTTCTTGGGGTTTTTTTAATCTTGAAAACATGCAGATAAAGTTTCAATCAGGAAACATGAATCAGACTTACAAAAAAGCTTTAGTGATGTTATTCTTTAGTGAAAGCGATGAAAATCTTTCTAATATTTGTATTTGAAAATTCTGAAGACAAAGAAGAAAGCATCAATGCAAACAGACTGTCCCTAATGCTGAGGTGAAATTGAAGTTGATCCTAGACATGTGGGAGTGAAAAACAAAATTTTAAACAGACCCCAGCTAAGCTCCTGAACCTCAAGGATCAGGAAGCAGAGTATGAGTCCATGACTCTCTCATTATTTAGTGAATACTTTCCTAACCTGTAAAAGTCCTGAGCCTCTATCTAGTTCCAAATATTCCCTAATTCTTGAAGGCATTCTTGCCTTATTGCCTAGAATTTTATCATCCATCTTTGCTGCTACAGCAACACTTGTCATAATACCCAAGCACCAACATTATGTTATCCTATGGACTAGAAAACTGAAGGACCATGCATATTTCAGACTTGTTGGAATGCCTTTAATGACTGGGGCACTTGATGTGAAATCCCGTGATACTCAGTAAGATTTTGAATTTAGTCACTTTGTCATCATCAACATAATCATGAGCAACCCAGAGGCAGCTTTATTAAAGGAATCATGCACAGTATTTTTAATACCTGCATCTGTTTTCTGATAAAAAGCCCTGAATAGAATTATAAAAACTACTAAGATTACTCCCTATTTCTAATATAGGATATAATATGTTTAAATGTGATACCAAACAAGTTGCATCTGATATCCCTTCTTCAGTGATCTCTCCCTGTTGACCTACAAAGCATTCTGATCAGCAGCTTCTTCTTCTGACATGGTGGAATATGAAAACACAATAAGAAAGTCTGGCTAAAACCATAAGGACATGTTTGAATTAGTCATATCATCATAGGAGAAGACAAAACCAACCAATTTCCAAGTGGGCCTTCCAATGCTGAAATAAAAGAGTTGGTCTAGAGTATATTAAACAAGTCAGCCATCTTACTGGGTAAAGTTTAGCATCACGGGCCCAGATGAATTTTGATCCTCTGTTATGGCTGCTTTACTGTCCCTGTAAACCCCTGCCCATCAGCTTTTGTCAAGTACAACTGAGGATGAATAAAGGAACTTTTTGAGAGAAGATTGACATTTATCCTGGAGCAGGGTGCATTTCCTTCCACATTGCTATGCTCACTAATCCATGCCAGGAGCCCTTGCTCAGACCTTTCATCAATAACAGCTGAGAGTTAGGGCACAGAAGATGCCTGCAGTCAACTGTGAAAACCAATTTATAATGTGCCAAAACAAGTGTAATGCTTAGCCCAGAGGATTTTGGAGTTAAATACAGAGGAAGAAGCTGTTGATCTGAATGTTTTATAGGAGATAGACTGAGAAAGATCACTGGAAAAAGACAACTTATTCTGTTTTTCTGGAAGGATATATATCACCCTGTAAACACTGTATTAAAATTTTGTTTAGGAATAAGGGGCTTGGATCTCTTCACAGAAGCTGTGCAATAGTGAATCATTTATATCAACATGCAGAAAAGCTGCAAACCAGTGTTATAGTGAATGTCAAATCTATCAGAATTGAGAGACAAAAGGAGCCTGTCACTTGGAAGGGCCTGCTGCTGAAATGAAAAAAAAAGTAAATTAAAAATTACTGTATTGATTTGTATTATCAAAAACAATTTAGAAAGTGTAAAGTGACTTCACTTTACCATAAAGAAAAAATTGTCGTTGTAGCAAAAGCAAGCTAGTGAAGTACGGGTGTGCTTATGTGAGTTCTGTTTCAGTATACTCGCTTGCAACAAATTCTGAGGGACACAGGTGACCTCCAGAACGTTTTAGAGGTCTCTGGATGGTCTAGCTAAAAAGTCAAAGCAAATAAAAGACATCCCAAAGGAAAAGTCATACAGGAATTACTCACGTAGGAGCCATGCCTTTAAATTTTGGCTATCTAAATTTTAGTCCAACCTAAGATAATTCCTTTTAATATTCCTTGGCTCTTTGGAATTTAAAGCCTTACAGACTCATAGAATGGTTTGGGTTGGAGCTAAAAGACCATCCAGCTCCAACCCCTGTGCCGTGGGCAGGGACACATTTCACTGGGCCAGGTTGGTCAGAGCTCCATCCATCCTGGCTTTGAACACTCTCAGAGATGGCAATCTAATGAGTACCCATAATTAGCCAATGTCTCAAAATGCACCTACATATTCTTTCAATTTTGGGCTTTACACAGCTCTAGAACAAGAAAGGTTTTGTCAATAAATGTTTGTTTAGGAGACCTGACGTCATGATTTTAATTCCATTGGTTTGGAAAATTCCAAGTCAATAACAAGTCACTATTTTTTTTTAATCAAACCCTTGTTACTTAGCTTTTTTTCTACTTTTAAATGTTCCCAGTTGTTGATAGACACAGCAATGTGAGTCCTTATTAGAAGAGTTAGTTTAAGCACAGGTAATTAATGTGTTCTTCTTTCACAATCTATTGCAATGATAACTGGGAACACATCTTGGGTCAAACAGGAATATCATTAAAAAGGAGCATAGTACACAGACATTTACAGCATTGTCTGAATCTTCTACTACCTGAGAGGAGTAATAATAGTGAGTTATCCTGTATACTAGAGGAAAAGCTTGTACAGGAGCAAGAATATAGGATTCTCTTGATTATGCCAGAAAAATTTATTCTAGTCCCTTGTTTTGTTCCCTAGAAATTGCCTCTCTCACCCACATACTTACAAATAACAGCTGAACTATTTTCTTCAAGACAACTTCTGTAGCTGCCATACCAAAAAGACATCTTTATGTAAGGGTTTCTGCAATATGCCCTTTGCCCCTACAGACATAATAGTCTTTCCGGGCTAGCAGACAATCTCACTAGAGATGCTTTAAGAGCTAAGTGAGATCTCTCTCTAATCTCGTGTATAGCCCCTGTTACTATCACCTCAAAGCTTTTCCTAAGGTATGTCCAACATTAATTAATTCTGATATGTCTATGAAAAATAAAAGATAAATCAATTTGTTCTACAGTTTATGAACTTATGGAAACACAGCCTTTTGATTTTTCTGCATTCTTGGGTGGTAATAATTTTGTATGCCCTGGTAAATGTGGCTCACTGTGCCAAACACCATTACTTTCTGTAACTATGTATGGTTCAATACATGTGAACCCCATTATAAAAGCCTTTTTATAGAAACACAGATTTTTTTTTTTTTTGGTATCCTAGCTGTAATCATTATTGAAAGACTGACTAAAGCTATGTTAAACACCCTCAGAATATGTGAAGTGGTTCAACATGATTTTCTACAAAACATTGTCCTTTAAAAAATTCCAGTTTTTAAACACCTGCATGTAATGGTTAATACAATTATGGAAAGGAAAAAGGCAGAGTGAGAATCTTGCATCTTCACTGATGTGGAAAAAAGCACAATAAGGACTTGATAAGACACAAATAACAGGCCCATTGGGGGAATCAGAAAAATGTCTCTGTACATATCCACTGTAGTGCTCATCTCCCGTTGCATTTGTGAGATACCAAGAGACCTGATTTGACCCGTTATTCTTTGAAATATGCATAATTTTTAGGCAGTAATCTTCTCTTCTTCTGTGTCCTAGCCTACTTATGCTGCCTAGAGAATCTATAGATGCCCTAGCTAATAATGAAATGTCCATTCTCTTAATGACATCCAACAGGTGAAGGTCCATAAATCCATGCCTTCAGATGTGAGATGTGTGTTTGTATGTATATGTATATATACACACGTACACATACACATACACATACATATACATACATATGTGTGTGTGTGTATATATATATATATATATATATATATATATATGTATATATATACACACACTCTCTCTGTGTTTTAAGATGGATGCCAGGTCTAACTGTTGTCCTTAAAAACAATGCATTAATTTTTTTTTTTTGTACAATTTTAGCCAGAAGAGACATATCTGACATCCTTTTCAGGTAAATTCCTTCTGAAAGATTTTCCTTGTATCACTGAACAGTTTGTTAGAAAGCCAATTGCCATTTTCCACTTATTTTATATTGAAATTAATTCCTTATTCCTTTAATATCCCTATCAGAATCCTGAATGATAGAAAATAAGACTTAATTAATCAATTAAGTCTGATGTTAAAAGCACCTGAAAATCTTTCTATTCCAAGTAAAAATAGAGGTAACTAAAGGATGTAAATTAAAGCAGTTTTCTAGTACACATTTATATTACTATGTATGCTCTTCATGTAACTGTTTACTTGCCCTGTGTGACACAAACATTTTTGCCAAAAATGTAGTATTTATGTGACATCTTTAAAAAAAGGGAACTTTTGCTGGCAGCTGATTAATGCAATTTTTGTCTAGCAAAAATGTAACAAAAATCTGTAGTTTTGTGAAGCTAACCCATCAGCAGCAGATGGATGACATCTGAAGTACCAGCCAAATGTAAAGGAATTATAGCAGCAGTAGAGAGGGCTGAATTTTGCCCACTGAGATTACAGACTACTTACAGTTTATATACTGACACAAATAGCAGTGCAGTGTTGCCATAGAAACTTGTAGACCAGTAAAATATTCCTCCAGCTCTTCACCAATGAAGGGACAGGAATACAGAGCTTGGTATGGTAATGAGAGCAACCAGGGGATGATTAATGTGAACTGATTGAGGGTGAGGATTAAGTCAGACCTTAACAAGCCCTTAGCAGTGAAGAATGGCTGTGACTTCCCTAGTTAATACTGGGCATATTTAATTCTCTAAGATATCCCACATTTGTTGAGAGGAAAATGTTTCACTGAAACATTGGTTTGGGGTTTTTTTTCCCTTTTCCTAGGGATTACACTGTCAGACATCTTTGGGATGCTTTCTTAGTCATTTTATACTGGTTTTACATTTTTAGGACTATGGGGGAGGGGAACAGGATTCAAAATCATATAGACTGTAGCTTCAGATCTCATAAAACTGAATTTTATTAATGAAATTAAACAAAATTAACTAATTTAAATTAATTTTCATGTTCACACCCTTTAATATTTCCACATAAAAACTGCAAATGAGCTATTGTAATTCTCAGTGCATATCTAGGAATCTCTTTCTAATTTAATTCATCTTATAATTGCATATTCAGACATTTTACTCTAGTCAAGGTCACAGAGTAGAATTTTTTCATGTTTATAGCATCATAGAATCATAGAATATCCCTGAGTTGGAAGGAACCTTAAGAAGCATCCCATTCCAATGCCCTTCTCTTGAGCAGGGGCACCTTCCACTAGACCAGGTTGCTTACAGCCCCATCCAACCTGGCCTGTATCACTTCCCAGGGATGGGGCAGTTATTGCCTGATTGCTTTGAAAAATATAACATTTCTATCAGTACGGAACCTTACAATTTGCTGTAATTTTAGTTAAAAAATGTTTTAAAAAAAAAGTTAGTGTCTTTTCCACCAACAATTTTTATGGTGTTCTGCAGACTTTCAAAGATTAGTTGATCCATCTAACTCATTCCTCAGAAACAAGTCCATCTTGAGACATGCTGATTTTGTCACCCTAAAGGATATATGTTGGGTTTTCACTATTCAAAATGCTAACACCACAGTGCACAAGTTGGGTTGTTTTTACATACATAGTAAAGTTTCGTTACTACCTCTCCCATAATGTCTGAGGAGCACAGAAAATACACTGTATAATCTATACTGCCCCGATTGTTCTGCTTCCAAACATTTGCAGCAACTTAAAAAACATGCTGTTTTTTTAGGATGCAGGCTGGACAGGCTGGAAGATTAAAAAAATTAAACAGCTATAACCTAGCAAGTCAGTGAGAGGGAACTCAGAGTTTGGACTTCTAGGCCAATGGTTAGGACTGTTTAAATGCTGCATTAATCACACACCATGTCCAGACAAGCTATCAAATATAGAAATAAAGCAAATTGAGTATTTAATATCCCAAAAATCAATGCTTATGAAAACACTGGTTTGATTATACTGTGTATGTTACCTTGCTGTAGCTCGATCATCCACATCAGTCTCTGATTTCTGAGGGGTCACCTGTTCTGATGAAGGGGCAGCCCTGCAACAGGAATAGTGAAAACATACTTAAGGCACAAGAAGATATTTGAAAACTTTGTATCACTGAAGTGGTGATATTATACTTCTATCAGGTGTAACTACAATGAGTTCGCATTGTCTTTGAGAATTTTTTTTTGTTTTTTTTTGTTTAAATATATACATGTATGTATATATATATAAATAAATGTGTATAAATAATTATATATTTATTAAAAAAAAGAAATTTAATGCTTTAGTTCACTAGATTACCACATCCAATGAGCCTTTTGAAAAACTAATATCCCTAAACTAGCTATTTTGCTAATATGGATATAGTAATAAAGTGGAGTGTCTTTACTGTTCAAAAATTATTTTAGTAGTAAAAAAAAACTTGAAAAACCTTTTCTCTTACTGAATATATCTTATTTAGTAAAGACAAAACTTTTATTTAACTAGAAAAGTACCAGTTTTTAAAAAGCTTAATAAATAAACATTTACACTTCCTATTTTTTTTTATGTGAAGAATCAAATTAGTCACTACAGGGATACTAAAATGATAAGTAATTATAAGAAAAGGAGAAGGTGGCAGATAGAGTTGATGAGGGTTACCTGCTTCTTTAGACTATTTTTCTATTAGTATGGCAACTAAATCATGACAAGATGCAGAGCTGTCTTAATTAAAAGTCATGAAGTTGCAAGCTGGTTAAGTAATCTTCTCTTAATTTAGACCATGTGAAATGGATATTTAATTAATGAATTAATTTAATAAATTTATTTTCTAAAATTAGAGCAACCTTTGCAGACACTCAGGTTTAGAGCACTTTGCATCAATTCATCTTAATGTCCTCTATTACAAGCCTTTGCATGTGCAGAGCTTCTTGATTTAACTTTCTTTTTATTCACATTGCTGACATGCTCTTCAATAGTTTCTTTTTCTTTGCATAGCTCACACTTTCACTGACTCTAGAGCAGCAGTTGCATATAAAACAGTATTTGCATTAGCAACATATATGACTGTGGAACTAAAACTGCAAAGCAGTTTTTAATGGTTTATGCAGTTTGATGTTTTTTCAATTTGAGTAAATATCCAGTGAAATATTTTAAGCTATATACCAATAATTGCATTTCTGCAGGGAAGGAAATCTTCTTCATGCACTTCTGCAACATCGACTACAGAGGAACCCTCCCAGTAAATTATACAGTGTTTGTATTATGAATAAATGTAAAATAATAATTGAGGTTTATGCAAAGGAGCATGTTATATTTCTAAATCTACTAAGAAGCAAAGTAAGACATACGTTGTTGGAGCCTCTGAATTTTCTGAAGTGGTTCTAGAGAAAGAAAAGAGTAAGCATTTCAGAAACCAAGTAGCAAAATGCTAGCATTGAAGCAGTTTGCAAGATTTAGATCAATAACAGCAATTACTTTTACTTTGCCCTTCCTTCCAAGATAATTTTTAAAAATGTAGAATATATGTTTAACTCAAGTAGCACAATACTAAATTCAAGCCATATTCTTTATATCACTAAGACAATCATTCTTCAATTAACATTCTCCAGTTAATCACTTTGATTAATAATGTTTTGTTTTCAGCACACAATCCACAACTATAAAACTCAAATACAGTGAGCTGCTTATAGTCTTAGCTCCTACTGCAATTTCTTTCAAGTGTTCTGTAAAGTGTGTTTAATCAGCTGGAAGTAGGCGAAGAACTCTGGAAGTTTATACATCATGTTTAACCATAAAAGTCTAGAACATCTGAGAATCACAAAAGTACATAAACAACTCTGACTAAGAAAACCCTCATATCCATGATTGCTGGACTCCCTTCCTGAGGATAGCAGAGCAGTCAGCCATTCTCAAATGTGAAGAAAAGACACAGCTGACATAGCTCTTTGCTCAGTCTTTAAGACTGATAGTGACCTTTAGAAACTCTGCTTATTAGCATCTATGCATGGCACTTTTTTCCTGAAACTCACAGGCAAGTAAAAGGCTTTCCTTTGATAACTATTTTTAGTTATTATAATATTCACAACTTGAAATAGCTTTCACATCTTCAAAGCACTTTTAAAAGCTAAACCAAGTAATCATTAAATGCCCATCACTTTTTTTTACCAGCTGTTTGTGATGGCAGCATTGTTAGAGGATCTAGGAAGAGTCATGAAAGCTTCAGAAATAATATGCCTGTTTTCAGTCTTCTCTGAGCTGTGAGACTGGAGGAGTAACTGGATAATTAGTGTTGAGAAGAACACAGGAACACAGCTTGCTATTGGAAGCTCGGTGGATGCCATATAGAGCATTATGTTTTCAAAATTACCATGATCTTAGCAAGATATTGAAATGAAGCCAGATAAATTCTTTTCAGTTGGCACAATGAGAACATCTAGTAAGGACTGACTTCAAAGAAAATAAACTTTAATATCTTTGAGCCGTCTGTCTTCTGGGTGGAGAGTGACTGAATCTTGGCCAAAAAGATAGAGGGTAGTAAACACAGCATAACATAAAAAGTAATTGCTAAACTTGGTTTTAAGTCTTCCAGTGCCAGACATTCCATAAGCTCCCAGGACAATAGTCTACCAAGGCTTATATCTAATATCACAGTGTATTCATGCATTTCTATTTTATTTCATTTTCATCATTGCTGCACATGAGACTCATGTTGGAAATTTCCCAGGTTAAAACTAGGGAAGCAGAAGGCCATGCTGCAGCAAATAGTGGGCACAAGAAAAAAAGATCATGAAGGTTTATTTATTAATATTTTAAACCATCCCAATTCTGCTTTTAGATAAGAAAGAAACAAGAAACAAGATACTTTTCCTGTTCTCTTTCTATTCAGCCAGAAAACAACCACAACTTCAGAAATAAACATCAAACATTCATCTGCAAGTAACTTCAGTCTGATTGTTTGTTCTTGGATACTTTGATGACGGGGTACTTAATAGCTTTTGAGGTTTTGTTCACACTGATACCCAAAGGGCCAGTGATGAGCCCCTGACTCATCCAAATGGCACCTAAAAATCCCTGTCCTTATGGCCAGTCTGTCTACAACACATGGGTACTTAATAGCTTTTGAGGTTTTGTTCACACTGATACCCAAAGGGCCAGTGATGAGCCCCTGACTGTGAATCCAAATGGCACCTAAAAATCCCTGCCCTTATGGCCGGTCTGTCTACAACAACTTGCCTTGAGGAGAATTAATTGAAATAGTCCAAAGTGAAACTGAAGAAAGAATTGCAAACATGATTGAAAAATTTTGGGATTGCTCACGTAACCTCAGGTTGCTGGCACTTCACATGCCCAGGCCCCAGTCAGTGCTGGGCATCAGGCTGCCAAAAGCCCAAACAAGTACTCAGGCATGGGATGCTTTCTCTTTGCATGGCATCTTCTGCATCGAGCTCACTCCACCAAAGGACTGCCCTGCTTTCTTGCTCCCAAAATGAGCTCTAGCCAAGAGTTAGGAAATAAGCAGCGATCACTGATACGCACCGTTTGCTTTCCGCTTTTTCTGTCGGAGTCTTACTACTCGAAACTGGGGGAGGCATCCAAGATTGCCTGTAAGTTTTAATAAGTTATTTTTTCAGTATTAGTTAAATGCTCTGGGCCTGAACAGCATACTGTGAATGTTAGAATAGAAGTGATGTAAAAATACCTGGAACTTTTCTTATATTATCAGTATTTGCAAAGACTGCATGTTGATACTTTTTAGACCATATTTACAGAAAAGTGAATGGAATAGGAAATAGTACAGTAATTTTATTTACTGTGAAAAATGTTCTGTGACTCTAGGTGTTTTTTTCTGCAATCTGAGTGGTGCAAATAAATGGATCATTCATGGAAAGGACAACCAGATAAAATGCACAGAGAGTGTCAAGTATCAACACAAGAAATACAATCAGGCTATTAGAGGTCACATAAACAGCACGAGTACTTTCAGTTCCCTTTTTGTTTGGTTGGGTTTTTTTTAACCCTCATAACTATCAATCCAGCAATTGTTTGTGAGGTAAAAACAATTACACTAGAAGCAGTACAATTCATTGATGGCCTTCCATATCTTCCAAGAGCCTGAAGAGAATTACTGGACTGAAAACAGCATAAACATCCACTAAACAGGTCTGTTAATATAAATGCAATGACATTTTCATTTCTACATTCATTAGTCTACTGATCACATTTTTATGCATTAAATATAAAATATAAAATCATGATTGAACAGAATTTGCAGCTGGGAAGGATGCAGAAAATTATGGCTATCACCAGCAGTACATTTTAAATTAAAAATGTGTTTAGTTGTACACCCTGTTTTTGTTCTTGCCTAGATAATGCTATCTGAAATCCAGATTTTTAAAGGCAGCTGTGTATCATTAAGGAAACCGTGTGATTCATATGCACTGCAACAGCACAAGGTCAAGGTTGGCATCAGAGATTTTATAATTACAGTGAGCTACAGTGCTTTAAAACTGAACCCTGAAAACGACTACACCAGCTGAGTTAGGGGCTGCAGCCAGGAGTTAGCACTCATTGTCCCATGTCCACCAGGCCCTGGCTCTACAGATATAAAAGTTGTAAATCCCATGGAAAAAAGACAGGATGTAAAAGTTTAATTCTTGAAGCTTACTGAGGAGTTTGAGTGTGCTGGAGGAGAAAGTAGGTAATTTTAAAATTACCTAATTGTTATACATTACTGAGGCTTAACAGTGCTATAGACTCTCTGGCAACCAAGCAGTGGTGGTAATGAATACCTCTTTTTCTTGATTGGAGAAGTGACTGCAGTGGTTGTGGATGCTGCATTAGGAGTCCAAGATTGTCTGTTAAGGAAATATATTTACTGAGTAAGTCTTCAGAAAGAGTATAATTTTATATTATTAAAAGAAAAAAAGCAATCATATTTCTGGTATCAGAATTATACAAATGGGTATGGTAAATGCTATAACTATGTTTATATACCTCAAAGGACACAAGATGTGGGAAACCTTAAGGGGTTCTGATGTTCACACAACTGCATTTTTACTTGATATCCAAAGTAATTTCTGACTTCTTAAAATCTTGACTTCTGTACCTACACTTTAGTCTCCAAACACTTACTTACTCATTTTCTTACTTTAAATTTTATTTCTTGTTCAAATAGAATGCTTTATGTTATGATATGTTTGTAAAACTAACCTATATAAAATCCAAGCCAGTGATTTTTCACAACATTTATAAAAAACTTATTGTCTTATTCTCTGCAATTCCTAATGATAGTAATTGGCAATTCATAATAACAGTAATTGAAGAATAGTGCTTTACAAATCATTTTGCTCTCTGGCAGGGAAAAAATACATACAATTTAAGTCTCTCTTAAGTCCCACTTCAGAATTAATTGTTGGTCTGTAAAAACCCTCTCCAAAAAACACCCCATAAGATTCAATTTATATGATGCTTCATGTGTCATCATCAGCATGATTTACAACATAATGGTGCAAAATTATAATTTGAAAGAGTGACCTCAGTTGACCTTTAAATGCCAGAGATACTGATTTGCTCTTCAGAGTAATATCTCAATTCTCCACAAGATGACTTTTAATTGCTGTGCTCTCTGGCAGCTATGTTCTGTGTAATTTATTACTGTCAGAACTCTACTGACATTGATGAAGACACAAAGTGATGCATTTACAAGTATGGTGGATGAGCTCTTATGACTTTCTTAAATGAAAATTAAAATTTTAATCAGGTACTAGGTGGAAGTTTTTTAAAAAATAACTTTTCAGCTGTGGAATTATATGACATATATAGAGTGACCACCTCTGAATCATAGCAACTTTTAAAATAATGTATCAACAATGTTGTGCTAACTTCAAAATAACTTTTCAGCTGTGGAATTATATGACATATATAGAGTGACCACCTCTGAATCATAGCAACTTTTAAAATAATGTATCAACAATGTTGATACATTTTTAAATTAAAACTGGTTTTAATCTTCTTTTAAATTAAAATTTGTTTTAATCAAAAGACTGGCCTTCTGACCAAAGAAAATGTTTCCACTGGAAAAGTCAGCTAGATTATTAAAAAAACTATTTTTTATGTTTTGATACTCAAGTTTTCCACTGGCAGTGTAAAACAGCTTTTCCACTGAAGAATTAAATAGATTTCTTTCTTTATCCTTCCTCAGAATTATGTACTGTATTTGGTAGATTTTATGCAGAGAATTCTAGAGCTCTAGAATATACCCACATTTTTCAAAACACTATTATTCTTGGGTTTTTTGTATTTCAAATACTGTAATTTTAAAATAATCATTATGCTGAGTAAATGTGTAATCTGAGCTGGTGTCCCTTTTAAGCTGTGTGGAGAAATAGGATTCTTTAATGAAAATTCTTCTGGTTTTAATGAAAATGAAAATTTTAATTTTCATGAAATTAAAATGCTTTAATGAAAATATTTTTTTTTCTCCTCAGCAACTATAAAAAGAGTCTATGATAATTTAGATATACATGCCTACATTCCAGAGGTCAGGTGGTCAAATGAAGCCAAAACCAGGCCATATGCCATAGAAATAATTTCTCTGTATAATCTTGGTATGTACGTGAATTATAAAGTTATGGTAATATATAACACTTACATGATAATGCATGATAAATGATGCATGATAAATTATAATACATAATACTTAGATGATAATGTTTCTGAAATTCATACCTGTTATTTTGGTTATGGTTCAGAGTTGGAGACTTATTTATTTTATCAGTATCACTTCTGGCTGCAATTCTGTCAGAAACACAGGAATTACTTATAATACACACTCTAATTTTTTTAAAATACATTTTCAATTAAATTAAAAGATGAAGTGCCATTTTGCCCTGTGTACTGATATCCCAGTATCACAAATATCCCAGTATCACTAAAGGTAGAGAACAGAAGCTGAAATTATATAAATTTAGTGCAGTATTATCTGAAGACTCCAAGTAGCTCACTGAAAAAGTTTTCCAAGATGATGTTCAAACAATAATGCTGTATTAAATGTCACTGTTGCTAATGATTTATTACAACTCCTTTGAATTAGGTCAAAATACCAGAAGGAAAGCAATGTTAAGTCAATAGAACTATTGCCTTTTTCTCTGCCTCACCATTCCTAGAGAGATGCAACAGTCAT
Source organism: Passer montanus (assembly GCF_014805655.1). Classification (NCBI taxonomy): domain Eukaryota; kingdom Metazoa; phylum Chordata; class Aves; order Passeriformes; family Passeridae; genus Passer; species Passer montanus. Next base: position 6,406,069 of record NW_024367708.1, on the reverse strand, counting down.
ATTTTATTTACAGATTTAATAGATCAATGTGATGTGAAAATAATCTAGTGCAAAATCCCTGGCAAAGGATGCTATTGACTTACGGGAAGTTGGATTCTTTGTGCTTGAACTGATTTCATTAAGCCATGAAATTTACATGAAGAGACAACCACATGATTTTTCAAGCCCTTTGTGGATTCTACAGTTGTTGCCTAAAACCCTTCAAAATTTTCACAGAGAACACCATGTAGCTATGATAGCTGAAGCAGATTAGGTTCTTATTTTATTCCAGTTTACTGCCTACATGTGGAATATTTTTTAGTAAGAACTAGGGGACTCTGAAAAGCTTAAAGTGATGTACTTTGAAAGAGAGGACAAATACTAAGTTGAGAGGGTGATTTAAAATATTTGATTAAATCAGCTGAAACACATCTTGAGCTACAACTTTTATATATATATATATATATATATATATATATATATAAATTATTTATTCTCATCTATAAACTGAAGCCATAGATGTAAAACAATTAATCCTAGAACTATAACCTGATGTTACATATAAAATATTTTGTGTCCTGCCTTCAACAGAATACTGTTGTATTTAATGAAAAGCCTTCCAGGGAGTTCTGGGACACAATCTGCACCAGCGGGTGCTCTGTGTCTTCTGCAAATCTTAAATGCAATTTTGCAAAGAACCCTCTCCTGTCGGGGCAGCATGTGATGTGACAGCACGTACAGTTGCTGGGAAGGTCACTAGAGGTCTCACTAACCCTGCTGGCACTGCTGCCGATGCAAACCCGAGCGTTCCCTCTCATTCGCCAGCGAACCAGCATTTCATGCACGTTTCATCTCGTATTTTCAAAATTCCAGCACAATGCTTTACATAGTTTTGTATTTTCTCATTTTAAAGCCTGCACTTTTTAAACTTAAAAAAAATAGTAAAAGAAAGGTAAGCATTGTATAACTTCTCCTTGTAAAACTTTCGAGCTTCTGATAAGAAATCAAGGAATATCCTCTCTTCTCACCCACAACGCTGTAGCCAGCAGACACCCCTGGATCAATGGTCCATTTACACATGTAATGTTTATCTGAGTGAAGTTAAATTTCTGGCCTCCACAGTATCCTGTGGTGGTGACTCCTACAATTAATATGTGCATTAAAGGAAAAATAAATGTTCTTTCTCTTTTCTTTCTTTCTTTCTTTCTTTCTTTCTTTCTTTCTTCTCTTTCTCTCTTTCTCTCTTTCTTTCATTTCTTTCCTCTCATTCTCTCTCTCTCTCTTTCTCTCTCTCTCTCTTTCTCTCTCTCTCTTTCTTTCATTTTTTTTTTCTTAATTAATTACCCAAACATTTACAGAGTATCTCCCCATTCTTGCAGTACAACAAAGAGAAAATATTCTTTCACTACTCAGCTTGCCTATATTATTCTTTTCCAAGTTGAGGACTTTTTGTCTTTTCAGACATTTTCCATATGAGAGCTATTCCATCCTTCCTCACCTTCTTCTTTTTATTTCCCTGGTTTTATTGTAGTTTCATCACATCAGTGAAATTATTCATGCAGTGTTCAAGATGTGAAAAGCAGGTTCATACCAAACACTGCAGTGGTTTCTTGTTAGCTCTCTGATCCTTTCCTACTAATTTCTATCATTCCAAAGTATTAGATTATTAGTAAAGCAAACAATAAAAGCATGTAATTTGCTTCTGTCTCATCTATCCAGGTCTAATTCCTATAGATGCAGTTGGGATTTAGTGTTTCTTAGGATCAGTAAGTACATGGAAAAATAGCATTATAATTTTCATTCCTACCTGACTTTTAAGGTTTAATCTTTTGTCAAATAGTTAGTTCCTAATAATACTTCTGCTTCCTCTGGGAAGGATGTTCTCCACTTGGTACAATTCTTATTTACACCTAAAATTCGTTTTAGGTATACTTTGTAATCCATTGCATATTAAGAACACTTTATGTTAGATATTTGTGTGTATGAAAAGAAAAAGATAGCTTACAATCTGAAATAATTCATATTCTTTAATATCTCAGCATAAAGCAAAAAGATGTAGAGTACAAAAGAACAGTGCTCCTCAGTGACCCTGTAGAAACTGAATTTGTCCTATGGCTTCTAAATTAGTAATCAGGGTTTGAGGCATGAAAATCAAGCTTTAAAAATTATTTTGAAGTGAGTGGCCATCTGGATAAGTGTGACATAGGTGATATATGCTACTTGAATTTCCAAAAAACTTCATAGAAGTCTGTTTTAAGTGTTCTTAAGTAAACTGACCTCCCATGGGTAATAGAGAACTAACTGCTTCAAATGTAAGAAACAAATGTAAGAAATAAATGGCAAGCTTCCAGAGTGGAAGCAGAGATCTGTACAAAACCTGTGTTCTTCCATACATTCATGAATTATCTGGAAAAAAAAGGAGAGGGGGATGATGTTGCTTGCCAATGTCATTACTTCCTGGTAGTCAAAACAAATGGTGACTGGCAAAGCTTTTCAGAAGTCATCTGCTAACATGTCAGATTTCTAAAATGGCAGATGACATTCACTTTTCTTGCAAAGTAATGCCTGCCAAGAGAAACAATTGATCTCTGCACCAGCAATTATCACTCAGAAAAGAAATCTTGGAATTATATATATAATATTGTGAAAATTAAAACACAATTCTTAGCAGCACTCAAAAGAGCAAATTCAGTGGTATGAAGTACAAGGGGAAGAATTGCAAACAAAATAGAAATCATTGTTATTACTCTTCTGTGTACATATAAGGTGTGCACAAGTCTTAAATACCTACATGGAGATTTGGACTCCAGATCATAAAACTAATATGGAAATAGAAAAGATACAAAGAAGAGCAACAAGTAAATTGAAGTTGTAGGATGGCTTCCTCATTATGAGTGAACCAATACAGCAGGATTCACTGGGCTGTACAAGAATAGACAGGGTCATGATACTGAACAGGTCTCTAGACTATGCTTTTTCAAGATCTTGTGGAGAAGGTAAATTTTATGTAACAATTTTGCATTGTTTCTTACAAGAGAAGTAAGGATCATGAAATAAAATAATACAGTGCTAAAACTCAACTAAATAAAGTGCACTTTTCCCACAGAGTTCATTTAAGTGCTGGTTCTCATAGCCCCAGCATGTTCTGGATACCAGACGTTAATGGTGGTTGGATTTTGAAATTGTAACACAGAAAGAACCTGCAAACACAAGCATGGTCATGTCTTCACCCAACAGAGGTCAAAGCTGAACAGAATATTCAAATTATGAACCTGTATGAAAAGAATGACTGACATTGGTACTGATTATAGTATTTGCAAAGAACGATGGGTTTAGCCCTCTTGTGCTTAGCTATTGGAGATTTAACTTGGGTTTAGAGTTTGAAAAGGAGGAAACTGGGGAGGAATGGTTATCAGCTGTAGAAAAATACTTACATTATGCAGACAAGAATACAAAGAAACAGGTACCAAAAAAAGAGAAGATATCAAAAGAACCTTTTCTCAAATCACATTTTCATTTGTCTCATTGAAAATTCATACAAAAGTCATTTGCTTAGATGCTTAGAAGTCTTTTGCTTAGATGCTTAATAAATAAGAAAACTTTAAAAAAACACTGACTTCATTAATGCTTTCCCTTTAAAGACCTCTCACAGGTATGACAGACTCAACATACGATACATCCAGAAAAAGAGCCCTACCTGTCCAAGGTGGTATCAGACCTGTATCGTCCAAGAACAGCTTTCTGATCTTCCTTTTCATTTGTGCTACTGCTGTAATTAAATTTTAGAAATGCTATTTTGTTAATTGATTTTATTAAACAACTCATCATTAATAAAAGAGTATCTATGTCTTAGATTAAAGTAACATAGAGGGTTTTAGACCATTCAGATGTCAAACCCTGGGTCCACTGCAGTGATCAATTATGGACACTGGAGCCAGATTTACTGTGAAAATATGTATAGACTAAAACTGAACAAAGCAAGTTTTCTTTGTTTTGTTCATGACATAGTAAAAGGATACTCAGTTTTTGGTAATATAATTAGAAATGTGTTCAGATACTCCACCATACCTGTGTAGGCTATCTTGGGATTTGTATTGGTTAAGCACCGCCCTTCCATAGTTTTCATCAGCACTTCAAGCAAAAGAAAAACAATGAGTAACAATGAGTATTAAAAATAGATAACTTTTTCTTAGCAACAAATATTGTGTTTTCAATCAGATTTCATAGCTGTCCACTACCACTGTAATTTCACCAGCTGCAGAACTCTGCAGTAGAAAACTCCAGATGTTTTGCAGTAAGAATTATCTCTTTCTACAAGCTGTTCATGGTCCAGATAATGATAACATGGTTGCAAGGCATGTTTCTGCTGTAATTTAAGTCCTAGTTTACACTAGAGTAAATTTAAACTGATTCTGATTTAGGCTCCTTAAAAGAATTTGCCAAGATTTATAGTCCTCTTGCTTATAAAAAGATCATAGTCTTGCAACCTAGACATGTGAAATGTGTGATTTTACTTTTAGAGCAGAACTTCATTAAATACTCAGCACTCAAAAGGCCCAATGAAAAACAGTCAGTGAATATTCAGCAAGCTAATACTTTCAAAAGGCAATCAGTACCTCATCAAGATAGATAAATAAATAAGAGTTATTTGATTGAATTCCCCTAATTCTTGTTGATACCATCTATGCAAAAGTAGATGGTCAATGCAAAGGTACATGGCATAGTGAACTAAACATGGAAGAAATTATTTTCATATTTTTCTTACCTTTCCTCCTCAGGCCTCTTCTTTATCCAGCTGTTATCTTGCAAAAGGGTCCGTCGTTTATTAACATCATGAGTAGCCTGTTGTCTGCTTTTAATTGCAACAGAGGGACTCTTCTTATCTGCAAATGCAGAGAAACACATCTCAAACATTAATGTGCAGAAAAATGTTGGAAACCTAAATAGTTTGAAAGAGGCAACAGTTTAATACAGGTTGAATTTTCAGTTATCACACCTGTTTAATCCAGATTTCTTCTTGAAAAGATTGTAGCTTCACCTTGAAGGGCCTGCAGAAGCCCATCTTACCAAACTCAATTCAGTTTCATCCTTAATATGAAACTGCTTTGCCTGTTTCTAGTGTAAACACATTTCACAGATCTGATAAAGGAATTATGAAATTTGCATACCACAGTAATCCCAGGAAAGTCAAGCTAATGAATCCTGTTTCCTGGGGTGTTGTCTGTGGGTTTTGTATTTGCAGATGTGTGACAGGATACAAATTTTGAATGACAGCTAATCTTGAGGTGACCATGTGGCACTCCAACTACACCCAGCTCAAAATATGTGGATTTTCATGTTTCTCAAAGAGTCAGACTCACTCTGAAGCTTTTTCCTCAAAGGCTGAATGAACAGAGACATTTACTTAATCTGAATATGAACTTTAATCAAAGCAATACCTTTACATCAAATTTAACTAAAATTGGTGTATGGTTTCAAAGGTTATTTGGGAGAGACATTCTGAACAAACATGGAAACCTTACTGACTTTTGAAAAGAACCTAAAATATCTTTGTTCGACAAGGCTGATATTTAGTGTGTTAGGAAAGTAACAGTGTGAAATTCACTTGATTTGGGAGAATATGGATTCTTCCCTGCATTAGAAAGCTGATGTTTATCTCCTTTGGTTTTTTCATGAGAATTTGGGCCCTTTTTGCAAGGAAAATATGCAAGGACTATTGTTTAGTATTCCCAGTCCATCTAAGTTTCATATCATCAGCCTGTTTGAGGTAAGAGGAAATATTGTTGTGATATTTTAACATGGCCTATTAAAATGAAAATATAGAAGTTCAGACCAAATAGAAAATCCATCTTTTTAATTATTGCATTTGCCCCAAATTTTTCCAGAGAAGAGATGGTAAAATATTAAATATGCAAAATCTTTGTCAATACAGCCAATTAGTTAAAAAAATATTAAAAGTACAGAGGATCTTGTGTTCTCCTGTAAAGACCCTCATGGTTTTCTCCATTAATTCCTCACTCTCTGAGCATTTGTGCAAAAGGATTTTCAAATTTCAGGAGACATCACTATCTGGTGTTCAGTAATTAGACTGGAAGCATTATGTGTGGAAAGAACATGCTCCAGAGAGAACACATGCAGTCAGTATCATGTAATTTGTCAGAGCTATGTTTTGGCATTCTGTTCTGATTTATAAGAAAATGTATTCCTTGCATTTAATACAAGAACTTCACCTGTAGTGATAACATTAAAAAATGACAAATAGCTACAGTGAGTGGAAGACCAAATTGTAATAAAGCACCAAAACATTTATCTTAAGTGACAATGGCCAAGAGTGAATTTTAAATTTTTTTTTTCTAAAAGTAGATAAAATAGAGATAAAATTCTGTAAAAAGAACAAAAAGAGATCTGTAAAAAGATATAAAATTCAGTCAAAAATGTATAAATGTCTGTAATTCAAACTGTGCCTATTTCAATTCCCTATAGATATGTCCATACTGCCTAGTGAAAGCGAAGGAATGAAAGGTTTGGACTCATCACTAATGTTGCCTAGATGCAAATGTTCTCTGGTTCTGTGTTGGACTTGCTTTCTCCAAGACTGAGGTGGTAGAGAAGTAGCAGGTGTTTTAGGAGCCATGGCTGTGATAGCATGGATGTGTGCTTCTGTCTCCTGGCCTTGATACCCAGGTTTGGCTTTCGTCTTTTTAAGCAGCATAGATCCAGCCAATTGACAAATGACCAGGGACAGGGGAAATGCTGTTTGTAAGAATGAGCTGAAAATCATGGTAGATTAACAAAAACTAATCTATCCTCACTGCATGAATTCTGCATCAGCCTGTTCACTGCCTATTGAGCTAGTTTTTATCTTAAAAATACTTAAGGATGACTTTAAGGATTTCAAAAAATGAAGGTGTCCCTGGCTTGCCTGAATAGCTCCAGTGGGTTGTCAAAAATCACTTGGATTTCTCAGAAATCTTGGTTTTTTAAATGGGTAAGTGCAAAGAATGTTTCATGAAACCTTGTATAAAGATGGTAGCCCAGGAATATATAATGTTTTCTTGTCAAGAAACACTTGACAAGTGGTTAGCAGATCAGCAAGCAATCTGCTAATGCCTGAGGCCCTGGGCTAGCAGAACAGTACTCATTTCTAGCCTAATGAATTTTCTCCCTAGCTTCAGCTAAAAAATTAAACATAGCTCTGATACAACAGAGAAGGTCACATGAGCACAGGCAGATGCAGCTCATCCCTGTCTCTATTCGACAACAAAAATGTATGTCCCCCATGCAGCTCCCTGATGTGGCTACGTGAATTTTGATGCACTTGAGCCTGGCACATCCCACCTGAGCTAGGTCCTCATGCATGTCAAAAACTTTCAGTCTACAGATATATTTTTGAGGTTCAGGGAAATGGAAAATTTCATCACATTTCTAGTTTGCCTCTAGTTATTTCTCTGCATAGAAAGCAAATTCCAGGCATCCTCAAGTTTTACTCCTCCAGAGGACTAAACAATAATCAATGATTAAACAGCTTTTCTCTCCCCTTCCCCCATTCTACTTTTCTTCAATTTCTCCTCATTTTCCCTGTGTGAGTCAAAGAGACGGCGCTGAGACCAGTGGATCTTCCCGCTGCCCTTGTAGCCACTTTGCTCCTGTGGGTTTTCCATGACAACCACACCACCTTGCCCCTCACCACCCGGCTCCCTCACTCCACCACACTCCACTGTCCAGTGGGATGTTCTGTCCTCCATCCCTGACAGTCACAGCTTATGCACAACACCCAGAGTTTGGCATTTGAATTGGGTCACAGTGGCCCCGATCACCCTCCTGCCACTTCCCATGAGGGAGCCATGCCAGAGGCATGGAGACCTGGACAGGAGGGAGGCCGCGCCTCAGCCTGCAAATGCCCCTGGAGCAGGAAATGGAGACTCAGTATTACCGCCTTGATTAGGAGACTGTTTTCGTATGTTGAAAGCTGACATTTGTCCCGTGGGATTGTTCTGTCCTTCTGTGGGAATCTGAAAGAAAACGTGACAAAGAAAGGAAGTGAGCATTGTCAGCGACATTAGGAATTTGCCCCAAAGACAGGTCAGGTTTGCTGTCCACTTCAGTCATCTTCTTGCACAAGTTTAGTCTGACAGGCTGGAATGGCTGAGGGCTGACCACAGCCCTGCTCAGAGTGAATCTGGTGGCTTTTCCCTGCCTGGTGACAGCTACGAGCATCCTTGCCCTGCCCCTCTGCCTGTCACCCTGCCCCTTCCCTGTTGGGAGCTCCTTCCCTGAGAGCACTTGGTGTGGTGAGAGCCTTCAGGGGGTGAGGGCCTTCAGGGTATTCCCGGTGGGCTGCAATGGTCCGGATAGCGCAGTCCTGCTCAGCACAGCCCGTCCGAGTTCCCAAGCAGCTGCTGGCCCCAGGCAACCTTAGCAAGCTCGAGTGATATCAGCTCTTAGTGATTATCAGCTCTTTGTGATTTCAGCTCTTTATCTTGCTGGTGCCGCAGCAGACGCAGGGAGAGAGAGGAGAAGGCTGTGTGAGGTTCTGAAGGAATTCTTTATTGGGGTCTTCTATGAAGGTTCTCAGTGACAGCTCTTCTGCTGAACTGGGCAGAAGTAGGGATTTATATAGGGTACAGGGGTTTTGGAAATTATCCAATAGTAAGGGTCAAGTGAAAGTGACCTATAGGCTTATGGAGAGATAAGCAGGGTCCGAAAGGTGGAAGAGAGGGGCTTCTGAGGCCCTGTCATCATGACTTGGCATTTCCTAGCTCAGGCTTCTGACCGCCAAGGAGCCATTGCAGGCCCTGGGCCTGCTACAGGAGTGCTGCAGAATGGGTTGAGGTGGTAAGCTGAAGGGGAAGATGGTATCAGTCCCTGGCACAGCACCTGGAGCACAGGTGAGCCCATCCAGCCCTGCCAATGGGTCCCTCAGACTCAGTGGGCAGCAGCTGATGCAGAGGGCCAGGACAGAAAGCAGTTCTGCTGCTCTGCAGCAGTTTTCCAGTCACTGACTTCTTCTCTTACTTCAAATCAAGTTAAAAGCTTCCAAGATTGATGATTTAAAAAAAAAATATTTTGGAGTTGAGCCATTCAAAAGATTTCATGTTTTGCTTTGAAAGTGTATTGTGAATACCAGGTTTCCTAGAGAAAGCATCATGCAGAACATAATGACATTTTGATGACAGAAAATTGTCCCTTAACTTAAAAAAGCCCCAAATGCTAACATTGACTTAAGAGTTTGGGCAAAACTGACCCTCTTTAGCAAATGGATTCCTTTTCGTAAAGAAGCATTTTCCAAGAAAACAATGTTATTCTGGAAAGCTCACAACATGCTCCGCTGTCAGGCTGCTAAAACTTACAGAAGCACCAGAAAACTGACAGAAACAGTCCTTAAAAATCAGAAACATTCTTGCTTCTCTGGATGACAGAGCTATCATTTTTTTCTTTTTGAAGATGTAAAATGTATGGCTTATACACCTAAAATGGAGTGGAGACACCGAGGCCTGTGGTTCTTTCTTTATTGATGGAAGGTGAAGATTTTGGATTGTGGAAAAGCTTAAGAATAATGCTTACACTGGCAACAAAACATTGTGGATGCCACAAAGGATTGCACTTAGAGCAGATTTTTCTTTTCTATGCTTTTGCTGCCCAACAATTACTACAAAAAGCTTATGGTTAAAAAAAAAAAAAAAAAAAAAAAAAAAAAAAAAAAAAACCATTAAAAAAAAGAATCCCAACCACCCCCCAAAAGATAACAAAAAAAACAGTCTCCCAAAAAATATCCCAACAAACAAACAAGCAAACAAACAAAAACAAGCATTAAACAACTAGAGATCTTTCTAGAAAGTAAAGATATAAACACAAAACTAATACTGGAGTCCAAAGTCTGCATGTGTCTTAACCAGTTGTGAAATTCCAAATATTTCTTAGAGTTTAAAATTCTGGCACTTTAAAAAGGCTCCTACCTGCATTCCATTTTCTTAAGCTTAGTTGCTGGTATCAAGCAAGCATTGGCACAGTGTGTGTAGAAAACATGTGATTGCTAGATCTGGTTCCCACACAATAAAAATATGCTCAGGGCTATGGTGAGTCTTATTTATTTTGCAATAGGTTATAAAATGCCTTTTAAAAATATTTATGTAAGGTTTTAAGCATCTGTGAACTGAACTTCCTAGAAATTGTTCAGGTAGGTTATCAAGCAATCAGTCTCTTTAGATATAGTGATAGTTACCACTTTCACTATAAATTTTCCCGAACTGTCCCAAGATGATAGAGAGGTCTCTGATTTACTTTTTCAGCTTAGGTACAGCTGGACACTTGATGTAGTCAGTCCCAGGATAATAGAAAGTTTGATATTTCAGTATATTTTCAAGCAATGAGAACTGTAACTTCTTCATCTCAAGAAGTAGTATTTTGCATAGAAGGATTTTGGATTTCTTTTCTATTAAGTACTTTTAAAGCCATTTGCTAAGGGAAATTAATCATAAGACTTTGAAAAAGGAGACTTCTTTTGTGAAAATTAAACCAAATGAAAAGAGGCGTGCAACTCCTCTTGTATCCATGAGAGTCCAGTGTGTTTCTTTCATCCTCCAACCTTTAATTAATACTGGGGTTTTTCTCATCCTATATTAATTTTTTAATATTTTTAGGGCAAAACAACATTTCTGTTTCACATGTGTACAGCATCCAGAATAAACTGCTGCATAGTGTCCCAACCCAAAAGCAGTATGCATAAATGAATCTAAGAAACAGTACACTCCCTTTTACAGTCAGCACTGAAAATGTGCCAGGTAGTCTGAAATTTTAAACCCAAGCATTTTAGTCCTACAGAATATTGCCATTTTGTCCTTAAGGCTTTCCTCTTACCTGTGAGCTTTCAAGTTTTATATCAAAGATTAATTCATTAAAATTTAAAATGCAAATTAAAAAAATCTTACTTTAATCTGTAGTACAGACAATCAAGAATCATCAGGGTAAGATTTAAATTTTAGGGCTTAGAAATTAAAAGAATCTTGCATAAAGAGGCAGAATAGAGCTCATCAAAGCATTTTTCCTTGGCCTTCACTATTTTGAAGTGTGTGTGTTTGTACCTGTGCATTTGAAAAGGGGAGTGGACTAGAGATTATGAGGATCCCATTAGTTTAAAAACATCAGCTCATAAAGATTTGGAACTGTCACATTATTCACACAGGTCAGTGAATAGCTCATCTTCAGACCATAGTGAGATAAAAAGTTTTTAACTCTGTAAATGAGATTGTGAGAAAGCAGAGTTACAACTTTCTGTGCTATGCTGTAGTAGTAAATTATGTTCAGACATTTTTAATAAGATCTCAACCACCGAAGCAAAACAGTTCAGCTGGAATGCAAAACAAAAACAAACAGGAATGCAACTCCAGTGTAATTTGAATTTAAAAACAGCGTCAGGAAACTCTAAACGAAAATTAAAAACTGCCCTGGCCAGTCCAGTAAGCAGCTCCTAAATGGTTTTAAGACATGCCAGTCCTAGATTCAGACCCTCAAACATTTTGTGGGAAATCCGACCATAATCCCAAAGAAATTCAGAAAAACTTCAGACTTGGCTTCAGGGAAAGTAAAGTCCACCTAACCTGGCAAGAAATTCCTCCAAAAGCAGCACAAGTCTCTAACATTATTTTTATCACAAATACCTGTATTTACACTTCTACATCTCCTTTTCATCTCCTGCAGTGACTGATCAGGAGAATACCTCAGGCCTGCCTTAAGTTCTGAAAGCCAGACCTTCTAGTTTTCAGATCATCTGAGCACACCCATTCCTCCACCACAGAGTTCCTTCTGCTCTTCCATCTGCTCTTTGTGATTAAGCTTCACACACATATGCATTGCTGTATTAAAAAAATACATAATAATTGAAGCATTTCCTGTAAGATTCATGCTTTCCACATCAGACTGAACGACTTCCAACAAAAAAAAAAGAAAATCTTTGCTCTTTGGCTTCTAGCTATGACAGTAATTAAGACCTTATTCATAAGAAGTCAGTTGATATGCATTTTGCTTCTAATAAAACAAGATTAATTTCCACAGCTTAGAGGCAAAAGGCCTCTGCATTGTCACCACACTCTATAATAAGGAATTCAGCATAGTAAATGTTGAAGGAGTGTCAAGAGAGATACACCTCCTTCTTTTAAAAGTCACAATATTTGTTTTTACACTGAGGTTTTTCACATAAAGCATTGCCAAATTCAAATGCCTAAAATGTCAAATTTCCCACTATTATTGATGAACTGGGTGATACAAAAAGTGGTAGCTGAACAACTGACTTTAAAAAAGGAATGTTTCAGAATTTGCCAGTCATCCAGCTTCTCATCCTGTATTGCTAAACAGCCTCAGTTGTAGAGAAGTTGCTGATATTGGCATGTCCACATGAAACACCAGCTGGAATAAACGGGTTCCATATATGGCTCCACACAACCACATCTTGCTGGCTGCTGTTAGCTACATGATCTTCAAGTTCCAGCTTTTTGAAAGCATTGAATATTTGCCATGTGAAAAAGAAAATTGGCCTATACTTTTTTCTTTCTGTATCCCAAATATGAAGCTTGCCACCCAAATTTGATCTTCTTGAAGAATTATTTTGCTCTGATCCAAGCAGAACAGTCAGTATCCTGTGATCAACCACAGCTCAAAATTTTAGAATCATTCCATTAGATCTGAAGATTTACTTCAGCTCTACCTTTTGTTTTCCTTTGTTTTCCCTTGTAACTCTTAATCTTAATTCTATAGTGTGTGGCTTACCTTTCATTTATGTGAGTTGAATGTAGAGAATGTGATGGTTTAAAGAAAAGCACATTTTGTCTGAATCACAGTTATGAAAGACACAACAGTGTTTTCCGTGCTTTCAGTCAACAACTTTCAAGTCAGCAAACTTCATTATTTCCTCCATCATTTCTCTTGAATATAGTGTGAGCAAGCAATTGAATTAAGTAATCCTGTCTTGATACAGGATAAAGATTCCCAAGCCCTACTAAAACACTGGGGACACACATAATTGCAGCTTTTCTTCTAGACAGGCATTTGTAAGTGTGTGAGGTTACATCTTTCTGGTCTGGAAGTCAATAGCAATTTTGCTGTTGTCCATATGCATCCTTTCTCCCTTCAGACAGCAGTGCTGTGACTGGGCTGTCAGATCTGCCTACCTATACCTTACACTCAAATAAGAATTTTCTGATTGCAGATAAAGGCTGTTTTGCAAATCACTATCACAGTCAGAACCATTCAAGGCTGTACAATCCTTCATAAATCCAAACTTGTTATTACAGACAAGAATATGATCTCTTCAAATAGCCTTAAAGGCCCCTTCTGTCAGGTGCAGATCTATATGTATAACTGATACTGAAATTTCTTCCCTACACAATTGCCAACAGTAACATGATTCTGTTTGTTAGCTAATCTTTTATGTAGTCCTGAAAACTACATTTAAAAATTGCTACATTTATTTTACGGACATTAAACAATCACAGAAACATATTCCTAAATATGTTTTTTTTCAGGAATTACACATCAGAGCAATAGCCATATAACAGAGTCGTGAACTTCTGAAAATAACACATTGTGTTTAAATAAATATTTGATTCTACTGTTTTGTCCACAGAACTAATAACACAGAAAAAAGTTCACACAGAAAACAGAAATAACATGTGTATTTGTATAAGAGAGAAAACAGGCAAGATAAGACTAGAGACCACGTGAATATATGACAGCAATCATTCACGTATTTGTAACTGAAAGAGCTCTCAAAACTGGTTTTTCAAGATGTGGGCGGAGGAGATTCTGTTTTGAAAGAAGCTGTGGAACTGTCACTAATGTAAAATCAACTAAATCACAATCCAAATTTGTATGTATTTTCAAATTAGAAATATTCAGTTTTAAGCACAGGTTGTTTTGTTTTTTTTTTTTAATAGAGTGCAGAAAAGAGGGTGATAAATTTAATTTTCTTTATTCAGCTTTGTCATTCAATTCACTAGATTTTTGATGAAGAACCCTTCCTTGTTTATATATTGTTCAGGTCATTGTATAGATAAGTCCTTACATTAAGTAGAATGGGTATTTTTGCAAAGGTGAAAATTAAAGGGAATTGTTGTTTCAGTGGGGTTTTTTTTCCCCAAAATAATAAAGATAATTCAAGCAAATTATAAAAGAGTAAATACTCATTAATTTTAAATCGAAACAAAGAATCTTAAAAAAAAAATTAAATCCAACAAAAAATCAAAAAACCCACAAAAAAACCCCAAACAAACAATAAAATGAACCGAAGAGCAAAAATGACATTAGAACAGCCATTTATGAAAAGTGGTCTGAACAGTGAATTTATCAGAGAATTATCACTAGAATAAAATACAACAGGCAATATAATATAAATAATGGAATAATTAAGATAGTATGTACAGAAGAAGCCAGAAAGGTCCCAGGAATCTGAACACCAAAACTATGTAACTTTCAGACCTGCATTTTTATAGTCAAGTATTCCGTACTTCTTGAAAATCAGATCCTTTGAAATGGCATTCTAAACTGGACATTAAGAAATCACAGAACATCTGAAAATGTAGGAGTTTCCCTACATGGTAGGGAACAGTATAAAACCAGAACAGTTAACATCCTTACCTAGGTATGGTAGAAGTTAGTGTCCTAGTGTGGCTCAGTGTGGTTAGTCAGCCTGGAAGGGAGTCACAATCAAAGCAGACTGAGAGCTGAACTGTTCTTCCCCATCCAGCTGTCTGAAAAGTCAAGAGATTTCTCATTCAGAGGCTGAGTCACTTAAGGAGGAGGTAGGAGGTGTGGAAAAGGGTGGCACCTTGTAGAAATACCAGATCAATTAAGAGTACGGGTGAGTTGTTGTCCTTCTGTGCTTGCTGTTCTTTTCAAGTGCGGTAGGGTTGGGTTTCACAAAATGAACTGCCTTCAGAGACCTTGAAAACAGAAAACCAAGCAATTACCATTTGGAAAAATATGCTAGAGTAATTTGGATTTTCCACAGAAATATGTGTTGCAGAGATATAGGGCTGCGTCTCAGCCAGACTTACAGGTATTTACAGGGGTGAACATGAAGTAACACTATATTTCACCAAAGAGAAGTTCTGCAGAAGTGTTACGTGGGGATCACATGCTGGGATCTGATCTGCATCAAGTATTTGCACCATTTGGGTATGTGGGCAGAGGCAAAAGATCTGGGGGGAAATCCCTCCCACATGAGATCTTGTTGAAGTCTCTCTTATCTCTGCACATTTGCATTTCTCCTTCAGTACTGCCAGCAATAAACAAAGGAGGGAAGAACTTGTGTTCAGGTTGTTTTTTTTCTTTCTTTAAAATGGCTGCAAATAGGTTTGTAGGCTAATAACTGCGTTTCTGTTAGTAAATACAGTAGCATGAAATCAGTACTTTTCTTATAGGAATACCACATACAACTCCATGCTTCTCTTTAAGATACAGAGGCTGGTTTTAATGTATCTTATACAAGCCCACATTATTTTATATTTCATCAACTTTTCTAATGAAATATGTGAAAGGTTATTTAGCAAGATGCTGGCCAACATTTACTCCTATTATTTTTGGTGAAAATTTAGAATTTCTTTGAACGCAAAAAAGCAAACTGACATGAATTAACTTAGTAATAGCCTGTATTTTCATTCATGGTTAACTTTTCAGAGGCTTAGTACTTAGTAGTATAAAGCTATTCTCCAAACATTGGTTCTATTTGATAAAATTCAGTTGATGAAGCAGCGCAGAAGACAAGAAAATACCACATATTATGCAAATAATATAAACCATTAGCTACCACAAATCTCAGAATTAATGAATACAAGCACGCACACATTTCTAAATTTTGTACATCTCAAGCCCTGAGTCTCTAAAAGTCAAAAATACATACAGCAGTCCTGGAATTTTCAGGTACTATATGTTTATCTTTTTACATTCAAGAAGAAACTTTTGTGAATACATGTCTTTACAGACACATTGAGAATTTAGTTGCCTCCCATGTGAAACAGGTGTTTTTCTCCATAAGATATCAGGAATTAGCATTAAATGGGAACTACCTTAAAAAAAATCTACATACACTTTAATTTGAAATTGACATCTAGCTTTTATTTATAATAACACCTGAGAGTAGGAATATCTTCTTTTTTAAACATTTTTCTTTCAAAATTCAGGTGCTACATTATGCGAATTTGTTATCAGTTTCCATTCAACCAGACAAGCCCCACTTGTAAATCAGAGATATGCTTAACCGGTCTCACAGCACTACCTTCTTTTTCTTTAGCCAAAGTGTTTGAGAAACACAAATAGAGATGCAAACAATACAGTCTGGAGAAGTTAAATTTATATTTTCCTGTATGTATGGCCTTTGAACACAGAGAAGAAACTTTGAGGCAGAGCAGGCCAGTTCTGCTGCCCCAAATAAGCCTAAGGCTTATTCTAATGCAGTCCTTGCTAACTCTGGTGTCTGGTGTGACAGAGTAGACAGTCTATAGGAAGATGCATACCTATGAAATTCCAACAATGGTGCTGACCTCAGCCTAGGAATGAAGCAGGCCAGCTGTCTTTTACTGACCGCTCTGTGACAACCAGTATATTCTTTGGATGGTGAATTTTTGGTGTTAGTTATGCTGACTACTTAATATTTCAAAGCTGTAAAAAAATAATTCAACATTTTTTTAGACTAAAGTAAATCTGACATTTATAAACAGTCTGTCTCATTTTCTGTATTGTAACCACATGCAAGCATTATTCCTAGTGAATAAAGAATATATGGTGCAGTGCTGTATATCAGGAATTGAACAGTTTCACCATAAACATAACAGTGAAAATGACACATAACTATTTTCCATGAAAAAATTTTCCATACTCTGAAGAAATTCAGCTTTCAGAAATTCAGAGGAACTTTGCCTTTGATCTCAGTACAACATGTAACACTTATAAATCCAGCCATGCCCAGAATGTGAGAACTGTTCTGCAGTCCAGTTTTTGGGTTTTTTTTAATTCTCTAGTATAAGGTCCATATTAAATTGAAGGAAGGGTAGAAGTGGAATACAGCAAAATGTAATTTCTCAGACTATTTCAGAACTTGAATTGTATCTCCCTTACTACCTTTCTCACTCTTAAGAAAACATCCAAGTTGAAGCACAGGCAGACAGTATTCTAGACAGATTTTTCTGTAGTGTCAGAAAAGAGCAATGCAAAAAATGCAAACAAGTTTATATTTACAACTGATGACTATCAACTGAGTATGTAATTTACCTAACCATTGCACTGGGGCAATGTACTACTACTGATTTCACATTTTGGGGATATCTTTATTTCTCTTTTTAGTTCAATCAGTGAGGTGCTTTGGTGCAAACAGTAACTTGTTTCATATCTATCTATCAATAACTAACTTGCTGGAACTTAATTAAATACTCTGCTTTTGTTTCTCATTTTGTCTCTCAAGAAGAAAAGAGGAAATTCTCTGAAAAGTAGATACAAACATAACTGGCAACATCCTCGGGTTATATAACCCCATCAAAATCATTCTGATAGCTTGATTTAGCAGAGTGTGTGGCCTGTCATAATTTATGATAGAAAACAAGAAATATCTTAGAATTCCTCCCTACAATAAATCCTCTTTATCCTTTATAATAACCAGCAATTGAGACACATTAGTGATGAGCAATGAGAGGCCACTATCTCTTGCAGCTTAGGTTTTTGACACAGTTTGGAGGACATTTCAAGCAGGCTCATTTTAAATACCTCATCTACAATGGAGGCTTATTTGCCATCCAAAGGATTCTTACAAAGCCTGCTAGGAAACTGCCAGCAACTTTTAAAACAGAGTAGCACTGGCAGAAAACTGAACAGAAGAATTTCACAAGTGCCATAATTTAGTTTTGAATGGCTTATTCAGTGTCATTAATACAGAGTAGCACTGGCAGAAAACTGAACAGAAGAATTTCACAAGTGCCTTATTGAGTGTCATTAAAGTCAAATGCTTATAGCACCCTACAGTGGCAATATATTAGCATACTTCCCAACTCTCACAGTTTTCTGAAAAAGATGACTGTGTTCAGTGTTCTTAGCTTCAGCTTATTTGCTTTTCTAAAAATTCTATGTCCCTTAGTTGCTAATAAAATGCATTTTTCTCTACATGATTTTCTTGTCAATTTTTGTTGGTTTTCCATTTTTCAGTACAAAACCTACTGCAAAATATTGTGCTACCTCAACATCTTTGTTAAGGTTTATAAGATAGCATAATGAAAATAGCATAGTGTGGCCTAGCTCCATTGAGCTTTTATGTAAAATCACAACACAGAGTTGGGAATGAGTAGTGACTCAGAAGAAGATTTTTAGACAAATATTGTTCTGTGACTCCTCCCAAAAAGGGAAGAATACTTTACTGAATATATTTTTTCATACACTCAGTCCTCCAGAAGAAAAGTCCTGTAATACTTCAGACTTTCCAAGTAGGATAGGTTAACTGTGGGTTATAAGATTCTATAGCTGATATGTCCAAAAGATTTGAAGACAGTCTAGCAAATAATGTTCAATTTTTTCAAGACAGGGTAGAGCATTATTAAATGAAACATACCAAAGCCCATTATCTGGCCTGAGGACAAAGGAGCACAGCATGTTCTGTACCTCTGTCACTAAAGTTGCTTTTCAAAAAGAACTGTGTGGCCTCATCCACACTCCTACTGAAAGGAGTCCAGAGCTTGTAACAGGGAGATTTGTCCATGCCTTAGCCTTTTTTCAGAGACAGATAATTGTCATGAACAATTCTGTGTCAAGGACTGTGTGTGATAATAGTATGGACAAACAGAGGAGATTGCTTAGGTCCAGATCATAGCTATTCCTACTAAGTTAACTAGGCTCTAATTTCTCCAAATTTAATTGTGTTCAATAGAGCTCCTGTCAAAAGATTACCAAAACTAAACACTCTGAAAAATATAGATAGGTGTAGGCAGTGTATGGTGCCCGGCTGCAAGGCAGCATTTAGCAGAGCAACACAGCTGGTTAATGTCATCTTTACCAGGGACGTAGGTTGCACATCTGTGCCACCTGAACATTTTTCTTGCTTCAGCTTAGTGTAAGCTGACCTATGTACATAGACAGCAGTTCCAACAGATTAAGTCAAAAGGGAAGGGGTCATTTATGCAAAAAACCCAGTGCAGCAAATAGAAAAGGAAGTGATGCTCATGCATAGGGTGACCTTCCTCTTGAAGGTGACTAACACAAGGCCTGCTCCTCCCTAAATTCCCAGTCCAGCCCTATATAAAATAAGCTGATGGTTGGGACCTGCGATACGTCTTTATACAGAGTTACTTTTCACTTGGGTCAAAATAATTAATCAAGGGACTATATTGCCAATGGGTACACCCTTATCAAGAGGTATGTTGTGACTCAGAACCAGATTATGAATGTCTCTATGAATCCTAGTAGCATTCATGGTTGCAATACAGAGGAGAGGCAGAAATAAGAAGTATGACTTTTTTTTCATGGGCAGGTTATTCTAACATTATAAATTCCCCCTGAAGATTCCGGTTCTCATGGTCCTAGACAGACATCTTGTACTAATGATCTAATGTAAGATGGAAAGCCCTTTTCTTCATGGGCTTCCTTGCTGCTCCTAGGAAGGATATGGGTTTTAAAGTTAGATAAACAATGTCCTGGCTACCTTGCAAAGGGCAACTACTGACAGTGCCAAGTACCTGCAGTACTTTGTAACAACTTTGTTCTTTCCTTTATGCTCAAAAATTAGAATTCTTCTGCCTAATTCACGTGCAAGGCTCATGCTGTTACAATCCAATGATTAAGATGTGCCTCTTCACAGGTTTAGGCGCAGATGAGACCATAAGCCTAAGTCAATATTACAGATTTATTTGAACAATGAGTGCGAGGTAGAGAGATAGTAATAAATAGAAAAGAGGTGAGGAGGACAAGAAGGATGGTGGGGAAAAAAGAGAGAGAATGAGAGAGAGAGAGAGATGGGGGTCCCAGGCTTGTTCAAAACTTTTCACAATTTATACATCTCTTATCAATTAGCATTCTTTCTCTATTGGTTAAACAATTCCCTCAACTCTAAAGCTTATTAGTCTCCATACTCAGTCTTTCTTTTCTTTTGAGTTGGTGGGTTTCATGGGTCAGTGGGTTATGAGTCAACGGTCATTATCTCCCCCTGTGAATTGCGTTTATTAGTTTTTTCTTATCTTGGGAGTTCTGCCAAATGTCCTTGTAGCCTGTAAACTCTGCATTCTTTTTGTCCACAATCAGTGATACAGTTTTCTTCCCAAGCTTTCCTAACCTCCCCCTAGGCCTGAGATCACTGGAACGTGTCAAGCCCTAAACTTCAGCAAGTAATTTATCCTCCAACACAGACAACAGTACCACCTTTATACAGCCCAAGTCCCAGGTATCCACAGAGACATATCTGGGGGGCCTCGGTGGCCATTGGTGATTGCAGATGCCATCTGTCCCATAATTGGGGTGATGCTTGTTTGACCAGTGATATGCCTATGAGCCATTGTTTCTTTTCAAACAGTTTGCCATGGTGAAAATTTTTGTCCAGATACATTAACCAGAATGTGCTGACCAGATCTTGCCTTTACCAAGCCTGGAATTAGGACCTTCCTGTCTCAAATTCATCCCTTCTCTGCCCACTGTGGTGGCTTATTTTATGGCAAGTTCCTTCTGTGGACTAGCAGTGTTTGAGACAGGCAACTGTGCTCTTTAACTCTTTAACACACACTTACCCTCTCAAAGAACAGGACAAGAAAGCAACAGCTTACCAATTGGAAGGGTCACTTAGCATATGACTAAACCCAAGTTCAAATCATTCCTCCTTTTGATAACAGCTTATTTTTACCAGCAGACTACGTTAACCACTGAGTTATAATTTTTTGTGTAAGGGAACACAATTACCTGGGGTTTTTTACCTCCTGAAAGCTTAAATATTCACTGGAGAAAGAATAATGCTACAGCCCTTTTACAATGGCATTGTAAAATATTGGCCTTGACTACTGTCAAAATGAATATTTAGATATTATGTATGGAAATCTAATTTTTCTTTTTATGTTGTAATTTCTCAGCACTTTATCACTTGAATTGTTTAAAAAGGTAGACATAAGAGTTATTTTTAATATGGTGTAGCAACAGCTGTTGTGCAAAGGCAGAAGAACTTAACACTTTCACTAGATTAAGTTACTGTCAGAGTACAGCATTTCACAAAGTCTGGTATGAAATACCATAATACACCAAAGATAATATTGTGTTTTATGGATTAACTTTTGCCAGTCAAGCCATTTCCTTTAGTTATTGTAGTCTGCTGTTCCTGGGGAAGACCTTTCAACTGGTTAAATTAAGGCATGCATTTTTTTTTTAACCACACCTTTCTGAATACAGGAAGAGCTTTTTCATATGCATTTTTGGAATGCTAAGAAAACCTTAGTCACCATACAGATCTATTTGCAGCCCATTGTTCTCCCAAAGGGTGTGGCAAAGTTCATAAACTTAAGGAGGAAGAAAAAATATTATGCAAAATGTCTCAAACTTTTCACATCTTCTAGTTGGCCCAGAAAATGTCTGAGTAGTGTCTTCTGTTCATAGCAGGTGCCAATACATTTCATGGAGGTACATAGTCTTCAATGTTATTGGGACTGATTTTCCCACAATTTGAATAGGTCCTGACTCTGCAAATAAGTAAAATATATTTCAGAAGTCCCCAAAAGTCCAGTCCATAGCATGATAAACTTGAGTATTTTGATCTTGCACCACTACCATTACTGCCTTAGCTAAAGAACATAGTTACTAGTTTTATCAGTTACTGATAAGATCAGTTATTTGAGGAAAATTGTGCTGAAAATCTGGCTAAGTCAAATGACATCTGTGTGGTACCAGACGAATGGGTGTAACCAGTTTTGTAGCTTATGTCATTGATAAATAGCTTATTTGTTAATTTGTTACCAGTTTCTGAATTAACAAAGAACATTCACATAGGTGGCTAAAGAATCAGATTGTGACCTAGAGTAGTAGAGGGAGTGTGAGAATTAGGATTAGATGTGCCTTTTTCATTAAAAAGTGACTTTGTAATATCTCTGTCAAATCCCCACTGAAAGAGCTCTGGGAAAGAACAAACAGTGCAGATCTCAGGAAAAAACATCTCTAAAATATGTTAGAAGAGGAAAGTCAAAAGGAAAAACATTTTTTCCTGCTCCTTGTTTGAAATTTTCTTATAGCATTTAATTGGTCATGGGCACTGTAAATATATAGGAGACAACCCCTACAGGCTGTTCTTTTTTATGGTGCAGATAAGGAGATGTATCTGCCCCAAAGAATGATATCCATGTGGGGAAGTTCACATTACACTTGTCTGATAGAATGGTTCTCCTCTCCCTGCCCTGGTATTGTGTCTGAATTTGTGCTAGGGCTAAGCAGCCTTGTCTTGTAATTCCTTCTTTTATTATTTGGATCAAATTAGTTGACTGAGAACTTGATTGTTATTTGAAAGCCTATATGGAAATTTCATATCAATCAAGACAACCCAATGAACCAATATCCCACCTATTTAATGAAATCTTTCTTTGATGTACATTCCATACTAGTGTTATCAGCATGTTAAATGTTACAGATTGTGATCCTGTTCTCTATCCACATCAAAGCTGAATATGGATATGGAAGAAAGGAAGGCTTTTCCCTGTTCCTGGAAGATGCTGGCTGTGGTGTAGTTAGCACAGAGCTAACTACTTCTTATTGTAGAAGAGTTGTTAGAAAATGTGTTCTAAAATCAATAACTGCAAAAATAAGACACAGACCAAAAATGTGAATTGGAAAGGATGGAGTTGAACTCAAAAAGGTTCAGAGACAAAAAAAAAAGATGATTGAAGATGCATAATTACTTCTCCCCACACTGAACAAATGCATCAGCTAAGACTGTCTTAGTGTGGTAAAAGGAGGTGTAAGTATAAAAACATCACAAACAGTATGAGAAAGGTGTATTTCAATTCTCCCCCAGTACAAGAGCTGTTTGGCATCAACAGAGAAGAGAAGAGAAGAGAAGAGAAGAGAAGAGAAGAGAAGAGAAGAGAAGAGAAGAGAAGAGAAGAGAAGAGAAGAGAAGAGAAGAGAGAAAGGAGAAAGGAAAAAGGAAAAAAAGAGAGGTGTTTCTGTATGTAGGATGAAGCTCTCCTTGCTGCAGGAAGACGTATCTCCAATAGTTTATGAAATGCAAGTTTATTTATACTCGTGCCTGCCTGTACTTGTGCATGTGAATGTGTGTATGCAAGTATGTACTCATATAGGCATGTGTGTGTACCCATATGTCAAATAGCTGAATGAGACACAAGCTTGAGGAAGAGAAAAGCAGTGATGGTTACTACATAAACAGAAATTCCATTGGGCCAAAGAAAAGCCTGAGAAGCAAATTGATAGAGACTTTAAGGATATTTAGGGAAAGCTACTTAAATGCTCTCCCTCTTTCACTCTTTCCTGAACTCCTGAATTTTGCTTTTGGCAATTGTTGGAGACAGAATACGGAGCTGACCAAGGAGGGCCACTGTCTTGTTATGCCCCTATGGTCAACATTTGTATAACACTCATAAGTAAAATTCTTTCCTAATTCTTTGATGATAATGCAAACAATTGGCAATACAATCAAAGTGATACCATTTTTCTGTGGAATGTTGTTTCTTCAGGTATTAAAATAAGCCTTAGTGAAGGGCTTGTCATTCAGCCCCTCAACTGGCAGTTATACAGCATTGTCACTTTATTTCTTCAGACTTTCTTCTCTGTTTACATGACAAATGTGGAAACTATGCAAATATGTAAACATGGAGATGATTTTACTGTGTTTGTACATGTTTAAGACCCTTTCCTTACTAATAAATACCTTTGCAATCCAGTAAAAATTTTCACCTGTTCAAATAACAGAAAAAATAGCAAAGCAGATTTATGTAGTTCATCTGCAGGAGTAAAATTGAAAATGGTATCAGGGAAATGGCATCAGCCCTACACATTCCCTTTCCCTGGAAAAGAATTCAGCCGGCTTGTTGTTCTCCCTTATCCACAGAATTAGAAGGTTAGTAGCATTTCCAAGCATCTTCCAAGGAATAAACTTCAGGTGCAGTTTTTAATCACAAACTATGTGAAGGAAACGAGAATACATTTCCTTAATCAAAACATCTGCAAACAAGGCCTTATCAGCTGGGAAGCTGAAGAAATAACTGAGCTTTCTTCTTGCCTTTTCAAAATACTTGTGCTTTGATATAAACTGGCCAATAGACTGGTATCAAAGTCAGTACATTTTAAATGTCAACTTCTCCTTCCCTTTTATTTTGAGTAAATTATGTTCTTCTAAAAACTGTTTTCCAAATTGTGAGTACTTTGGAAAGAATGTTGGCAGAAAAAAAAACTTTTACATGAGTTTTAATGTTCAGTACATGAAAAAGAATTGCAGGGGTTTTTTTATTTGTTTTTGTTGCTGTTGTTAAATGAATTTAAAACAAGGCTGGGCTTTGAAATAGGATGATTTTTAAATAATTTGGGTGATATTACAAGGGAAAGAACCAAAACAGAATTATTATAATTATCTGGATGTAATCACAGAGGCCAAGATAAGTTCCCCAGGTCCCAGGTCCTGCCACAGTGCAGTAAGAGCATACTGTGAAGAACCCAGTAATTTCAGGTGTAGGCTTCTCTGGATCTCCATGCAGGCTATTAGCCTGAGAGAGCTAAATGCCAATTAATGTGTAAGTAAAGAATTTGAATTCTACTCAATGAAGGAGACGCCAGACCAGTGACATCAATTTTCAAACACTTGTTTCCTCAGAGCTGGGCGAGACTTTCCATCACAGTCCCTATTTAGCAAAAAAAAAAAGCTAGGCTACATCAAAAGCTAGGCTCCTATCTCTAAATTTATCACTCAAGACACCCCTACTGTAATCTCACACAAATGCAGATTAAAGTAGGTCAGAGGCTTGGGCTGTGAAAGTTACTATTTCTCTCCACTGTTTTGAAAGGAAGCCTAAAAATGACAAGTCAGATTTAGGCACCTACATGTAGATACATATACATGTCATATGATTCCATGTAATGGCAGAATTTCAATTTTTTTTTTTTTTTTTTATCTTGCAGAAAGCAATGGCTTCATGTCATATTAAAAGGAAAAGGAAAGAAGGATGCAGGGTTTTTTCTCTCTGTCTGAACAAAATTCAAACTTATTCTGCAGTCTCAACAGTACTGCATCCATAAAAACGTGCTCTCCTACTGCACTGTGGCCCCTCACACATAAAAGTGTGTCTAGAAAACTATAATCTGGCCATAAAGGAGTCTGAGACACAAAGAAATTGTAAGATGAGAGAACAGAGAAGAGAGAAAAACAAAAAAAAATTGTGCTTTCCTGACAGTTTCATCCCTTTCACTCATTACTGTTATTCTTAGAAAGAGTATGTCATATTTTTCTGCATTTGACTCCTCTAGCTATACCAACAGTAAAGCTTGCATTTTGGGGTTTTACTGCTTTATGTGTATATTCACTGTGTTCACATCCCTGATCTCAAGATAAAACAGTATAAATGAGTTTTGGCATCTTCAATGAATTTGTGAATAAAACCTTAGAGCATAGTACATGATCACAATATTTGAATTCTAAATATTTTCTTAGTTTTCTTAATAGAATTTTGAAATAAGAAATTCTGCTGCAGAATATGTGAGACTTCTAAACTCACAGTGCTGAACTCATTTGAGGTTGAAGCAGAAAGCTCCAAGCTAGTGAGCTTCACTGTAACTTAATTATATGGCCAAGCTGGGTGTGTGAAAATATCCAGTGCGCACTGGAGAATAAATTGCTGGGTTTGGTTTTTCTTGATTTACAAGTTGCTATAAGTGGTGCATGTTCCCAGGGAGTGGTGAAAAGCAGGGGTGTGTTAAACAGGTTTAAGAACATTTTAAAGAAACACTGTCAGGTTTGAAACACAGTAGATTTGGTGTACATCCTCCCTCCTTCCAAATAACATTTTCTCTTTCTGTGGTTACAAACAGCTGAGCTGCACACTGACTCTCTGTTTAAGCAATACCACAAAATCCAGTGTAGCAGTTATGTGTCACACTGTTGCTCTCCTTTTTTTTTTTTCTTTATTTTTGCCATCAGTGGGGAAATGAAACTGCCAGAATTGCTGTTCTCTGCACTCCCTGGAAAGCTCAATACACATGCCATTGAGTTCAGCCAGTAAAATCTTGTGGTTTTCTGCAAAAAAAATAGCTGTGGTGAGGACAAGCAGCTTCTGGATCAAAAAATTTCTCTGCTAAGAGTTGTACAATAGTTATTTGTTAGTGCTGCTGGGCCTGCCACTTCAAGGTCTGAAACTCCCCAGTATAAAGTCTGGGCTGCAAGTTCCCAGGAACCTTGGAAAAGTCACATGATTTTGAACCTAAATCTATTTTGATTCTCAGAAGTTTTGCATGTAGAATGGACATAGTTTTAAATCTTTTATACACATAGCACTGATTTGGAGTCTTGGAGACCTACTGAATATTTCCTTCTTCTGCATATTCTACTGGATCGAAGGATAATTCTAATTGAAAATAAGAGTAAATTTTCTTAAACAGATTTCACAATAGATGTCTGGCATATCCATTTCAATAGGTTGTTTAGTGTAGAGGAATAGAATCAGCTGAGCAGAGTGTATACACAAAATTCTGTATATACAAAAAACCATTTGCCATTGTTGCAAACAACACTGAAATCTTTGTTTGGAAGGATTCAATGCTATTCTCTAAGCAACATTTTGAAACCACGTTTTCTTCCCAAAGCTGGTAAATCTCTTCATTTTATTTCTCTCTCCTGTGGCATTATGCTATACTACTTACAGTGCTATTCAAAATTGAATAAAATAAAAACATTCAATGTCAAAAGGAGAATCACAGAATGTCCTGAGTTGAAAGGGATGCACAGGATCATTGAGTCCAACTCCTGGCCCTGCATGGGACATCCTCAAGAGCCACACCCCATGACTGAGATCATTGTCCAAATACTTCTTGAACTCTGGCAGGCTTTGTGTCATGACCCTTCCCAGGAAGCCTGTTCAGTATTTAGTTATTTGAGTAAATGAATCTTTTAAGTTCCCCCTTCCAAAGGTAATAAGGGAGCACCATGACATGCTCATAAATCATTGTTTGCCAGAACAACTTAGCCCATGAAAAGGGGAGAGTGGTGTTGTGACTTGTAAGTGCCACTGTTTGGAAGACACGGAGCAGAGGGAGACTGAAATTTGGAAGAAGTTATCAAAGTAACTGAGGAGGATTTGAAATAAGAATGAAGGAAAAATATGTTGAAGGAAAAATGGAAGTACGCAAGAAAGGATCTCAAAGGTCAAAGATCAGTCTGATTTCATATACTGACAATGCAAATCCTCCATGGCAGTGTTCATGAAGGGTTTCAAGAACAGTGTTCTTGTAAATGCAGATTAATGTATCCTTCTGTTTTAAGCAATGGTAGAGATGTTTGTGTAAAACATAGAAAATTCTTTGCCTGGAAATTTTACACTTTAGAAAAACTGCAATCAAATGAAGAGAGACAGGATGAGCAGTGGTGTTGCATGAGAACTATGCTATGAACAATGCATGGTATGTCAGCTATTCATTCCACATGGCTTGTGTTTGGGACAGATTAGTATCTGAATTATGCTGCAGAAGGAGCAAATAAAGGCAAACACAGAAGATGAGAAAAGAGGGTTGATAGTTGCAAACAAGGGAACCAAGTGATTTGAAGACAATGTCGTAAGCAAGCAATACTCAGAAGTTTGGGCACGAGGGAGAGGGCATTTACAGTCTCTCAATACAATTTTTTCTCAGGGTTTTGCAAGGTCCTAAACAGCCAAAGGTATCACTGCAGGGACTGCATGTCCAGGAAACACCACAGAGATTGTCATGAACCAGTATCTCTATAATTTATCTAACTGTACAGTGCAGTGATCCAGTAAATGGGTGTTGACAATAGGTTTTGTGGTGAACAGCAAGGGTGTGGATTCTTTATCAGTTTAAACTGATCTAGTACCACATTCCCACCGAAAGTAACTGTTGTGCCTAGCCTGTCCTGCTTTTGGCTGTGCTCTCCAACTAGTCCCTTAGATTGCCTTGGTCAGATGACCAAACATCAAGATTTAATTCACTGCAAGTCTCATAATCAAAAGAACGGAAGCAAAGCATGTGGAGAAAAATATTCCATGTAGGCCAAGTCCATTCCATTGCCAGAGTGTGTTTGCATGGCTTACATCAGTTAGGAAACCAGCTCTTTCAAGTTAGCACCTAAATTTACTAACTACTGGAACAAAAAAAAACAACCCTCAAAACCAATATTTTAACCTCTCTCTAAATTCAGTCATATTGTTATAAGTGATTGTTATTAGTAATTTCCCTGCCCTAGCAGATTCAGTGTTTTTAATACAAGAGGTGTCCCTCAGGATTTCAATTGAAAGGATTTTCTAACAGTTGGAAGGAACCATCTACAGCCTTTCTGAGGGTGTCCAAGGTTTCTTGAAGTACTGCATTAGCTTTTCTCTCATCTACAAATCACACTTTGTTCAGATCTCTACATGCATACATCTGGGAAAGGTTAGTAAAAACATAATTTGGTAAATATGGGTCATTTGCCAATTGTTACCAATTAATGTTCTTTTCCATATGGAGTAACTTTGTCTGATATCAACACTTTTTTCATATTAGTGGTCTTTGATATCTTTCAGGCACTTCTGGGAAGGGTAAAATTTGAGGATGGGATTTGAATGACAAGAACTATTGTCACTTGAGGTTTAAAAGAAGCTGTCTGACCTCCAAAGTAGTAAAATGTACTCCAGTACTTTAATCACCACCGCACTGGACTCACTCTGGTGAACCATATCGTTTTTGTACTGGCTAATCCAGGACTGGACACAGTACTTCAGATATGGCCTCACCACTGTTGAAGACAAAAAGGATCCTCTGCTGGCAGCACTCCTACTAATGTAGCCCAGGAATCTGCTGCCCTTTTTTGCCATGAAGGGTGTGTTGGCAGCTCATGGTCATCCAGTTTTCCATTTCCTGAAAACTTTCACTCCAAGGACCTTTTAAGCAAAGCAGCTTTCCAGCCAGTGGGTCCCCAGCATGTACTGGTGCTTGGAGTTATTCCTCCACAGATACAAGGGCTTGCCTTTACCATTGCTATAGCTAAGATTCCTCTCTGCCCTGCTCTCCAGCTTGTTTCAGTCCCTCTGAATGGCAGCACAACCACTGGCACACCAGCCAGTCTGCCCCGTTTGTACCAGCTGTGAATCTGCTGAAGGTGCACTGGGCTCCTTCGTCCTGATCACTCATAAATATGGAGAACAGTATCAGCCCCAGCACTAAGCCCTGGCATACAGCACTAGTGGCTTTACCAGATTAGATTCAACCATCTAAAGCACAGACCATTCTGCTTCTTGTGATGAAAGCCAATTTCTCTTCTCCCTAAGCAGCATGTACACCATATAAATTGCTATTATCCCAGAGGGAAGACCAAGCCAGAATTAATAACTTTGAAAGGAAGCCCATGCTTTCTCTCTTTAATTATATAGATCTTCTTTTCATGTGACAGCATTAACCTGCTTCCTTCCTCATTTTGTCCCATTCTTGCCACATCCCATCTCTGACAACCATGCAGAAAAAAATTAAGGGCTTCCTTGAACACTTCATTTAATAACAAACAAGAAGGAAGGAGGTAATCACCCATACATTGGCAACTCTATAATTATAAAGTCAATGAAATGTAAACCATCTTCACCACCACCTTCTAAATAATTTCTTGTAATTACTAAAATGTACTGATTTATTTTCATTCTTCTGTTATGAAAGAAATTACTATTTAAAAGTTTGCAAAAAGAAAGAATATTAGAAGCCCAAAATCCAAAATTCACACACAGGAAGATGTTTAAATGTAAGCATAAATTTGTATTAGAAGCAAAGGAGATGAACATAATAAATAGGCTTGTTTTATTGCAGTATTTCCACTGAGGTATTTAATCACTTGCAGTTTTGTGTAAGTACTAGGGAAGTTGTTCCATGATGAAAATCTAAGTTAATCTGAGTACAGATGTACTGTATCTCATTAGCAGTAGTACTGTGGAAGGTAAAATAAACAACTGCTTTGATTTATCAACAAGGCACAGAATATGCATTCAGGTAAATATATGACCACACACTAGAAGTATACTTCATAGATAGTATGCAGATGAGTGAAACTTTAAGCACTACTTTATGTGTTTTAATTCCACAGTAAATTTAATATATGTATAATAAAAATATTAGTTTACTGAGTTTAAATACAGTCATGTACAAAATTAAAGTTCCACGACAAGCTTTCTCTATAGTTGTCCTTAAAAGTGTGCCACCGTACAATCAGGAGGAATCTCAATTCTGGCCCCTGGGCCGTTCATGCAGTCTCTGATCCCAAGGTGGCCTCATGTCCCCTGTATTCATTTCTGATCATTTTTCAGCTGATGGAGTGGTCCTTAGTCAATACCTTGAGGAAATGGTGGTGAACACCCACCTGCCTCCAGTTCCAGATGGCTAGAGCTCAGAATAAGGCTCCTGCAAGCCAGATGTAAGACATTCTCTGCCCTCAGTAATTCTGCCCTGACCACTCCTAGGTGACTGCACAAAGGGAAAGGGAATTTCAGGTGGCTCAATAATCTGGGATCCCTGGCTCCATGCATTACTTAAGGCAGGCAGAGATGGCCTGACTCAGCTTTGAGTGTAAGTGGCAGACAAGTCACTGGTGTGGTGAGGTCACATATCCTCTGGTTATGTCTGACCTCCCTCGAACGTCTTTAATTTTATTGTTGAGACCTTCAAAAATTCTACCCATAAATTCAGGGAGAAAGTTGAGATTAAGACCAAGAAAAGTGCAAGTTCTGAAATCATCACAAAGCAGCACCAAACACAAGGGATCAGATTACTCCCTTGTAACAGACACAAAGAAGAATCTGCTCACCTCTCTTGGTGGATAGTGATTTTCAGTAAACATACCTAGGCATGTCCAGGTGTGAATTGTTACAGGTCTTGGACTGGGATGTGCCCAGCTATTGTTGTCCCTGCCTCCCAGCCCCATGCAGTGCCTTCAAGTCACAGCAGCCATTCCATTTTGTTACACTGAAGCTTCAAGGAAGGATCAGACTTGAGAGCTTCTGCTGTAGCTCAGAATCACTCAGTGCAATAGACAGAAAAATCTGTGAAGGGTTTATTCATTATTTTTGGCACCACAAGATGAATTTTCAGGAGGCTGCTCAAGCTGTATGGACAGATATATTACTTTAATATTAGAGGAAGAGCAGTGCCCTTACTTCTGATTGCAGGTCATTGCACCTTCCTCTGAAGCATCTCCCTCCAGGCTCCATCAGAAACAAATTACTGTCCTGGATGGTGGGTAGGTCTAATCTAATGTGTCCATGCCTCTCTAAAGGAAAACATTAAAAGCAGAAGGGCATGTCTTCCTACCACCCTTTGCAACAGAATAGAGCTATTCAAACCAAGATACTGCCATTGAAATGTTACGAATATTGAAGCAGGGTTACCCCGCATTTTTAAGTGTGATAATTTATTTAATTTTCTACACTCTCTCTCTCAAAAAAAGCCCAAACCATATTTTCATCCAAATACTCATTAGTGCAAAGATCACAGGACAAGACTATATAGACAAGTCTGAAGAGGAGACATAGTGCTAATTTAATTTAATCATCTATTAAGTATTTACATAAATACAGTCCTCTAAGGAAATAAGCTTTTATTTTGCCAAGAGCAGTTCCTTGAAGGATGATATGGCAAGAAACTCTAAACATATTATTACAAAAGATTATTTAGAAGTAAAAGTACTAATTTTAATTATATTGGATAATACTGAGGCTTCCCATTCTTTCAAAAATAATTTATTCTGCTTGCAGCAGTTGATAGTTGCTTTCAGACACAGGGAGTAGGTTTTCCTCCTCTAAAAAAAGTTGTGTGTTCCATCCCCTTGGAAAGACACACTCTGTCTGAAATAATACAAGCCTCAGATAGTCTTCACCTGACTGGGCAACTGTAGAGAATAAAACAGCCCCTCACCTTACTATGATCCAAGACAAGAAGAGCTGCTTCCAGAGGGGTGGGACTTTCTCACAGACCTCACATACAGACCGTGTCCTCTTGAAGGGCTGCCTTCCATACTGCAGTTACATCCACAGCAATCCCTTCCCTAGTTCACACTTCCTGCCAGATCATTTAAGGACTCAAACCAGAGCAAACCTATGCTTCAATACAGGAAACTTTCCTTCAGAAATGCAGAGCTCAGGTAGCAAGAGTATAATATAATATACACCTTCCCATGCATTCTCCATTAAAAGCACTATTTAATTAATATTATTTCACAAATAAGGATAATTTGACTGTAAATAAATTTTTATTTTGCTTTTCAAGCAAGAAGATTGCAAAACAGAAACTGGTGTAAACTTGAATGATGCTGAAGCTCAGAGTTCATAGCAATGTTCACAGTGGTAAAAAAGATACAGTATTTTAACAAGCATTTTTCTGCTAGAAAAAATGCTGACCTATACAGTCCTATGCACTCAGTCTTTTGAAAGATTAAACAAGTTGTTCTGTAAAATGAAATTTAAATCTAAAACTGGAACTGTAAAAAAACCTCAGCTTGTCTGTTTCCTCTACCCAGAAAAATGTCAATTCTGTAGGAAGATCACTGTATTTGGAGTTCCCTACTGACATACATATATGCCTCTGTAGAGGTATCTGCATGGCTTGAAGCAAATACCTTGGTGTCTGCCCCGCATCTAAACTGGGAGAGGAGTATCCAGATGACCTAAAAGAAGTTTGGTGCTCTACAGGTTTTCAGGGTAGCTTAATGCAGCAGTCAGTGCTAGACACATAATACACCAGAGGAGATGCAGAAGCTTTACTATAAAACAAATGTTATCACAGCTGGTGTAGTACAAAAGGGCCTCTCTTGTTTTATTCAGAGTTTATGACATGTTGTTTCATTTGTGATTGGCACCCTGCTTTTATCCAGGAAAAGGTGGCC
The DNA here is from genome assembly GCF_014805655.1 of Passer montanus. Classification (NCBI taxonomy): domain Eukaryota; kingdom Metazoa; phylum Chordata; class Aves; order Passeriformes; family Passeridae; genus Passer; species Passer montanus. Next base: position 6,373,029 of record NW_024367708.1, on the reverse strand, counting down.
ACAGCCGTGCTGCCTCCAACCTGCTAAGCCAGAGGCTACCACACTCTCCTAAATCAAGGACACTGCAGTTCCTTAGTCTGGGCATTAACTCATCCACATTTTGCACACGCTCAAAGCAAAAGCACAAGGGAAATGCAAGAGCTTAAGCCTTTTTCCTAAAGAAAATGTTCAAACTACAAATTGTGGAACAGGAGGTTCCATCTTCCCACACGTCAGACACCAGGAGAAATAACCATCCTGTGTTTTTCAGATGATGCCTGTGGTACAGCTCAGAGTAATTTAGCTATTTTGCTTTTTCTAACCATATATATCATAAAAATTTTGTCTTAGGACCTGAAAATTATCTAAAAAATCACTTGTCCTGTCAGTGTATGCTTGCATCTGTCCATAAGCCTTCTGCTACATTTGACAAGGTAAATCCACAAGTTCTGTCTTTAGCTCTTTTCAACCACCTGAAAAAAATACAGATTTCATAGTTCATCAAAAAATCTCTTCTCTTTTTCATCCTGCAACACCATCAAGTTTTTGAATCCTCCACTTGTGTTACTCAAAAGATATGATTGTTATAAATTCTGAAAGGTGCTTTATGCTCTGGACTATATGGGGAAAGACTATCCAGATGAGTCCAGCTCAGAGCTTCCAGGTGTCTTAGTTATCCTTTTCTAGTCTGCATCCTGAGCATACACTTTTGCCTGTGAGCAGAATTAATGTCTCTGAATTACTGCAGTGTGGTCTTTTTTGTTCACAGGCATTCATTTGTCTTCAGTTAACAAGAGGACTACCACCAAAAAATGAATCCACAAAACTGATTTTAAGATTTAAACCAAATAACTGACACTCCTGTTTCTACACAGATCATGCAGCAAAGACCATACAGACACTTGACAGACTTTATTATGGGAACAGGTGCTTTTTATAAAAGTGATGTTTAGTCTTACACTTGCTGCAGATTCCCTGAAACAGAGAGCAACACCGAATTGTCGAATTGGGTTCTAGAACATACGCACAGTTTGGTGCAATGTGCACTTTGAGCACTAGGTGGAAACAGAGCAGTGAAAATAAGACCCGTTATCAACCCTTCAACACAACAAATGGAAGAGCTTTTCTCATGACAGATCGCAGAAGGGAGGAATGGTAGCTAAAATCCACTTCATTTTGTTGGGGAGCTTCTGTCATTCTCTCTTCTTTCACACAAGAATAAAAGAAAATATTATCCTTAGTCTTCTTGAAATTGATTTTTAATTTTCTTGCTTTAAATTTTGGAATACCTTTATTCAGAATGCTCAGATACAATTCTGTTGGCTATTCTTCAAATATTTCCATGGGAATTAGACACATAGCAATCTTTCCTCTATTGTTATTGCAGTTTTGCAAAATTTTATGTTGAACATATACTGCTGCTTTTGTCTGCTGCCATTTCCTTGTTATAGATTCTAAACAAACAAAATAGTGACAATAGAAATGTAATGCTTTCATTTCACTTGCTTATGCAACAAGAAAAACAGAGCTAAAAAAGTCATCCTAATTTTGCTCCTTTTATCAGACAGTTCTAGGAGACTCTATAATAATGTTTTTTGTTTTGGGTTTGGTTTTTTTTTCATTTCAGGAAAGAGAACTGGAATAATATTTAGCTTTGGATGGCAGCCATATTTTATATATTATGTTGCTTGTGGAAAACTTGGCTACAGAAGAGTCCATATGCAACTGCAGCAAAAGCTCACAGAAATGAGGAGGAATGATGTGGCATTGCACTGGAAACCACAAAGCAGAAGTGAGACACACCACAGCAGTTCTGGTCCAAGCATTCATGGTCAGGATGGGACATCCAGGCCTTCTCATCTTACTTCCAAGATCAGTGGTGTAAGACCATCCATTTGAAAGGATATAGCCATGATTTATACAGTCTCAAAAGAACCTGGCCTAGTCATCCCTCACCCTTTCAGTAGTATTTGCAGAGCCTGAAAGGTCTGGGTTGAGAAGCTGGTACAATAGCAAGGGCATCTCTAGTTTTATTTAGAGTTCATGACATGTTGTCTCATTTGTGACTGCTACCCTGTTAAATTTTCACTTTTTCCAAATTCTTCTGTTTTTTTTTTCTTTAGCTAAAACATTGGTGATTACCAATAAGCTGCTCAATTTCATTGCGCATGTTTGCCCAAGTTCTGCATCTATGCCCACCTTTTAACCAAGAAGAGGCCAGATAACTCATATCTGAAGCCAATTTTATGAGTTGAAGCAGATTTCAATTGCCTGAGGTGACTTAGTCAATCGGCTCAGATGCCAGAGCAAGTATTCATACTGATGGAATTCAAGTCAAAATCAAAACCGAACTTGAAACCTGTTGAAGCCTGGGGGTAACTAAGACTATTGCTCCAGATCCAAGAAAATATAATCTTCTATCTACTGGGTAAATATAATCAATAAATTAGATTAAATTATTTCAAACACATTTTCTAAACTCTGTAGGAACAAATGCTAAGCTAAACTCTGAGCTAATATCACATAGGTGCATAAACCTACTGTCCACAATCAGGAAGGAAGTTTGTGCATTTTATGCACAAGGAAGGTTAGATAGGTCAAGATACAAATGCAATTATAAAGTAAAACCTTAGGTTGTGGAAAGGTTTTGAGGAATTCAGTGCCAGTTGCCATTAAATGAAACCTGGCAGTGGGTTACTGTATATTTCCTCCAAGATTTTTGAAAACAGTTTAAAAACTAAATAAATTCCTCAGGACAAATAGTGTCTAGCTTAGTCTTTTGTCCCTCATGAGGTGGTCATTCCAATCCTTATAATTATGGTTATCTTTTAGAGAAGACACACATTAAATAGCATGAAAATTTCCTTGCAATATAATAAAAGAGTGTCACTTATCCTTCACTTATAACTGAAAAGTGATGAATTCCTAAATAAAGTACAGGAATTGTTAAAGACATCTTTAAGAGGTTCTTGTGTACATTCACTAGCATCTCTGCTTGCAATAGTGTCAGAAGATACTGGCATGCATTCAATTTATCCTTTTTTCCAAATCTGCTAAGTATTTAGAGACTGGATTTTGTATCAATGGGACTTTTTAGTAGTCTAGCTACATGACTGTACAGTTTCATGATGGCAACTTAAAGAATTCATGTATTGCTTCTGAAATAAGAAGAGAAAAAGTATTTTTCAGGACAGTCAGAGCCCACATTACAGATGGCAGGAGTACAGGGGAAATTCTACTTGCAAATTAAACAGAGATTATATTGAAAACACTTCAAGTCAAGCACAGATGTTCTTTTTTATTTCAAATTAATTCCCATTTCAAGTTCCTTAGGTAAGCTTATTGCTGCAACACGGACTTACCAATTTTGGCACTGAAGACTGTAGCTCAGGAGAGCTTTCCAGATGCAAAAACTTCCACTGCTCACAACGCCTTTGAAGACTTGACTGCTGGATAGAGGATGCCTGATGTGCCTCCAGTTACGTCCAACAGCTAAAATCCCTTTTCCACCAAGACTCAAGTTTTCAGGCTAAAGCAGACTGGAAGTTTACCTCTGCTGTTATCTGCTTTTGCTGGCTGGCAGTTGCTGTTGGTGACTGGAAGTGTTACTAGGAGTGGTTTTGGCTCTGAATAGGAGAGCTGTGAGTCAACATGTGGGATAACTCCAGACATGCCCAGCTTTCCTCCTGCTCTGTAAACACAGTGATCTGATACAGAAATCTGACTTTAAAGCACTTCAGATGCATTAAGTGTATCTCTGCCTTTCTGACACATAAAGACTGGCTTCATACTCAGCCCAACAGTCATGTGGCACAGGTTCTTTTTTGAGGCACTTGAAATTGCAATGACTTCCTTGCCTGCAAGGTCAAGCATGAGTGATAAGCATCAAAAGTGAGATCCTGGCTGCTCTAAAGCCAGGAGAAAAATCCCATTGATCGCCACAGAATAATGGCATTGCCTCAAGACTCTGCAGATCACTTTGGAGGAGACTCCCCAAAGAACCCATTTTTTTCCTTTCCACGAGTGATAAGCATCAAAAGTGAGATCCTGGCTGCTCTAAAGCCAGGAGAAAAATCCCATTGATCTCCACAGAATAATGGCATTGCCACAGAACCCATTTTTTTCCTTTCCATTGTACTGTTCTGGCCACTTCTTTAAATCTCTTCCATCTGGAGCCAGTATTTTCTACCAGAAAACCTCTCATGACAAATTTCCCTGTCCTGTTTCCTCAAACTGGCTGTTTTATATTCTTGTTTGCTTTGATCAAGTGAAATTCCAGCTAACACTGTTATCTGGAATATTTACACACACTATTTTTTTTTCCTAGGTGAGTAGCTGTGTTAAAGCAAGAACATTCAGATGAGCTCTCTAGAGTATCTCTTTATGCTACACATCAGGAGGATAACAATTGCTTTCCTGGGTTTAATATCACACATACCACACAAGTCTTGGCAGTGTAGAATATCTTCTCCAGACAGACTGGATTTGAAGCAGGTGACCATCAGTAAGCTCTATTTATTCATTGAAGCTACTAATTGACACAGTAAAAATGGAATTTCATATATGGAATGTTAAACAAATATAAATATATACAGTAGATAAACTGCTATTGTGCTTTTGCAGGGGAGGGCATCAGGAATTTGCGTTTCAAATATTTAGAAATAAGATGGTCATAGACAGAAACAGACATACATGGCTATCTTCTTTGCAGTCTCTGCCTAATCCTGCTATCTCAAATAAGCAGAACAAACAGATATAAACACAGTTTTCAAAATGTCTATTAAGAAAATTCAAGGAGAAAAGAAGACAGAAAGAAAGAAGAAGACTGACTCCAGTGAAGTCAGGATTCCTCCAGGAGTGGCTACTTATATCACCCACTTATCCACGTATGAATCTGTGCATTTTTGTCCCTAAAATATTTTAGGATTAAAAAGAACCCTTTGATCTTTACTCTGACATCCTGTAAAGGCCATTGACATCCTGTAAAGGCCAGTGAACTGCTCTAAGTTTTGTTTATATTAGAATGCATTTTTGTAAGATAAAGTGGATAATATAATTTATCAGCCACTGTAGTATACATTTATCACAGATAGCAGAAAACTGGATCCTTGCAGTGATGTTAAATCTGCAAACCAGATATTTGCAGCATCCATATACAAGGCATAAAAAAATTTGTTCATTACTCAAATTAGGCCATCAAACTGGCAGGGCATGAAAGAACTCTCAAATGGTTCTCAGATAATTTTCCATCATCCCTTAACACTGTAAAAATTTATTTGCCATTGGATCTTTGAGTAAACAGCTATAGGTTAATCTCTCCCTTAGCCAACAAAATGTTTGACAGAACTTGATTAAAATGTAAGCAAGCATCTTAGATGCAGAGCTGCTTGTAAGGCATATTTAGAAGTTGAAGATTTACCTAAAGCAAAAAGTAGTTTATCTGTGTGGCTTGCTTAGCTTTTGGATGCTGATCTCCCTCTTGGTAACTAAAATGTACTGAAAGCAATTGGTTATGGGCTCTGAATACACAGGTGTGCACATGCATGAACATACTCGGGTTTAATTGTCTCTGCATCAAATTTCTCTTAGGAGTCTTGGATATCATAAGCTGTAATGATATTATACAACCAAATAGACCAGTATCTGACAATACTCAGTGAACAGCACTGAAAATACCATTTATATAATAATACATTAGGTTGATACAACCCTTTCCTATTGAACTAGTTCATAACTGAATATTTCTTAGAATATTTAGCATATGCCATCATAACATCACAGTGAATCATTAAGTAGCAGCCCTAACAGCATTTTAATATGACAAGAGTGTATTTAATGTCAGTCAACAATGAGTGTAACTCTAAAACTATACACTGTCTGTGAGTCTGTGTTTCTTGGATAGTAATTCAGGACGTGTTAATTTTATAATGTCAGTCCTCTGTCACCCCATCAAAACCTTTGACTCAGTGCCCCGTGCAAAATGGCACAAGTTCAAGAGCATATCAAGGAGTGGAGAGCTTAAAGCACACACAGTCACTTACAAGTATTATCATGCACTCAGAATAATTGCTACTAAAAAAAGTCAGGGTCTATCAGGCAACATTTTAATCTTAATTCAAAGTAACTACATCTTATTACGTCCCTCTCTGCAGTTTCTAACTGGAGATCCTTAAAAATATTTTCCTTTCCAGCTGAAATTACAGGAACTATTGAGGAATTCTCATTGACTGGTGCTTCCTCAAAGTACAGGAAATCAGAACAGACTTTCAGTTACAAGTAGACACACTCCTCTTTCACTGTTAATTTAGATTAATTCATTTAGATGGTTTTTAGATTGACAATCCAAAACCAAGCTGAATTTTGACTGATAGCATATCTTCTCATATCTGTGCTTTAAATATAAGCCTATTTGGCACATGAAAAAGGAAATCTTGTCTTACTACACACAATATATAGAAGTATAACTTGTATTTTAAGAATTCAGTTCATAATATTTTGTGTTAACTGTCCTGTACTGTACCTTCTATCACTCTAGAGAAGACAAATAATAAAAATGCACATTGTATATAATTTGAAATCAACTGCTTTTGGTCTTGAATAAAGAAATAACAAAAATCATGTCATCCATTACAATGCTGTATGGACACATGAAACTTTAAAGAAAAAATATTGAAAACACCCAGAGGTACAATTGTTTCATTCATAGAAGGTAGCTCAGCAAATCTGTTCTTCAGAACTGAAATGACACAAATTCTAAACATCCTGAAGTATTCCAAGACATAGAGGACAAATGCCAGTCTTAAAGACGGCAAGAAATTCTTATAAAATCCGCTGTGAACACATCCAGGCCTGGTAGCTAAACCAGAAGGAAATATAACATATTTACTCCCAGTGCTCTCACGGGGCCTTGCTCAGAGTCATAACAGTGAGAAGCAAAGCTGTGCTTCACTCTTCTCATTAATTAACCTGTTTCTTTCTAGAGGTGTGACGTAAGAAAAAATAAAATTATGGAGACATAAACTGTCAGCAGGTCTCTGAGCTGCACTGTGCAGAGGGTTCCATGGGAAAGCCCAGGTAGCAGGGAGCAATGCCTGTCTCTTGCTGTGCCAGAGGAGCGCACGCAGGCGAGCAGACAAAGAAGTCAGCTGGTCACTTCAGCTTCACAGAAACGGTGATCTCACCCTCTCCTCCCACGAGGACACAGAAAAGAGCTGCTACAATTTGACTGATTGGTTTTATTTTATTACCTACTCTCCTGATATTTAAGAGAAGTTCACGCCCAGTTCTTGATCACTTAAATTAATTTCGAATTATTGAATGCAAGCCAGGTGATGATGACAGAGCTTGGGATTTTCATCTCCCTATATGAAAAGGAAAACACTGCTGGACAATTACACCAGCGCTTTTTAGCAATGCATTAATAACTCTTGTGGAGATTACTGATACTGATGATTACTCGCAAGCAATACTTGAGAGCTCAAGTTCCTGAAAAGAACTAGGTGCCTAAAATATGTATTTCAATTATTATTTGTATATTGAGAATGTCTGCCTTCTCTGTACTGATGACACTAATTCATGAATTATAGAAATACTATTGAAATGCTTTGCTTGACTCAATTTTATGTTTGTACAAAAGTAGTATGAGTATGAATGGAATCAGCTTCATTTTGAGAAACTTTTTCTCATTTATAGATGCCTAGGTTTATTCATTATCATTTAATAGAAGAGTTTAAATTTGTCTCATAAGTAACAAAAAATATTGGTTAAAAAATGCTGCTTCTCACTGCCATGGAAAATAGTGACACTATTTTAATGGATAGACTGATTATCTACAGAACTGAAAAATGGATAGTAAAAAAAATCTACATGCCCAAATTGTATACAAGTGACTGAACTATTTCAGAACTCTGCTACCTGAACTACCTTGTCATTTTGCACACTGGCAAAATGCTGAAAAAAACCACATTTAATATAGTTTGGCTCTTATGACTCTTCCTTGCTTTGCGGTCTGAATGTTCTGCAACCCTGCTTTTCTATTTCTTTAAACAGAAGCTGCTGCTTTGATAATCTCTAGCATGTGCCAAGACACAAGACAGATGCTCCAATGGTGCAGTTGTGCATCCTCAGAAGGAAACTTAATACTGGAGAAAAAATTACCTCTGCACTCGAGATTAAAGGCAGGATTTACTCTTTCTTTGGTTATTCTCCTCCTGCAGGCAAAGTGTAACTGCCTCTGCAAATGGCCAGGAGATTCTCCCTTTTCTCAGCAGCAGTGAATAGCAGCTTGGGCTGGATTGCCCAGATTTGCAAATACAGGACACCACCTACAAACTGCTCTCAGGAATGCAAAATGTGCAATGAAACATGTGGCAACACTGAATGATTAATAAATACATCGCAGATGGAAAATGGTTACACAACTAAGTGGTAAAATGGCCAGCTTAATAGAAGGACAGATTATAGAATGCCTTCAATTAAAAAATTTAAAGGAAGGAAAGAAGGGAGGAAGCGAAAGAGGGAGAAAGGGAATAGAAGGGAAGGGAAGTGGAAGAAAGTATTTTAAAAAGGGAGAGGGATGGTGGAAAGACTTTGATTTTTTTATATATAGAGTTTTATATCTTTTTTTAAAATTTCCTGATGAGTTGCATGAGTGAATAAAAAGATTATATTAGAGCATCACAGAAGTTCTATAAAACAGCCTTCACAATTTATATATGCTGAGTTTATTTTTGTTTTAACAGTTTTTTGTAATAGAAATCTGTGTTCCATCTCTTTTCCATCCCCTAAAGATTTTCTGACATAATCACCAGGACTAACCATTCAGAATAACTCGGTCATGTTCTTCTGCCAGATCAAGCCCAACTGTTCCAAATCAAGAAGGAACTCCGTGGTTTCAGTTAGACACTTCAAATATTTCCTTCTGAAAATAAACATTATCCCTTATTTCCTCTGATCAGATGAGAAGAGCCACATCTTAAAAGAGTCTTGAAATTTCTGAGATACCAAAATAGTGATGTTTATTGGTCGAAGTAAATCCCCTGTAACTAATTATCCAGAGTTAATTGTTTAAATACAATCATAGATTTATAACAGAAATAACATTTATTGATACACCCATTTTGCTGTTACATTTCGGTACCAAATAAATGACTCTTTCCAATGACCAGGTATGCAATCTCTTTCAGAAAGGAACAAGATGAAAAATAAACCCATTCTCTTTTTAATAGGGCTCTGTCATCTTTCTTCTAAATCTCAGAGGTATTTATGCTTATACAAGAGTCAGTTACAGTTCATCATGTTGCTCCAGCTCTACATTTGTAGCAGCACAATGCCATTAGTCATTTCCAGAACCAAAGCTATTAGAGATTGAAGTGACCTTTTAATGTCATCACATCCTACCCTGATTCCTACTATCCATGGCAACAGACTAATGTCAAACACACAATTATGACTTCACTGCAAAGTGTAGCAACAGAGAACCTGATTTCCAGTTTTAAGCTAAATTTCAGAAGTCCAAGGCTTTTGCCATCCAAATTAGTGAAAGTTATTTGTATTCCATTTGTAAGTTGTTCAATAGTCAAGGTATTTCTGACCATCCATCTCACACTGGTACCTAAATAAAAAACTGATTATTTTTGGCAGAGGAGAGAAAATTAAAATGGCCACATCATGTAGAAATTGGTGTTTGATCCAGGAATATTTCAAACAAATGATAGCTTTTTTATAATGTGGGGTGGACTTGTTTTTCTGTCTTTCTTGCCCCAATCAAAGCATGAAGGCTCCTGTATTGCAGGGGTGCAGTATGTACAGGCCCATATCCATTTTATATAATATGGACTCCAGTGCAAAGCAGTTCACAGTTACATCCCCCATCCCCTGGCTGGAACCACCCTGCTCCACATCAGACTAAAATAAAACATCTGTAATACAAGGTGCTGGAACCTGGAATAAACACAAGGTTCACCAATGTTGTAGTGTAAATACACTTTTGGACATGAGTAGTTTCTATCTGCTGCATGTATCTGGGTGTGCACATACCTGAAATGCATCGCTGAGTGAAGATATTGCAGCTTGCTTTAGCCTAATTGCAATGCAATGCAGTTTTAATGTAGCACCACACTTATGGGAATTGGCCCTTCCTTGGAGGTGGGAATACTCACCCTGGGTCACTGCCATGCTAACACACATCTACTGCTTGTAGAACCAGAGCTGATATGCATACAGGGGTGTTTACTGGGCCATACCTGCCCATTCCAAGTGCACTGTGCTTTACTGAAACTCACTGGAGAGTTTGCTTGGTATAAACATGATACCTTAACATAATAGAAACAATAATCAAGCCTCCTTTATTTGTGGTTAATGACATTCCTGCAGCAAAGTTGCTTGGCTTGCAAGAGTTTGAACAGCAAGAGTAATCACATCAAGATAATTTATCAAGAACTGAGGCGTGTGACTCGATTTTGTAGCTGGACCTCCATCTCTAATGGGATTTAAAGGACATTTCAGAAATAATTAAAACCCTCACAATTATCATAGAGAGTTGGAGTCCTATGACATCTCACCTCTGATATAAACCCACAGGCTATTGCAGCTAGAAACCTATGGTAATATAGCACTAGGTAAGTGCAAAGTGCTTAAAAATGTACTCAGACAAGGTCATGTGTGAAAGGGAAATTATTTTGTAATGAAGAAGATTCATTTTCCACTGACATTCCAGCAATCAAACAGAACAAAAGAGATATATTCTTAATTTGTCTCTATTCAGATGAATTCATACTGAAATAAAAAAGATACCCTTAATTTCTCTTCAAAGGGACTGAACAGGACTACATAAGGGCTTACTTAAAGAGTTGGCTCAGAGCTTTGTAAAATGCAGTGTTGGGAAACTGAGCATCTGTGGTTTTATATTTCAGGGATGATGCAAGGTTTTTCAACCTTTAAATTACAGCTTGTGCAAGCAATACTCTGTTATTTAACAGATTTGCAGATGTGTCCATCTGCAAGGTAATGGGCATTGCATTTCTGTCATTCAAAAGGCTGCAATTCAAAATAAATCAAAGAATGAATTAATCCAATCCTCTCCTTCTCTAAAAGCTTCTAAACACTACTTTGAGGGATTCTAGCAGAGACTATAATAGATTTGTATTAAAGAGTTATATCTTTGAAGATTTTACAGAGAAAAGAAAGAATTTTCCAAGGAAGGAAGGAAGGAAGGAAGGAAGGAAGGAAGGAAGGAAGGAAGGAAGGATTTCTTTGACTATTGAACATAAGACAAATAGCTGCATAGGTTTATGACTAATAATATCTGCAGTGATGCAAGCTAAAATAACAGTTATTTCTCAGAAATAAAAGCTGAGTTCAATGAAAAGAAATAATGTTACATGTGTACAATCACTGGGAAACACCGAGTGGCATTTTCCCTTTTGACCTTACATGACAGTGTAACATTCCAATGGAAAACACTGCCAAGTCTCAGTTCAGCATAAAAACAACACTGAGGAAAATACTGTGTAGCAAACAAACAGAACTAAAAACTGTTTAAATTTAAAAATAGTCATGCTTGGAGCCACCAGTATCTCTGAAAGCCTGTTTATTCTGTAGCCTGAAATCTGACAGGCCCATGATGAATTAAATGCACTACAATTAAAAGAAGTGTTTGGGGCAAACTAGAAACGCTTTGTTTTCTTTTTCACACTAGGACTCAGCTGACTTACATACCACATCACAAGATGCAAGGATGTGGCAACTCTGCCTTTCTTGCTGTGTGACAAAAAGTTAAAAAAAAAAAAAAAAGCTACGATAAAATTAGAAATGGATATCTTTGAAGCTTAATATTATGCAAGATATTCTGTAATAGAGGAATCTTTTGGTGGTTTTATTTTTTCACTTCAGTTTCATTATTTGAAGTTTGTGGCTGTCAGTTTACAGAAATAAATCTCAGAGAGTCAGATTTGTGTGGGACTTATGTGCTGCCTCAGCTCTCATAATGCTCTCTTTGCATTGGGTTGGAAATATCAGGCTGTTAACCTGCTTTTTCTGAAATAAATTAAACACTATCTTTTACTAGCAAGCATGTAAGATTTTACCAGATTGTCAAAGGTGTTAGTTGAAATGAATGTTCTAAAAATTAACCTCTTTGCTGTGCTGTGCTATTTTCCCTTCTGAAAAATTTTCAGACTCTGACCCCTGAGAAATTTTTGATTTCCCAAAAGGGACAGACAATAAAGACACTGTCTGTAAAAAAGAAGTAACACTGTCCCTGTACAACAAAAGTCAGACTTCTCTCCCTTTTTCACAGTCAGGACAAGGATACTGAAGAAATATTTTTTTAAGGGGTCCCCCCTGTGCTTGTACTGCTACTGCCTGGGCTGGGAGCAGAGACATGAAGGTTTCCCACCAGCTCCAGAAAATTATGGATCCAGAAAGAGATCCAGTAAGATCTTAAAGAGAAATCCACCTGGTTATGTCTATACTGGCAGACCAACGCTGACATTGTGATTTTGCCTTCTCTGTTGTTAAAGTGAAACAGTCCCTGGTATGAGGCCCTGGCCAGTTCCCAAACAAATCCTCAGCTTAGGCCCAGAGTTAGAAAAGCCATGCACTATTTCCCAATAGTTAGCTGGGATGTAGCAAACTTGTTTATGAGCCTTCAGTAGTAAGAACAAGACTAGTCCATGCCAGCTGGCCAGAGAGGATTGAAGCAAGGTTCCTGGCACTGCTGTATTTGCAAGCACAGGGATAGCCCTGTGTTGATGAGACAAAATCTGTGGTGTTTACTACTAGGAATGGGATGAAATCAGCACGACTCCCAGCATTAATAACACTTGTGGAAGAGCCAAGAGACCCAGAGAGCTGAAAAGCAGCTTATATCCTGTAGAACAGTTATGTTGATCTGAGTAGGGAGGAAAGCAGATGGAGTGAATGGATGTGCTGTTCAGAGGAGAGAGGGGAAATAGGCTCCTCCCATCACATTTTTGACATTAAAAGTCCAGTGATTTTCTTTTTTATATTACTCAGTGTTTGCAGATGTGTTCAATATGTTCAGGATTCAAGATTTTTTGTGTTCTTTGTATCTTGGTCAACTATATTTCATGGCTTTGGGAGCTGTTGGCATTGCAGCAAACCAAGATGGGCTTTCCATGTCATGGGCTTTTTTTATAAATTCAAAATGCTGAGTAAACTCCCTCAAATTTGCCAATTCTTTTAGACAAACCATTGTGAGGTATAAAAGGCTAATCAAGCTGAATGGAAAGGAATAAGTGCACATCTTCTAAATCACCATGCTTTATAATCTTTTCAAATGGATTTTCTATGTGTAGACAGCTGACCATCAAGTTCAGTAGCAAAAATAAGCCCTCTGTATTAATTTGAATTATCTGGTAAGCTTCACTGCCTCTGCAGTAAGAAGTCAGATAAAATCCCAAGATGTCAAGTTGACAAATTTTAATAATTGCTTTGTGTTGGAGGAGGGAGTGGTAATTTTATATCATTACCCCTTTTTGAGATTATCCAATTGCCAAGGTTAAAAACTTGTTTCTATCATCTTTAAAATTACTTTGAAATAAATAAGAATTATTACAATGGCACTTGTAAATGAAAAAAGCCTCATTTAGACTCACCAGTTTTAAATTTCTTTCCTTTATTATTCTTAATACAACAAAGTCAAAAGAGGCTATTAAACACTACCCCTTCTTTAGGAATTCATTAAGATAGATTAAATGCTAGGTTTTGACTATCTCATTTAATTAGAAGATAAATTTAGTTTTAGTACATGGAACCACTAAAGCATATTAACAGCTGTTTTAGATAGGTGTTAATTTAAACCCCAAACCAGCAAAGATTTTGCATGTCCCTGAGTTCAAAATGATGTGGATATTTTCCTTTTACATAGAGTGAGCTGAATTGAATGTTGATTTTATCTGCCACCTACTTTTGCTGAAGTTTCATTTCCTGTATGAACCTGTTCTGCAATGGCATTTTCACTGATAAATAACACACTAGATTCTAATGAAAGACAGGAGATCATCTTACAGCATTTCTTACTGCCTTTTAAAATACATGTTTCACCCATTACCTCCTCACCACATCTTCATTAAACTGCCACACCCATATAAGAACTTATGACAACAACATATAGAATACACAAATTTAAGGAATGTAGGGGCGCCCAAGCAAATTTTGTTTCCAGCAAGAAACAAAAAGAAATTGACAATATAATACAGATACCTTGAAAGTTTTGCTAAGATGGTCAGAGAAGAGAAAAGTCTGTGTCCTAATTTGCCAGTGCCACTTGATGTGGCAACTGCTGTCTAGGTGGCAGCACTGCTTTTGAACTCATCTCTACAGGAATGTCTTCCCACTGCACCACGGGGCAGAGCCAATCCTGACAAGCCTAAATCAGCTAATGATTTCACACCACAGGAAGCCAAGTTGTGGAATGATGACAGACTACAATGTGCCAAGTGCCACAGACACAGTGGAGATGTGCATGCGAAGAGAAAGAAGAACAGAGACTTCCTCCAGAGCTGATCCGTTTTCTTTCTACCTAAAAGGGCCTGGGGTAGAAGCAGTATTGGGAATGAATACGTGATTTTGTATTCAACACTGCAAGAGCAAGTCTGCTTTATGTACCCTACCCCCAAAATCACACGAATTTGCCAATTGCCTTCTTGTTTGGTTTTAATTTGCGTTATGAAGATTGACCTAACATATATATCCTAAGGGTCACACCAACCATAACCTGATACCTCCCATCTGCTTCACCTCCACAAAGATCCCAGTCCAGTACTTGATCTAGAAATAAGACAAACTGCAATAAAGTGAGGTTCCATAAAAATAGCAAAGGGACTTTGCAATTTTTCTTTATGTACTCCAAAGGCAATGATTATGGTATTACCCACTCTGTGTCAAATTATACAAATATTAGGACACCAGAACCTGGGACTTACTCCACCTTTTGTCCTGAACCTGATGGAGGCTCAAATCCCCATCTCCCTTCTGTGAAAAGGTGATCTAACCATGGGGCTATAAGTCATGCAGACAAGTGAACAAATGGCAGAATTGTATAGTGCCACAGCTCCAGAAACAGAAGGAAGGAGGATCTGAACCCAAAGTAGCCTGGTAGAGAAAGGATTTATCTAGAATGTGGAGACGGTGGGGTTGAGCTCTCAATCAGCAGAGTAGTGATCTGAATCTTAGTTTTTCAATGCTTGAGCATGAACTGAAATTATAAAGGAAAAAGCAAAGAGAACAACTCTGTGTTATTATTTCAACTTTCAAAATTAAGAGTGCGCCCACCCTGAAGGAAAAAAAACCCTGTCTTCAGGAGGAGACTTTTACATCACAAGTAGAAAAAGGCTTTGTAAAAAGCAGTGAGGCACAGAAAGACTCACAGAGCATATTCTGTGCCAATTCAGATGCTGTACTTGGCTTGGTGGTGCCATTCCATGAAGTGCTAGCCAGCCTGGCTTTGAATGCCAGCTCAGTGCAGAGAACCACTATTACCCTTAGGAAAGGAATGGAAAATATACATCACCTCTGCATGGCTGCAAAGGCATCAAGGACCTCTTGAACCACAGTGCAATGAGGGAACTTTTTGTCCATTCTTTGCTCTCTGCTCCCTCCTACCTTTCCTTCAGCCAGGACACAAAGAAAATGCAGAGCCTTGTTGTTCCCCTCAAATCTGACTTGGTGAACCTTCTGTTGAGCACTTGGGGAACTTGTTCCATCCACAAAGCATGCAGACAACCCAAAGAGTTCTCACCACTCAGTTAATGTTTTTTCTTATCTAATTTCATCCTAGAATTTCTGCCTTTTAATGCACAGATATAATGTCCCTGGATAATAAAATCAGGGATATTATCAGCTATTTATTTTTATACTGGTATTAAAAAGGCATGTCCTGGGTCTGAATCTTAATGATTTCTCTACAAGTTTGGTATTTACATTCCATAGGCACATGGGAAAATATTGTAAATATT
Organism: Passer montanus; assembly: GCF_014805655.1. Lineage (NCBI taxonomy): Eukaryota > Metazoa > Chordata > Aves > Passeriformes > Passeridae > Passer > Passer montanus. The sequence goes on along the minus strand of NW_024367708.1, from coordinate 6,357,070 downwards.
TACAGTACTCTCGATGTGGAGACTTGAAGATTAGCAGAAAGAAGGTTTCCACACTGCAGTGAAGACTGTGAACATTTGCTTTCCTAGATGAGATGTGCCTATTTTCACTTTGAAGGCTTGCCAGGTGGTAAGACTGAGTTAAAGTACCTGGCAAACATGAGTTCTGGGTACATCTGAGCTGTCAGTTGGGCCTGCTCCTATTGCCCACGTGCACATGCTGGATCCTTCATGGAGCAACTTGGTATCCACCCAGCCAAAACCTGGAAATGACTCAATGATAAAACCATCTCAGGGCCTGGCCAATAAGCACTATGGGTGGAAGCCCAGCTCCCACCACCTCCACCTGGCCCAGCCTTCAAACCCCTTCCTAGCAGGCAGCAAGCTGTCATAATACATAACTCCTTATGCAAACACACCCTTGGCATCCTGCACAAATACACCAGTGTTTAAGATGCCTGGGAGTAAGTGGCTGCAAGGGATAGTTGCTGCATCTGTCATATCCCAGTGCTATAGATAGGGCCAGGCTGCTCGAGGGGGCGTGCAGCAAGTTGTAGAACACAATTCACTGATTGAAGAAGTGGGAATCCATCCTTAGAGCAGGTGGTGGGACCAGCACAGACACAATCATCCTTTCCCTGCTGAATCCTTTCAGACAGAGGTTGTGTGCAAGCCAAACCCAGAGAAATTGCAACTGAGAAAAGTCTGGTTATGCCAACTATTGAAGCTTATTTGAAGCTCATTTCCTGCTAAGTCTCAGCTTGAGAGCTAGTATCAGCCAGTCATGCACTGAATGCCCTACTTACTTTACTTACTTGACTATTTTTTGGGGGGGTGTTGTTTGTTTTTATTTTAACCACTGATAGAGCCAGTGCTGAATGCTGTAGATCAGGTTTGGTTAACCAGCATTGCCCTGGGGCTTCATGCTGTGTACAGATTCCTTCAAGCACACCCTACTTCTTCTTGTTTGGTGACTCCTCCCAGATTCATTGTACACTTTCACCCCAATGTCTGTTTCCATTTTCTGTCCTTCTTGTGGTTCTGTCCAGATGCCTTATTATCTGGATTTTCTAGGATCTGCAAACAATTTTGTTATTTTTTGTTTGGGGGTTTTTTTCTTTTGTTTATGTCAGCTCTGTGATTACCTGCAACCTATTGCATAAGAACACAAACACATAGTTCAAGGCTTGGGGATTTTCTTTGATCATTAACAACTATGATTAGAATGATAACTCTGAACTCTAGACAGGACAAGTAGAGTTCTACATCATCAACATGCAATAAATTGCTCAAAAGTGGCAATCTTTGTAGTTTTGTGAGTTATTATTCAAATAAAGTGACAATTTATTGAAAATTGCTTTTGGAATAAATATTTACATTAATAATTGATAGTTATTCAAGTAGTTTATTAAAATTCACATAAGAACTATACTACTTTATGCCTTTTACCCAGTGTTTTTTTTCCCAGCAAACTTTTTTCTTGGCAATTTTTCTCCACTCATAGAACCAATTAAGTACTGGTTTAGATATTGTTCACCATATTTCTTTGTTCTACAGACATCTCTCTCAAAATCTGATGACCTTATAATACTATAACTGATAAACTCTTTTCTTCTTATATTTATTATTAAATATAAGTATTTTCCTAAAACTAGATACATTTTTTTTTCACCAAATAAAATTATCATAAAAAGAACATGAAGAACATAAACATTTAATGGATATTTTAATATCTATATTCTAAACTTGTTCTCTAATCTATTTAACAAAGCCCTTTTCATGATGGTTTCTTATCCAGTGGTGGTCAAATTATGTGAGATGCATCTACAAGAAAATTATTTGTTACAAAATCATTCTTATTCTAAGTGTGCTATAATCAAAGCCTACTGACACTTCTTTCATTCCTCATCCATTTCATCTTTCCCAAGACAACTTCTCAGCCAGGCTTTACTTTCACTTCACATTTTATCAACACTGCACACAGCCCTATTACTCTTTCCACCTTGCACTATCTCTTTGTACTTATATTTGGCCAGTCAACAAAAATCCCTGGAGTGGCAGCAGGCTCCTGCTGACCTCCTGTGTTGGTGGGTTCAAAATTAGGCATGAGCCACACACGAGCCAGCAGTGCACCTTGGCAAGAGATGCCGAAGATGGCTGACATCATCCAGAACTGTATTAACAGCAGAAAAGCCAGCATTTCTTAGGTCACATGAATAATAGTGTCCAGTTTTAGGTGTTGAGTACGGTAAGCAGCAATAAACAGGGATGAGTTCAGCAGAGGCAGCCAGGATGATTGTGGCTGGACCATTTGTCCCATGAAGCAAAGCTGTCGGACTGAGGCTTGCTCAGTCAGGAGAAGAGATGGCTTTGGGGGGACATGACAGAAGCCCCCAGTACCTGCAGGGATGTCAGTAAAGAGGTGGAGCCACAGTGAGAAAGTGGTGTGAGGCTGAGAGGCAGCAGGCACAAATTAATGCAAGAGTGGTTCAGAGAGGATATGAGGAAAACCTTTCTTCCCATGAGTGCTGTCAGGAGGAGCAGGTTGTGCTGAGAGGTTACACCATCTCCATTCATGGAAGAGATGACTGGATAAATCCCTGAGCATCCTGGTCTGACCTCAGAGCTGGTCATGATTTCAGCAGGAGGCTGGGCTAGACCTCCCAAGATCCCTCCTATCTGAATTATACTGCAATTCTGTGGTTACAAGGATTGCCTGCAGAGCAGCATTAAATATCACATAATACAATTGTCATAGATCCCCTTATTAAAAATTGTTCAGATTAAGCATTCTGGTTAGCACAAAGACTGCATTTCATCACTTGTAACAGTCATAGCTGATGGTGAGATCTAAAGCTCCAGCTCATTTCATATACTCTTTGCTATTGTGTAGAGACACTAGAGCACATTCATGCTCTTGTTCTTTGCCTTCTGTCTCCTAGCAACTCCATCTGCTGCCTTATTTTGAATGTTGGAAGTACAAGTCAGATTGATTTTTTCTAGTTGGGAAAAAGCTGCTCCTTCCCTGATTCCAACATAGCTTAACACATAGTTTTCTATTTAAGATGCTGGAGTGCCTTTTGGACAAGTAAAGATGATTTCATCCTGCATTCTGTCATGACAAGAACCTCTTTTCCACAGATCTAGGCCACTTCTTTACCATGGATTCTTGACCACGTAGGAATTTCGGTGACTATTAGTATTGTCAGTTGTCTGCAAAAATCATTAATCCACCTTTGGTTTGAGGGAATTATTCTGTTGGGTTTTGTTATTGGTTATTGTTTGGTCTTTCATGAGCTATAATTAGACATTCTTGGCATCCATATTTCACACAAATCTCTTACTCATTCCCTGGCACATGACATATTTCCTTGCCAATGTTTGTGGAGCACACTGTGAACTGAGTGGCGCTGAGAAGTACGTAATAAAAGTGCTTATCCTGTACATGCCTGTCAGCTACACACCCGTTAAATTTAACTCATCCAGCTCCACTGTGATATTTTTATCCTTCACAAGTGATTAACCATCACAGCAACATAATCTCTAATCCATCCAATGGATAAAACTATCAGGTGATGGGTAGAATAAAGGAGGGGAAAATCAGTCTACACATAGAGGATGTGAGAATGCCTCAAGAGAGCACCAAAATATTGCAAAATATTTCACCTTTCTTAAAACATTTGATTATTTATAGGTGGAGAAGTGACTTTTATTAACAAAGTAACAAACTGAAACCTAAGCCTTCTTTGTAGCCTACAGAAAAATCGTGATTACTTTAATGTATCTTCAATAGAAATGGAGCCAAACTTTTTGTTTTAGAGGTCTCTGGTTCCTTAGTCTGATTTTTTTCCCGCTTCAATAGCTTCATTCCTTTCCATAGCTGAAATGTTTATGTCAGTCATCTCTCCAAAGCTCCCTCATCGATCTTTGCAACCGCTTCAGGCATTGCCTTTTCTGATATTAGTAAGATATACTGTTGGGCTGCTCATTTCTGGAGTGGAGTCTGCTCAAAATTTGAAAAGGTGAGAAAAGTGGGAAAAAATAGTCTCACGTTAATGCATTCAGGTTGGATTGTACCCTAAAACAGAATCTGAAGCAGGAAAACAGCAAGGGCAAAGACTACAAAGTATCTTTTGGTAAACATTCAAATGAATTTGCAGCTTTATAAATCATCATTCCTTAGACTCTCTCTTTTGACCTATAGGACTGAGCTGTGACCCTGAAACCAAATTGGTGTAGTGATTGTAGGAGTTTTAAGAGAACAGATTAAAAGGAAATGCAATCATCAAAGTACATAAAAATACAGGGGGCTTCCCTTGTACAACACACACTGTTTAGCTCTAGCATAGCCAAATTATTTATTTTGACTCCTTTATATATTATTCCTCATATAGAAGGGTGAGTTTCAAGAAAACCCACACAGCAGTGGTGTCCAGGATATTAATATTTAAAACATTCCCAAGCAATAGCTAATGGCCCTTGGTTAAACAACACATATGATCATTTTGCTGGTATATAGGTGATGTCATCAGCTATAAAACCCCACCTCATTCCCAAATTCCCATGTGGAAAAAAGGTAGAATGTGGCCCACCAGCCCTGTCATCTCCCTGGAATCTGTTGAGGCTGTTCTGAACAGCACCAAGAATCAGCCAATTTAACAGAGCAAAAATATGATGATGAGTTTATCCTCCCAAACATTTTGCCCACAACAAAATAATAAATAGAAAATAAACATAGAACACACTGGCTGTTTGTGTTTATTTCCTCTGTAGTTGCCCCTGGAAACAATAAAATTAGCATGTAAAAAAGTATAATAAGATAAATATTGCTTTTATTTGACAAAGAATACATAGTTTTGAAAATTTTAAAAATAGCTGGGGAAAAAAAAAGAAATAAAAATTGTGATCTTTTTAAGATTTCTATTTTAATTTGCACAGCTGCAGTCTTCTGTCATAGTGAACTAAAAGAACCAGGCAAAAAAATACCAGGCAACTGACACTTAAATCATATATGTCTTCTAGTTTGCAGCACAGCATCTGCTGCATCATTTCTTAGATTTCAAAGAGGGTGGGAAGAGGGACCAAGGATAAGAAAAATGCATCTTTTCAGCTGAAAGCATGTATTTTTCAGTGACAAAGGACTACAGGCCATTATCCATTGCTATTAAAAAATAGAGGGGCACTCTGAAACTCTCATTTTAATTTAAAGAAAAATCTACCTCTACAATAGTAATTTGAGGAGAGAGGATGGTTACAGGAGAAAGAAACTTGACTCAAACATGTCAAATTTTCATGTTCAGAAAAAATGAACATATCCATTTTTCCAAAAGAAGTAATGTTACAGTGCAGAGAAGCTGTTTCCAAGGAGGGGTAACACCTTCAGGTATCTCCAGAAACCAGCTCAGGGAAATTGTTGCCTGTTGTACTCTGCACTAGTTTTTAGTGCCAGAGAGAGTTCTGACATCAAGGATTTCTTCCTTAAAATGAAAGGGCCAGATTCTTCTCAGACACATACAGAAATTAGGGGAGAAACACAATAGAGTAATACAAGTACTGAAGCAAGGAAAGGATAAGAGACAAGAGCTTCAACGTAGCTTTATTTATCACCCTTTCATTGAAAGGAATTAGAGCTAATTAGCCCAGCTTGTAGCAAAATTAAGATACTCCATGCATATCCTATTTAGCCTGTCTATTATCTTTCCCTACTTTCTCTCTGTATTTGTCAGAGCTTCTATAAAGGAGCGTATTAGATGACTTTGGCCCACATCACTAGCAAAATCAGTATTTATTTATTAGTTTAGAATCAGATCAAAATACTGTAGCTCCAAAACAAACAAACAAACAAAAAAACCCCAAAACAAAATAAAAGAAAAAACAAACAAACAAAAAAAACCAAACCCCAAAACATTTGCCACAGAGAAAGCCAAACTTGAGCAGCCAGTTCATGCCAAGGCAAATAAATCCCCAAATTCAGCAATCAATTATGTTTCACAAAACAAACATATCCATAGACGAGAGTTTAGAGACTGGCACTCAGCACCAAAATGGGATGAAGTGGTGAGGTTCCCTTCCCATACTGGTGTTCATGGGCTAGCCATGGGGGTGCTGCCAAGCCCTAACTAATCTGATGTGGTCAGAGTACCAGCTGTCATGAAGTTTTAGGGAAAAACTGATTAATCTGCTGGAGCAAAAGAATGGAGATGCTTTTTCTTCCTCCAAACTTCCCACTGAAGGGCAATAATCTTGTTTGGCAGTTCTTTGAGTTGAACAAGCAGAGATGTGGTCACAGCTGGAACAAGTGGCTCCTTCCAGTCAGGATTCACCACTGGGAAATGTTTGCTTGTTCCTACAGATTAAAGGCACATCTCAAAAACCTGGCTTTTAATGTTTCCTGTTTCTTAAAGTACATCTGAAGGGTAATGAGCTGTGTTAGCTGTACTCTCCATGTTCCTCATAACCATTTCCATTTTTCAGCCAGTAAGAAGGTTGTACTGGAAAGAGAATACTCTCCATTCTTCCTGATGAATATTTTTTACATTGAATAAAACAAATAACTTGTGACAGGGAGTGTCAGCACACAAATGAAGCCTGCTGTCCAGTTAGGTTTATTACTCTGCTTCCTAGATTAATGCAAGTACTTCATGCAGGGTCATGTTAATAACTTTTTAAAGATACCTTTCCCCCACGTGTCTTACTAACCAGCAGCTGTAACAGCTCTTTTCCTGACTTGATGAGGTTTTATCCTTCCCCCTTAAAAGCCCTGATTCTATACACACATGTACACACAAACACATGACAGAAATACCTCTCCTGGTGTACATGGTGCTCTCCTCCCATGGTGCTACAGAGTGAATTCCCTGGCCAGCAGTGTCTTTGCAAGGCACATTTTGTAACAGCACATTTTTCTGTGAATGCAGCCCTGGTGTAAGAACATAGTTAGGTGCTCTTCAAAACATTAGTCGTGTTGCTTGGTTGCAACACACAATATTTAAGAACTGGACAAAACAGACTTAAGTAACCTGGTGCAAAAAAAAAATCTAAAAAAACCCCTCCAGCCTACCACATAACCCCTGTTCTGGACAAATACAGATGAAATGCTAATAAAGGCACTATTTTTGTCACAGAAGTCAATAAAACAAGCTTTTCCTATTACAGCTCATTGACAATTCACCCAGTTTGAACAGTAGACATGAAAACTTATTCCTGAAAAAGGTTACTTTACACACTGATTTAAAAATTCAATTTTGTGTTAAACACAATTTCAAAACACCTCTGAGAGTTTTTGCTCCCAGTATATCAGGACTTATTATTCATCTTCTTATGCTATGTCTCCTGTCATTAAAAAGAATGCCTGGGAATAAGAATTCACTCCTGCAGTGCTAAATAAATACCATCATTAAGGAATCTAAGACACTCAGCTTCAACAGCTCACTTTTATAGCAGTAATTTACTAGGTTTTCCATATGACATAGCAGTATACTATACACTTAACAAGGATGTTCATAATCATTCAAATATTGAGACAAACCTCTGGCTGTTGCTATGATACAGCACTCCTTTTACATTCCCATTTAGGTTAGAAGAACATTTGCTCTGCTGTTTACTACACAAAAGGCGAGACAAAAAAAGAAAAATCTGTGGTTTATTTCCTCTCCTATTTAAGGATGATTTAAAATGACTCACAATACCTCTCACCCTGCCTTTTGTTAGAATTACAGGGCTGAGACATCACATTAGATAACAGCATTGAGTGTCCCAGCTGATTGCTTTTAGCCTAATTACTATAACATTGAAAATTAATAAAAAATATCTCATGTAGACTCATATGATGCAATTAACATCTCTGATAAGGAAACAGCCCAGAAACAGTTACTGATGGTTCTAATTTTCTCTTCCCTTTGTTCCCAACCCAAGACTTAAAAGGAGCTAGTAAAGGGGGAATCATGATGTTGCCAGGTGTGAAGCTTGTTATTGAGATATTTTGTGGGCATTGCAGATGAAGTGGAAAAATTGACAAGGAGAAAATTATTGAGTGGGGAAGATAAAGAAGGGTCAGCTAAGGTGCTGCTCTTTTCTTCTTTTCACTTTTCTTATCATTGCATTTGAAGTTCTTGCCCTGTGGTTGCAAGTAGGTTCTGGTACTGGCTCTCCTGTATCTCAGAATATTTCAAGCCCTGGTTGGGGCTGAAGGGACCTCTGAGTTCCTTCAGTCCAACCCCCTGCCAAAGCTAGTCTACTTAGAGCAGGCTGCACATGTTTGTGTCAAGGAGTTGGTTTATATGTCTCCAGAAAAAGAGACTCCACAACCTCTCTGGACAGCCTGTTCCACTGCTCTAGTACCCTCAGTTTAAATAAATTTGTCCTCATATTCACATGGAACTTCCTGTGTTTCAGTTTGCACACCTTTCCCCTTGTCCTGTCACAGCACCAATGAAAAGAACCTGGCCCCACCTTTTCAACCTTTCCCTTGAAGATGTTTGTATACAATGATAAAATCCCCTCCTCAGTCATCTCCTCAGGCTAGACAGAGCCAGCTCTCTCACAACAAAGTTGCTCCAATTCTCTAAAATAACCCTCCACTGGATCCTCTTCTCATTCCTTGTCTTTCTTGTACCAGGGAGCCACAAAATTAACATATTACATGACACAGTATGACAAATGGACACATGACAAATGGACACAATACTCCAGATCTGGCCACACCAGGGCTGAGTAGAGGGGCAGGATCACCTCCTTCATCCTTCTGGCAAAGCTCTTTCTAATGCATCCCAAGATACCACTGGCCTTCTTGGCCACAAGAGCACACTGCTGGCTCATGGACAGTTTGTTGTTCACCAGGACCCTCAAGTGCTTCTCTACAAAGCTGCTTTCCAGGACAGATTATCCTGCAGCTACTTTGTGCCAGGACAGATTGTTTTGTCTGTTCCTGGGATGGACATAGAGTTTCTTCACCCTGGAAAATATTGTCTCTTCCCATACAGTCTTTTGTTCCACCTGAGGAATATATGCCTACAGCTATATGGTGCCATTCTGACTTTGCTGTGCTTTGCATCCTTCCCTTCTTCTGTGGAACAGCCTTACCTCTTTTGCTTTTTTGTACAATTTGAGAGACTCTGGAGGGTAAAAAGAGGTAAGCAACATGGTTACCCAGACCACCACAGGAATGAGAAAAGTCTGAAGGAGAGCAGTGGCCATAGACAGGAATAAGGGAGTTTCATTTTCACAGCATGACATACCTCTTTTCTCTTGTTATCTACTGGCCCTACCTGTCATTTCCTTAGAGCCTTACAGATCTTCCTCTCTCATCTCTTATCCCCATGGGATCCCACCACCTTCCTAGAAACCTGCTTCTCTAGAAAAAACTTGTTGCTGACACAAGATTTGAGTTAGTTCTGGTCCTTAGCCAGAAGGGAAGTGGTGGCTTTGGAGATAAGGGAGTGAAAGCTCTAACAAAAATCACAGTGGAGAGAGGTCAAGACTGGTCATATAACTGCCCTGATCATATGGTGGTCATGTGCAATTCCAAACTCCCTGTTGGATGGGGATTAATCCCGAATTATATTGGCAGGAGGCATTGTATGTGCCTGTGATAATCTCAGCTACAGGGGATTGTTGGAGCTCTTTGTGTAAATATAGAACTGAGTATTTCAACAAGAGCACCAACAAATATGAGGACACTTAAAATACATAGGAAATAATCCCAGGCAATGGATGAAGACTTCTGTAGGCGTAGCAGTGCAGCCACATGCCATATGCTCATACTTTCAGAACAAAAGTGCTGTCTAAAATGGAGAAATTTCTGGTGTAACTATTCTGGCATATCAGTATTAGCAATGGGTTGTTACACTGGTCTGATTATATCCCACCACAAATACACTGAATTTTCCTGTGTAAACAAGCCTTACAGAGGAAAGTGCAGTGTCTTTCATTACTTCCTGATGAAAGACTAAGATATAAAAAAAGCAGTATGCACAATCTGCCCTTTGAAAGGAAAACAGCAATTCTGAGTGTCCATCTTCCTCTCAGGCAAACACAAAGGAGTTGAAGGCAAGCCTGTTGTATGTCTGTTTTAGTGCTCTCTGCCCCTCATTTAATTAATGCACAGCACTGAGGAAGAGCTAAATTCTGCTTGTTTTACTCAGGCAAGTGATGCCATTGACTTAAGCTACCTGGAGGATTAGAAGTAGAAAGATTAAGACCTGGGGGTAGCAAATTCATTTCACTCTGTTTTCAAATGCAAATAGTCGCCTCTCAGTTGTCAGCTTGATTCATCTGTTGGTTATTTAGTACAATGAGGCTCTGATTCTGCTCCCTGATTTTGTCTTCTAGGCTGCTCTCTTCCACAAACATACTCAACTTCCATAGAGTCATTGAGATGGAAGTGGAACAGTAAGTCCTCTGCAATTTTTAAAATATATACCAATATATATTGATGCATAAATATATCTCAAACTAGACAGAAAAACTTTCTCATAGAGAATTTGTTCCATTAGTTGAATCCCTGAGCTTTCAGTTTGCAACATGGTTTTATACCTATTTTATCTCTTATGTGGACAAATTTTTCTCACCTCCTGACCTCACTGAGGTGTAATACTGAGGGAGAGACACTGACTTGATAGGAAATATAGGAAGTCTCACATTATCTTACAACTGATGCCACTATCCTATGACACCACTTCATAGCTGCTTCCATTAGAATGTCTTCAGCAAGCTAAATAAATTACTCAATAATAGCTCATCTGTAACCAAGAACACATTTTGATCAGAAATGCAATTTTAATATGCATTCTGTCATTTTAACATATATATAACGGGGAACCGCTGACCGATTACTGTTGCTCTTATTTAAATTATTTGAAAGATCCAGTACACGAGACTGTTCCTCTGTTTATCAGAAGCCTCACCATATCTTGAACCAAGTTATTCCTAATTGTACAATGCATACCTTTACCTCTACAGCTATGCTGAATCTTTCAAGAGCTTCTTTTTGATAATTTATTTGGTTTGTCACTAAACCTATGTTTTGTTTGTCACTAAACCTTTCTACAAAAAAAAACCCCAAAACCCAAATAAAACCATTGGGTCAATGTTATAATTCCTTTATTTTTATGTTTAAAAAATTAAAAATGACATTATATAGAACTGAAAATTATTACTAAAGGAAAACAGTAATATATCATGAGGTTATAGATCACACCAAGGTGTTGAGTTGCAAAGAGAAACTAAAAAATGAGGAAAAACCAAGAAAATTATACAGCTTAGCAGAGCATATTTAAATGTTGAAACTGATTTTAAGAAAATATGATGCATTTGTCTGCATTTATACTGCCTCAAAATTCTATTTAAAAAAACCCCATGGTTTATTTTAAGCACTTCTAACTTTGTAGCAAGGATCACTGTGTGAGTCTTTGCTGCTTATATGAAAATGTTCAGCCTTCTGAAACAAAAAATTTTTTGAAAAATGGTGCTCATTAGAAGCAGTACATTTATGTAGCCCTCAGAAACTCAGGTGCTATACTGTGTGTTTGGACAGCAGGCTTACAGCTGCATTTGCCTACTCTGATTCTACAGAAGTCAGTACTCCTGGGTATGTGCCACCTCTACCTACAATTCTGACTCCTCAGAAACTCAGGTGCTATACTGTGTGTTTGGACAGCAGGCTTACAGCTGCATTTGCCTACTCTGATTCTACAGAAGTCAGTACTCCACACCACCTCTACCCACAACTCTAACCGAGGAGCAAAAGCTCAAAAGTGTGGGGGGATAGAATGTAAGAAAATAAAGATCGTGCAGAAAGTAATCTCACCCCTAATGAGTTGCAGCTGGGCCAATTAGCACAGATTAGGAACAGGCCTGGCTCTAACAGGCCACAGCTGTGGCCAATGAGAAGGGTGCTATAAAAGAGAGGCCTGGCGTGGTGTGGAGGGATTTGGGTTCTGTTGGCTGCTTTGTGAGGAGGAGAGAGTGAGTCAGTGTGCTGAAGAGCTGCCGTGAGAAGACATCAAGAAGGTATGAAACTTTTGTGATAAGGAGACAACAGCATGGAACTTTTTCAATATGATGACAGCACAACAGTTGGCATACTTTTGTGAATAAATATTTCAGGTCTTATTTCTTGAAGCTTTAATGTTGTTGATTTTTTTAATGTGTTGCTAGCTCAGACCTTCTTGCTTTGGCTTTATCATTGCATTGTCCCAAGTTGGCAGTAAGACTCATTTGAGGGAAAGATGCCTTAGAATATAGGATTCTAGGATGACAAATCCTGATCACATCTAATAAAAAAGGTGGGAAAAAACCAATTAATTATCTGACAATTCTGATTTTACACCAGGATATACCCTGGATAAATTTATAGCTCAAGTGCAAATATGTGATCTGGCTTTAAAAAGCTCCTGAAGGGAGGCATAACAAATATGGTGAAACTGGGATTTGACTTTGGTATTTAACATGTTGTGCTGGTTTTGGATGGGATAGAATTAATTTTCTTCATGGTAGCTGGTATGGGGCTGTATTCTGGATTTCTGATGGAAGCAAGATTGATAATGTGATGTTTTAGTTGTTGCTGGGCAATGCTTGCACAGAGCCAAGGCCTTCTCTGCTCCTCACCATCCCACCAGTGAGGAGGCTGGTGGTGCACGAGATGTTGGGAAGGGACAGAGCTGGGACAGCAGATCCCAACTGACCCAAGGGATATCCCTTACTGTCTGGGGTCATGCTCAGCCTATAAAGCTGGGGGAAAAGAAGTAAAAGGGGAACATTTGGAGCGATGGTGTTTGTCATTCCAAGTCATCGTTTTGTGTGATGAGGGGCATGGCTGAACGCTTCCCTGGGGTGTTCTTCTCTGGGGATGGCTGAATACCTGCCTGCCCATGGGAAGCAGTGAATGAATTCCTTGCTGTGCTTTCCTTGCATGTGTGGCTTTTGTTTTACCTGTTAAACTGTCCTATCTCAACCCATGAGTTTTCTCACTTTTACTCCCTCAATTCACTCCCTCAATTCTCTCCCCCACCCTGCAGGTAGGGCAGTGAGTGAGCAGCTGTTTGGGGTGAGCTGCCTGCTGGGGTTAAACCACAATGCATAACAAACTTTGGAAAGATGCTTGACACAATACTGTAGCAGATTAATAAATAGTGAGGTACAAATTAGACACTTCCTTTTACTCTTCAAAGAACTGTTCAGACTGGCAACAGACAGCAGTTGACCACACTTATTACAAGGTCATAGTGCAGACAAAGACTTATAAATGAGGTAAAAGAGCTGAGTGAAAAATAAATTATTTTCCTGGTGATATTTCACAGAAATACTACAGTGACAGAAATTAAATGCTAAAAAAAGACATGCTTAACTCTGTAAGATACCCAAGCAAGTCTTTACTGTATTGCAATAAGCATTTTGCAGGTAAAATGGGCTCTAAATAAAACATTAATTTCAATGCATTAGTTCTTTAATCATTCCTTTTCTACAGGTCTGGCACAGCTCAGAGGATTAAAAAAGTGCTGAACTTCACTAATATTAAATGTAGGCCCGGGTAATTGACTTTACAAATACATGGCCAACTTGCATTGCATTTGGTAGTAACTAGATTGCAAGTAGATCTTGGATAGTAACAAATTGCATTTAGAGAGTGGTGGTCAACAGCTCAGAGTCCTGACGGACGTCAGTGACAAGCAGTGTTCCTGAGGGGCCCAAACTGTTAAAACTTGTTTAATATCTTCACTGATGACACAGACAAAGAGTTCAAGGGCATCCTCAGCAAATTTGCAGATAACACCAGGATGAGCAGTGCAGTTGGCACACCTGAGGGATGGAGTGGCATTCAGAGGGAGCTGGACAAACTCAAGAACTGAGCCCATGGGAATCTCATGAGGTTCAACAAGACCAAGTGCAGGATGCAGTACCTGGACTGGGGCAACCCCCGGTACCAACACAGGCTGGGGAATGAACAGGTGGAGAGTAGTCCTGCTGAGAGGGACTTGGGAATGCTGGTACATGTTAGGCTTGACATGATCCAGCAAAGTCCCCAGCACAGGAAGGACATGGACCTGATGAAGCACATCCAGAAGAGGCCACCAAGATGTTTAGAGAGATGGGGCACCTCTGTGATGAGGAAAGGCTGAGAGAATTGTCATTGTTCAGCCTGGAGAAGAGAAGGCTGTGGTGTGACTTAACTGAGGCCTATGAGTACCTGAAGAGAGCCTATGAGAAAGATGGAGAGAGACTTTTTACAGGAGCTTGCTGTGACAGGGGAAATGGCTTTAAACTGAAAGAGAGTAGGTTTAGAGTCAATATATGGAAGAATTCTTTACTGTGTGGGTGGTGAGGCATTGGAACAGATTGCCCAGAGAAGTTGTGAATGCTCCATCCCTGGAGTTGTTCAAGGCCGGGTTGGATGGGACTCTGAGCACCCTGGTCTAGTGAAAGATGTTCCTCTTTGTGGCAGAGGGCTTGGAAATAGATTTTTCTTTGTCCAATCCAAGCTATTTTATGATTCTGTAAAGTAGAATTCTCTCCATTGGTTGAGTGACCAATATAAAGCACATCTATAGCTCAGAAAGCCATAAGCTCAAAAACCAAATATTTGTGAATAAAGGTACAGAGTTTCCCCTTCTCAGAAATGGATTTTCTGTAGCAAATCAAGCAGGAGTAGGTTTCATTACTGAGGTCCATCCATTAAGGCTTCATTTAACCCATAGCTCAATCTCTGACAGCAGTATCATGACACCTCTATTCAGCACAGGCTGTCTTGCCTTATATTGAAATATATGCATATGTTTTTAGAAATAGCTTGGATTTTGTTGCTTTAAACTGATTGCCAATACAATAACAGAATATATGTGAAATAGAATGGCAAAAAGCAATTTTATTCTTTTCAGAGTGATGTTTAACTTCAATTTTGCATAAAATAATTCACATAAAAAATCAGAAATTATCAGTTTCAGACTAATCCATGGAAGGAACTTGGAGGCCTAAAAGTCATGTGATGAAGTAACATGATGTAATAAAATGTCTCCTGAGAATGATCTGCATTGTCACACTAAAGGGAGATGTCTCAGAATGGAATTGAACACAGCCAGCATGCTAAGCAGGCAAGTGTCTAGACGTAACTAAAAGACATCTCAAATCCCACTGCTCAAGCTCAGGGTCTTTCCATCTGCATAATATTCTCTTGAAAATATAGGTTCATTTTAATGAACTTTGTATGAATGCAAATCACTCTTTAAAGTGATGGCACTTTTAGTGACACCACTGTCAATACTCAAGACTCATACTTACCTGACTGCTAAAAGTAAAATCATGTCAGCTTAGAGCACAATAGCCAGATTTTGAACCTTCAATGATTATTCTTGGCATTTGTGTTGTAGTGTTACTTTCTCTGCTATTCTCTTGCTTCCCAAGGCTTTGAACTGCCTTCAGGTTTGACATGGGGCAGGATAGAGCCCGCTGTTAAGTCATTGCCATGAAATGAATATATTCTACCTCCTTCAAACACATCACTGAGTCAGTCACACAGGTTGGGTGGATGGCAGCTCTTCTGGGTTACTGCAAAAAGAACTGTTTGCTTTCCTTCTTCTAGCTCTCTTCAGTAAGAAAGGAGACCTTTTCAACCAAGTTTTAAGAGAAGCCTGATTCTTTATATTTGTTGGACCTACTCCAAAAGCTATTTTTTAATGTGAGTTGTGTGTTAGTGGATATGCAAAGGACAAGAGAACCCATTTTTTAGGGCCTCTAAGTAAGGTAATAAATTCTGCTAGATGTAATGCATCTTAAATGGAAACCATTTCTAATCAGATGGTTTGAGAAAAGTGTAGGCAGTAAGGAAATATATGTGTAGGCATTTAGATATATGCAATAGTACACTTGCATTTTAAAAAAGTTGGAAGATTTTCTTTGAAATTACTTTATGGTGGAAGGTATGATATGTACTTATCCCCAAAAAAACTGAAAATATTTGAATTGTGTTAATTTCAGAACAGGGCATCCTGAATATGACAAGATAAAAGAAAATTTGAAGCAAATGAAAGAAGAAAATGGCAAACATGCATCTGCTCATAATCTAAGATTCATTATATGTATGGGTTACTTACAATGATACTGTCCTAGTATTTATTTAACTTGGAGTAAAAAAAAAAAAATACTTGTACTTATGTATGCTTTCCAGTTAACACCAAGGAATTATTCAATACTCATTCACTTAAATTTGCTACATTCCATGTTTTCTCTTACTGGAGTACAAATACAAAAGCAGAGGAAATCTGAGTTTGATATGAGTTTAAATCACTTGTGTTTGAAATGGTTTGTAGCTTTGAAAAGCTCCGTTACAACTTTTAACATACTATATAACCAAATTTGGTCAGAAAACAGATGAAGAGTTGGTCAGAATTTGCAAATGGAATATTAATCAGAATGATTTTCTAAAAGCAATTTTTGTGTTGTAGCTATTAATTCTCCCTTTTTTACTATCTCATGGTTAATGAAGCAAGTGACTAAATATGTTATCACTGTTATTTTAAGACAAAATTTACTGGCTATCTTTTTTTGTGGTTTTTTTGTTGTTTTTTTTTTTTTTTTTGCAGCAAGAATATGCACAAATATGTTATCACTGTTATTTTAAGACAAAATTTACTGGCTATCTTTTGTTGTGGTTTTTTTGTTGGGTTTTTTTTTAATGCAGCAAGAATATGCATATGCAGTATGCCAGTTTCCATAACACAGTTTTGAAGACATGCTTTCCCTCAGAAAAAGGGAATTTGGTATTGAACCCACAACCATTAGCATGTAGTGCCATTTTAGCTGCTTTATAACATATGCTGCATCCACAGCAGGTTGGTAGGTATGACACAAAGCTTTTGGAAGGCTGCTTCTTTTTGAAAAGCCTTCTATGAGACTGCTTGGATTTATGCTCCTTGTTTCTTACTTTAAAAAATGCAGTACTTTCATGATTTCAGAAGTTTTCAACTAAGAACAAAATAAACAGCGTGGAAAATTATCAGGTTTGTTTTGTAGGCAAAGAAAGGAGAATCCCATGGGACTCCAAGGAGGCCCTAGGGCAGGGCAAGTTAGCTGGGAGCATCCTCCTGGTTGATGTGCATGGTAACAGTTTTCACCACCACAACCAAACCACTTTATTCCCATGTGTTTTCTAGGAGAGCATTTGCTGGTCCAGGAGAGGAAAGCCAGGCAGTACCAGAGGTGTGCTCAGCACAGGGCTGTCAGCTGCATGGCCAAGTTTATAGAAATACCATACAGCCATTTCTCTGCTCAGCAGCTGGAAAAGCCCATTAATTTGTGGCAGATAATTATTCCCTTCCTTGTGTTCACAGTAGTACATGGATGCTATCATGACTGATGGCATTTACAGCTGTGCAGATAAAAAAGTCAAATACCTGGATTATTATTTATTATATCTGTAATTCATAATGATTTATATAATATTTGCAATTCAGTACTCATGCTTTAGATTTCTGTTTCTTATTTCATTAAATAAGTCTATCAATTATAGTAATTATATACCACTGTTTCAGTTCTGAAAGAAAGTCTTGGGACTGTAATTTTAACAATTTCTGTGACAGACAAACATTAATTTATTGACAGCATGAGTAGCAACCTGGAAGAATGATTGAGGCCTTCATAGTAAAAATTGTAAAATAAATTCCCCAGTTCCTCTGCCTTTTCCTTATGTGTTAATGTCAAAAATTATGTAAATATTTTTGTATGGATGATTATTTAGAATATTTTATATGGAGTATTGTCTGTGCTTTTGTGCTCATTTTTGGTTGAAACAGCACACCAGAGCCTCATGTACACATGATTCATCAGTTTACTGTGTTAGGAAAATAATAAATACTAAGTAATTTGTATTATTTAAATATATATCTATATATATGCTATAATTAACAAAACATAGGCTAAAAAGCTCCATGTGGTACTCCATAGAAATTACCTATATTTTAAAATGACTTCAAATGAAAATACAGAGACCATCTCATTAAACTTCACTCATTTGCAAACAGTCTTTAGGCGCTGTGGTACAACCTACACATTAAATTAGTCTTTTAAATATTCATAGATCTAAATTAGGTATTTGAAATAATTTCCATTTTAAGTCTTCATATGAATATTGAAATCCCACAGCAACTTGCATATTTAAAACATATTTCAAATTTACTGATAACTTATTGAAAGTGTAGTAATCTGTTGAGTTAGAGCTTGGAACTTAAACCATAAGCAAAGTGTTTAATAATATGACCTACATTATAGAAGAGAAACTATGGATAAATGGTTAGTTGGTTTATAGAGTAATCCTATGGATGTTTTTGTCTCCCGGTTATAATCACAAAAAGTTCTCTGTCTGAATTAATAAAAAAGTCATATTTTACATATAATTATTATATTTTACATGAATTTTAAATTCAAGTTGCTAGCTGGAAATGAGAAGGAATCATTACATGGGTTTCATCAAAGCCCCCTGAAAATGGAAAAGACAGGTTATGCTACATGGACCAGTTATGGTACAAAATACAAATGACCACTTTTGTAAGAATGTCTACTTCAACTATGCAGTTCCAAATGATCTCACAGCCCAGACAGATTTTTAGGTCTATGCAGAACATTTCAGCCGAGCTTTAAAACTAGTTCTGTCAGGGTTGGCATGGAAATATTTTAAATTGGCTACTCATAAGTCCTAAACTTTCGCGTTAGAACATAATGCAGGGGACTGACAGAAAGACATCTGCAAGTTTTGAAAAATATGCTGAAAATAAATTGGAAATTATTTAGGTTACCTTGCCCACATATTATGGTAGTTCAAGGTGATCTTGTTGCATAAACTTCATGTTAGAAACTTCCCAGAAAAAAATACACCATGCAATTGTTTCATTATTAATGAGGGAAAACTTCATAACAAGCCCACAGGGCAAATTCTGACAAACTAGCTGAGATGAAGGTGACAATTAATTTCCCTAAGAGATGGGCAGATGAGTTTTTAGACTACAATACCTTTCAGGAAGATGGATAAGAACAAGATGTGAAAATTTTCTATTTATTGAACTTCCAAAAGTTAAATATCCCAGAATGTATTCAACAAAGATATGCCTTCCCCCTCGACTTTTTACCCGAAGACCTCATTCTTGGCATTCTTACAGTTTTTGGTTAATTAGACTTTAGCAATGCTCTGTTATACATCTTACAAATGCTTTGTAATAAATCTGAGTGTGAAAAAGAATTGTACTTTTTCATGATATCAGAATTTTCATTTTGTTACCCTCACGCTGGTTCACTCAGTTCCATCAAGGATGCTTAGCAGGGTGGCCTCTAGTTGCAAGCTTGCCTAAAGCAGAGCTATCACATCTGCTTATTTACTTGTGTTCCAAACTTGAGCCGACTGGCAGTGAAGTAATTGCTGACATATGAGCTCAGAACACAGGGATGTGGGCATTCTTTCCCAGCTAATGTGGTCCACATTATGTGGTCTCAGGTTGCAGGGAGTAAGAGTGATTGCAAATTACACCTCCCCACTCTGCCTGGAACAAGGAATTTTGCAGCAACAGTGCCTTCCCAGAGAAAACTATTGATGCTATAATTTTTATTCATTTGTCTCCAGGATGCTTTCAAAAACTCTCCAAGGGAATCATTAATAGATTGCAGAAATCAGCTGTCACTTTAAAAGAGCCTCCTTCCTCTTCTTCTCCTCTGTAGGGACTAATGATTTCCATTCAAGAAGATCAGTTTTTTTGCTGCTCTTCATGCAAAATTCTCACTAAACATAAATTAACATAAAATAGATGCATTAATATAAGCTACTATTTTTATATTTTCATTTGGGCTTGTTTTATTTGATCAGGGAATGCCACATGCAGCAAGTCTTATTTCAATGACATGATTCAGCTTCTCTGCTGAAACTTGGCATCAGATTTTCAGAGATTTGAAACATAAAATATAAATATGTATCATCTTGTATATAGATTTCTGCCTTTTTTTATTATTAATGTGATTCCTAGAGAAAGGTTTTCAGAGATTTGAAACATAAAATATAAATATGTATCATCTTGTATACAGTTTTCTGCCTTTTTTTCATTATTAATGTGATTCCTAGAGAAAGCTACAAGCTACCCAGTTGCTAAGTCATTAATTAAGTCCTGCTAGCTAATTAATCAGAAGATGTAGCTATGGGAATGGCCAACCCATAAACACGTACTCTGAAATATTCTCTGTTCCTAAACTTTGGCATTGTCACAAAAGTCCTAATACAAGGACTCCTAAGGCAAATTCTTAGCCAGCAAGGTAATTCTGACCCAGCATCAGACCTGTATCCTATTATAATCCCTGATCACTCTTCTAAGATGGGTGTTGTGAGCCTTATCCTAAAAGGGGAGATATGAGTTTGAACTGCCTGAGGGACTCCACAAATCTCCCAGCTCAGTTCTTCAACATTTTCTCACCCCAGCTGGGCACTTAAGAGCTGCCTCCCACATCTTTTGCTTCTAACTGCTAATGCAATGATTGTTCCAAGAGAGTAATTGAAGATATTACTTAAATGCTGATGTTCCCAGCCTAGCAGGAGTAGCCTTGTATATAGAATAACAAAACAGGCATAAGTTGAGGTGTGCTACTAAGTTACTATATTTTCTGGTCTATTCAACTCTAAGATGTAATAGGAAATAATTTGTCTTAACACTGTTGGATTCTAGTGGTTTGTTTTGTTTTTTTTTTTTAATCTCCTGGTAGTTAGGAGCTACATAAATAAAAGGTGAAAGGAAATCATTTAATTATTAACACAACAGTTTTTTAGATATTAGGGACCACTCCCTTATCTAATCAGAAAATGGTAGAGAAGCTGGCTAGACACACATTTTGACAACAGTTTTTTAGATATTAGGGACCACTCCCTTATCTAATCAGAAAATAGTAGAGAAGCTGGCTAGACACATTTTATAATTTGAGGCTTGAACAGGTAAATAGTAACTCATGCAAAAAAAAATTACTTAGAAAAAGAAATATTTAACCAAAGATTTTACTTTGCTCAGGTTCCTGAAGACAGGCCTATTCAGTCTGCTCACTCTACTCAGCTACTAAAGAAAAGTCTCTTTGCAAGCTCCATGTTAAACTGCAGCCTTATTTACATTTGACAACATTTCTTGCAAATTACAGTGGATGCTTGACTCAGTCAAATATTTTTCAAGCACCTAGAAGGCACTCATCAACAGATGTTTTGCTCAGTCAAGCTTTTATCTCATGGTTCAATGTTCATGAAGCTTTTCATGAAGGATTTCTTATTAGAATGGATATTTGTATGTATGACATGTCCTCTAATCACAAGTGCAGTAAAGCATGTGTGAGCAAACTAATTTGTGGGCAGCAACTACTTGTTACTTCTTGAGACTTTAATTAGGAAACAAAAATGACATCTTATGATTTGAGTTGCCAACATCATAGATAATCATGAACAGCAAGTCAGAAAATTTGGCAGTAGCTTGGCTAACCTTGACTGATACACTTATGCAAATTAGGATGCTTATAAATAAACAGAAAAAATATTTTAATCTAAAATTTAATTGCTTAAGACAGTTTATAGAAATATACATCTACATCAACCAAGAATATATTAATAAAATAAAGCCATGTGAAAGAAAAAAGTTCTTTTGTCATGCAACAAAAATATTTACCTAAACACACAAACCTTTATTTATAGCAGACAGAAACACCAACTCATTTCACAGGGTGACACTTGGATCATCAGAAGATGTTAATCTGATATCAACATAGCACCTTTCTCCTAACAAACTTTACAAAGCACATATCACATATATGTGTATATCATTTCATGCCAAGAACACCCTAATCTGCCATGTCCCATGTTACAAACTTTGGAAACTATTCTGTAGGTACTGCATGAGAGAATTCAAATTAATTCAGGCTGGATAGAGGCAGAATTATTGCAAGTATCAACATATTTTATAGATGTGGTCTTACAGTCATTTACCTGCTGTAGTCTCTACAGGATCTTAAAAAAATTCCACCTGCTTTGATCAGATTACAGGAGATTACACATCTCCTTTGCACAACATTCCAGTTAAAGCAGCTCAATCTCTTACCAACAGGATGTTCTGTTTAACCTGATTTAAAACCTTTAAGAAAATGTCTTTAATTTGAAGGAAAGAAAATGAACTAACTTCTGAAATACATTATCATTACTATTTGGTAGTACTGAATGAGTCCACAAAATGTTACCTTGTGCTTTAACTAAAGGTAAAATTCCTCTTTTGAAACTGCAGCAGGGAGAATCACAGGCAGGCTTACAATGATAGAAGGTGGCAACATGCCACTATTCTGTTGTTGTCATTGGCAAGAACACAATCATGTGCCCTTTAATCTTTGTTATTCATCCTGCTGCTCATATGGGTAACACAATCAACCACTTTCAATCAAAGGAACAGGGACAGAATCGGCTGCACTGACAGAGGTGCCAGGACCAGACTAAACTTGTGAAATCCAAATACTCAATAAAAATTTAGAGCAATAAAAGATGTCTTTGTTTTGCTGTCAATTTACAAGATACCCATAGTGTGACACAAATTAATTTCCTAGGTAATAATTTTAACTTATTTGGGTTTTTTTTCATACATCCCCAAATACAGTGTGCACTTACTGCATTATGAGTAGTAATAATACTACTGCAAATAGCAATACACTTGAAAAGTTTCACATATTCACCCTTATGGATTTTTGTTTTGTAGTTTTCCTAGTGCTCAGTCCCACTTAAGCCTGTTATCTAATACTAAAGAACTAGAAACCTTGGTAAATTCTATGAAATATTTTAGGATTCCTAGTCTGGTTTTTTTATCTCATCTGAGATTTTTTTTTAAAGAAATAGTAAATATCTGGGCAATTGATAACTGCCAATGTAATCTCCTGTTGACTTTAAAAAGGGAGTTAGAAATAGTTTCAGGCAATGGACAGGTGTCTCTGGTTCTGTGCTTCTACTAGCTCCTTTTAAAGGAGCTAGTATATCAATATCAATAATATTTCTTGTATTATGAAAAAGGGATTTGGGTTAGATTCAGGGGAAGGGCTTCAGTGCAGCAGGTCACCCTTAAGCAGAACAGATCTCAGGCCTTGATGCAGAGTGCAGGAAGAGCTGCCTGAATTTAGAGCAGTGAGGAGCTATCCTAAAAAAAGCTGCATATTTTAAACCCTGCTCTTTTGTGCATGAAATCCCATGCATCCACATGGGATTCACAGTGCAGACCTTTATAGTAGGAGTATAGTTTTTCCAAGTGTCTCTATGTTTTACCCTTTTAGATGGAGCCTTTAAGATGTAGAAGGCCTGTGGTTTTTTTTTCCCTTGTGTGCCTGAGATCAGGGATGCCTTGGCATGACACTGTCCAGCAATTCAGCACCTTGATCAATTGGAATTACCCAGGGTGCCAGACGTGAGATGGGTGCTGTGCAGTTGATGGGAATAAGTAACTTTCACAGGAGTGAAGAGACCATCATGTAAAGGCACACACAAAAAAGATGTCTTCCACACTGCAGATTAGACAGATATGGCCATGAAGGACCTAAAAAATCTGACTCTTCTTACAGATAGGCAGCTAATTTGATAGGAAACTTGTTTTTTTCATAAGAACTTAACCACCAGTACAGTTCCCTTTAGATAGGTCTTTGATTAAAAAACTGTACAGGTGCCTCCAGCCCCTGGATTACTGAGTTGACATCTTCTATACCTTTCCCATTTTTGTCTGCAGTATATCCTGGTTTCAAGAAGAATGGAAGCACCACTCCCCAGACAAACTAAGACACTTTGAAAGGAGTGAAGGTGTCCTCATGAAAGGACCTATGTGCAAATGAATCACCTCAGGCTGGAGAAGAAGGAGCTCAGGTTTCCCAGTTCTTTTGTACATGTTACAGTGATGAGCCTTCAATGAAAAAAAGGCCCTGTTGTGCCCATTGTGGTTTTTGAGAATGAAAACACTGACCTTTGTGCATGCCTCAGTGCAATTTGCATGGATTAAGTTTGACTAAAATGCTTGGATGCTTGGGTTTCTCTAGGGGACTTGGGTAGAGTTTCGTGACCTCCCAGACTGGTATCTTAAGTAGATAGCTTAAAGACAGAGACACAATGTAAGTTCTGGGTAGCAAATTTTTTAAAGAGCTCTTGTATCATCAAATTTCACTCAGTTCTTGTTAGGAGCTGGGCAAGTCTTGGGACAATACAGTCTCAATTGTCCATGACACTGATTACTATTTATATGTATTATTTCAACATACATAATAGTTATGCTTATATTTAGAATATTTTCCTTGTAAGAAAACAAAACTTATTCTCTCTTCAGATTTTTTACAAAATGTAGCAGCATGGAGTTGGTACAGAACAAAACAAAAAAATCCAACAAAACAAAAAAAGCAGTCAATGGACCATCAATTTCACTACATGTCATATTCTAAAAACCGGAAAAGTCACTGATCTGTCAATTGTTAAGCTTGTGCTTCAGAGATTTCACTAACAAAAGTAGTCTGCATATATTTTTTCAGTTTTTGCATTTTATTTTGCTAGTTTCAACTTCACAGGCAAGTGTCAACATAAAAAAATATTAGTAACTGTACATGGAAGTTAGGCATAAAAAGAATATCAGAATTGAAATGCTACCATGTTGTGCATATGATCCTAATGATGATGTCATTATTTAAGGAAAGGTCTTGCTCATTAAAAATCTGCCATTGGAATTTAGCTAAAACATGTTTACAAAGAAGATCAATAGAACAAAACTGGCTTCACAGGCAGATGCCATTCAATATTAGCTACAAACGTATATACTTTATACGATCACAATTCAGAATTGTCCCATTTGGGTTAACTGTGAAAATGAAATTTTCATTATTTGGATATGCCAGTCTTGATAGTTCTTGGTAACAGATCTTTTAAAGCCCCAATAAAAGCTATACCTCACTGAGTCCTTGTCTAGGCTATACCTTGTTCAACAGGGTATATAGACACACTGTCTACTACACCTCCCAATACTAAGACAGTGAAAACATTTCTGACGATGATTCAGTACCATTCCCTTGTAAGATTTCCAATCAAGACAAATTATGTAAATACAATCTCTGTTCTAACTAAGAAAATGCTAATACCTCATACTTGCCTTAAAACAATTTAAATATTTTGTGTGCAGTTCACCTTCATCTTTATCCCATTGTATACAGAGCTAATCATGCTCATACTAAATATTTTACACTCCTCAGGCTCTTGCATGACTCACAGTTGGAGTAAACTAATTTTTCTAGGAAGAACTCTCACTGGAATATCAACACAAGGGGTAAAAATGCTTATGGTAGCAAAGGCCTGACATTTAAATACATGACAGCTTTCATACGAGCAGACTTTTAATTCCAGAAATAGATAAAAATCTAGCTTAATTCTAGCTTTGTTGGTCTGAGATCATAGGCAGTCTGTCTTCTGGGAAAGCTTATCTATGGTGCAAACCCACTTTCATTCTTCTAATGACAGCTGGGTAACTTCACAGCTCCCTCATACCCTCTCACATATTTATGTGTTATGGACCTAACACTGAAGCATTCAACACTTTGCTAAAATGCTTTTATTACCACTTTGTCTAGTCTAATTTAAGAATGACCACTATAGTGCAATAGATCTCAAACCCTAGGCATTTTTCCATATAATCTCCATAAATTTCATTAATTTGCTTAGTTTTGCTGAGTAACTCTGTCTCCAGATTTCAGTCAGTTCAGATATTTAGAGACAACCAACTCCTCAATTTTAAACACTCCATATGCCAAATATATGAAAATTTAAATACATGTATGTCTAGAAATTGTACAAACTTATAGAGTATATGAATAATTACTTAAATAAGCAGATATTTACTTGTTTCTTAGTTTGTTTATACAAATACATTTTTAGGGCCAGGGTCTGGAACTTTATAGAGGGGTGGGCCCCTGGACCTGACCTCAGGCAACTGCCTAATCCTTTCCCAAGTCCCAAGAAATTATCAGCTAAATTTAATTCATTCTACACGTTTGACAAGGGAGTGGCCCCACTCTCCTGGAGACAGAAAGCAGTAATATTCACACTTCACAAGTATCACCAGTTAAGTAGCCTGATGTTCAAGCAAATGCAGTAGCCATGAACTGGAAATAAATAGGGCATTTAATTTCTGACACAACCTACCTTTCTTGGCTGCTGAAGAAGGGCCATCCAAGAATAAAAGATTCTACTTCATTTCACCTGATCTTTTTTGAAGAAATTATAAATGAAGCTTATGATACTATGATGCACATCAGAAGACAACAGCAGAAATGGAGCATCCACTGCTAAATGATGAGATAGGTGGAAGAGAAGAGAAGATATAGCTGACTAAAGGCCAGGGCACAGGGAGATCTTCTCCAGCCATGAGTATTATGTATTTAACATTATTGCCTTAAAAATGAATTAACATATAAAATATTAGTTTAAGTTACATTTGGTTTCTAATCAGCAAACCAGTCATTTCATAGAAAAATGAAGGCTAGGACAGCCATCTCCATGTTTTATTTCTGCACTTGACTTTTTTCTATCAATGTGTAAAGCCTTCAATTCTTCATTATATAATTCAAACATAACTATTTCAGTCTGACTGATTCCTGTCAGTCAATATCACTTGGAGCTATCCTTAGTGTTTGTAGACGAATTTATATTGCTTACAAATGTAGAAAACACCTTCTTGGTCCTTGAGACAAGACAGTAGGAGTGGTCCTAAGTAGTGTCCAGCCTCGGATAGGATTTTGTGCAGCCCTTCTTGATATATCCCTACAGTTTGACAGTAAGCCATTGAAATCATTCTCCTGAGCTTTGTTTTTGCACCTAGTTGTGCAGCCTTGCAGTAGGATTGTTTTGATCCCTAGCTCCTGCATGAAACTGTCATGTGAAATGGTGCCTGAAGCCTTTCAGTGGTCAAAATAAATCATATCTGCTCTTTCTTTACCCATCAGCCCATTACCTTGTCAAAAAGACAAATAATGTGGTTTGACGTGATCTGTAATGGACAAATTGATGAGAACTCCTACTTTACATCTTGTTTTCGATAATTTTATTTGTTATTGTGTTCTTACACAAATTTGTTTAGCTGTATATAGTATTTTGGCTTATTTTCCCCCCCACAGTTTTCAAGGATTAGTACAATTTTTGCTTCCTTAAGTTTTTTGGGACTTCATCCATTCTGCATGAGTTCTCAGATATAAATGCTAACGGCTTTGAGATGGTCTCATTCAGTTTGCTGAATCTCCTGCTGGGAATTTTACTTGACTGAACAGATTTGAAAATGACTCATGAGTCTCTTCCCTCTTTTTTTTACTTATAGTACAGTGGTTCTCACCTCTATTTTCATATGTTATAATTGTGTTAGCCAATTAGGTATTTTGCTGAAGTATGAAAAAAAAAAAAGACATTAAACACTCATAATTCTCAGGATATTTCACTATTGGATATCCTATCCCTTTGTGTAGAGGTTTTTCTTTACTCTTCTAAATACCAGTATGCATTCAGATTATTTTTTTACTCCTGGTAACTGCATGTCATTTTATACCTTTTTATAAAAGTATACACTTTTAATATATTTTATATAAATTCTATATACGTTTTTGATTTTGTGTCTTCAATTTCATGTTGTTCTTTTATACTCACCCTTAACAAATTCTGAGAAATCCTCTCTGGTGTGTGAGGTTGCTGAAAAGTTCATATACCAGTTAAATTCATGGCATAACATAATTTCTAGCCTTTCTTTGCACTGAGTTCTGTATTTGTGACCCATAAATGGCTTTTAAGAACCTAACAGACTTTGTGGTCTTTATTCCTGTAACTTCACTTTCCCTAGCTTCTTTTCTATCACTTTCTATCACTTCTCTGAGTTCATGGAAGTCTGCTTTTCTGAAAAAAATCATATTAGTCTTTTTCTCCATCTTAAGAGAAAAGAACTTCAAAATTCATATTTTCATATTAACCCTTATTTATCCACTTTCACTCTCTTAGTAAGGTCTTCCCAACTGGCCACAACCAAGTTCAAACAAATATTAAGTATTACTATTAAGTATTACTGTTTATCACCTTACTTTAACCTGTCTGTTCTATCTTTTTGCAAGTTGATGCCTGAAGAGCTGAAAGTTTTCCACTGACCAAAAAAAAAAAAAAACAACCTTCCTGGTTGTAGTTGGTAGTTCCCCTTTTAAAAGCACAACACCAATACTTGCTTATATTCTCCTGGAGACCTTGAAGACAGCAGTAAATAACCCTTAGTCATTGGCCCCTGAATGTGCTGGGTTGGGACAGAGGACAAAGGACAGAGTTTATTTTCTTCACAGCAGTATGGGGCTGTGGTTTGGATTTCTGATGACAACAGTGAGATGCTTTTGTCACTGCTGAGCAGTGATTACACAGACAGGGTCAGCGTCTTTTCTGTTTTTCACCCGCACCACCAGTGAGGAAGCTGAAGCTGCACAAGGGTTTGGGAGGGGACATCTCTGGGACAGCTGACCAAAGCAATACCCCACAGCACATGGCATCATGTTAGTATATAAGGCATGGGGAAGAGGGAGGAAGAGGGGAATGTTCCCAGATTCCCAGATCACAGAATATTCTGTGAGGAGGGACCCACAAGGATCATCAAGTCCAACTTTGCAGTGAATGGCCCGTACAGGGATCACCCCCCAACCTTGGTGTCATTAGCACCATGCTCTGACCAGCTGAGCTCATCTCAGGGTCACATGTTCAGATTGATACTGGTATTTATCTTCCCAAGTCACTGTTACGTGTGGTGGGAACCTGCTCTCCTGGGGATGGCTGCACACCTGCCTGCCCATGGCAAGAGGTGAATGATTTCCTTGTTTTGCTTTCTTGCATGTGCAGCTTTTGCTTTCCCTGTTAAACTGTCTTTATCTCAACCCACAAGTGCTCTCACTTTATCTTCCAATTCTCTTCAACATCCCACCAGAGGGTAGTGAATGAGTGTTTGTGTGGGAATTGGCTGCCAACTGGGATTACACCATGACAACAATTAGGTTCAACATGTTCTGTGAGCATTTTGAGGGCTTAAATACCTTTACATGTATTTTTTATATTAAAGGCAATATCTTCTTTCTTTTCCATTCAAAATCACACTTTATTTTCAATACTATCAATATTCTAAAGCTTTGAACTAATTTTTCCATAATGAAAGTTAAATCATTATTTCATTTGTAGACTAAGACATCAAGACCATCATTTGCATCTAAATCTATTCTGCTGTGTTAGATGACACACCTAAAACGTTTAAAATACATTTTATCCTTTCTATCACCATTTTGGTACAGTAACTTTCCTCTTTTCTATATTAAACCTTTAAGACTGACCTGTAAATTTATGCTGCCATCATTTGCTAATCTAGACGAAAATTTTTCTCTCCCATAGCTTTGAGAATGTACCTTCATCTTTGGTATGACCTCAGTGAAAACTCCAGTGGAAGAAATGAACCTCACCTCTGTTCAGTTGTCCCCCTAAGAACATCACTCACGGGCAATGAAAACAAAGTCATGCTGCATCAAGTCTGCAGATACACATTTTTATTCAATTTATCTCTGTCTATGTGGACTGTTACCTATAGCTGTGGACGCTAAAGGGAATTCCAGCTCAGCTCTCATTTTTACTCCAGGAGCTATGTAGCCACTTACCTTCCTAAGATGACTCCTGGCAGCATCCATACAATCTAGGACTTGGGCTTATAAAGCTGTCAATGCCAGGACTTTGGGTAAATGAATTAATCTGCCTTCCCACCACTATTATTCTGTTGTTCCAGCACATTGTATTCTCCCTTGTCCCTTGAAAAAGCACTATTTCCTACTTAATTTTAAAAATGTTGTCCACCTGACTGTTCCATCCCACACTTAACCACATTTATTCTCTTCATTTTATCTGATGCACATATATCTGTACTCCACATCCTAAGTAGGATCTCACTTCCCTGTTCTATAATGATTGTAACAACTCTTAATAGATGATTTATTTAAGAACTTTTACCTCAAGATTGTACCTCTTTTTTCCCCACTGATCAAAGCTATTCCTTGATTTTTTGTAACTTTTCCCCCTCAGAATAAGTGGAGCAACATATGCTCATTCAGATTTTTAGCTGATGTTCATCAGTCTGGTCTCTTTAAATTCTCTGTTTTTAGAGTATTATCTTGTTGTAATTTGTGAACTCCCAAAAAGCTCTCAGGATGACCATAATTGGTCCAAACACTTTCATGGTTAGACTGCTGCATTATATATATCCAAAGAGATGTAGCATATGTATATATGGCATTTTCCTTTCCAAATGCATTTCTATCAGTCTGTATCCATTCACATAATGCTAAGAGAAATGAATGAAAAAACCCCCACATTTAAACAAATTATCTTTTCTCAATTATAAGACTGGAAATGTGCTTTTACAGAGTTTATTTGGCCAACTCCTTTCATTAGCTTACTCTGTTAGCAATTCAAACTCAACATCCTGCTGTATTTTTAGAATACACTGCTTTTTTTCTTGGGCACAATCATGCATGATATTTTCCCAAAATCAAGTCCCTCTCTGAAATTATTTTTCTCTATTTCACAGTTATTTTACTTGGGTTTACAGCTCTTACTCTGTCATCTGGGTACACATTCTCAAAGCTGTTGAGGCCAATATAGGTATCTGTCTCCAACAGCAGGTCAGTGGCCTTATTGCAATATTTTCCTTGTCTCCCTGCAGCTGCAATATACTGTCATCTGCAGCTTTGCTGGGGAAGAGAGCAAAGAGATAAAACAGAAATGCTTCTAGGGAAGGTACAAAAAGAAAACTAGGTAGAAAATTAAGAATGAATGTGAGAAAGATAAAAATATTCAGGAGACAGATCTCTTTGCTCACATGCCTCAGCTCATTGATTATATCCACAATAAGCCACCTACACAGTCACAGCTTCTAAATTGTATATGGATTTAAAATATTGACACCAAGAAGCTGTCAGATAGTTCTTGATAACTTGTTAAGAAATGTTAAAGGAAGGAATATTAGGAAAAATATTAGGCAGGGATAGAAATAAAGGAAGTGAATAATTTCATATTAGTAACTTCTATATATTTACCTTTTATATAGTTCCCTGGGAAATTACAGTAAACTGTCCCCTGCCTCAAGCCTCTTTCAAAGATCATGCAAATTCAAAACTAGCCTATATAATTTTTTTGTGTTAAGGAAAAAGCCCACCAAGTGGTGGGCATATTGAGCATATCTCAATTTTCAAAAATTATTAAGAAAAACAGTTCAAACTGAAGAGTAGCAATTGCAGTGGATATCATGAAAAAATTCCTTGGTAACAAACATATCTTGTCCTATTAATTTCATTGTTATTGTATGTGTAAATAAAATGGGTAATTATATATGTAAATAAAATGAGGCCCAATGAAATCTCTACTTCAAAATATTTTCCCAAGGGAGCCAATTATAAGTTCCTTTACTCAACACACTAAAATGCTGCAGCATAAAAAAAGTTCTAACAGGCAGCATACTATACTAGATTATTCACCTTGAAAGGTCATTTCCATATCTGATTTCTACAAGTCGAGGATC
The DNA here is from genome assembly GCF_014805655.1 of Passer montanus. NCBI lineage: Eukaryota > Metazoa > Chordata > Aves > Passeriformes > Passeridae > Passer > Passer montanus. The sequence continues at coordinate 6,325,463 of NW_024367708.1, read as the reverse complement.
TATAAAACCATCAATTTTCAGGGGCTGTCACCCCCATTTCCTCACTAGTAATTTCTGTTATCACTGGAAAATGAAGTTACCAATAAAAAAATACCAGTGAAAAGTTGCTAGTTATTTGCATTTAAAATGCAGATCTTTTATTCAAACACTGCTATAACATATAACATTTCCTAAAAAACCACACTGGTTTGCATACAATTTTATCCAAGTAAAAATATATTGCAATGTTAATTCCTGAAAAGAAAAATAAAATTGCAAGTTGATGCACTTTTATTCCTTTCTGCTCTTATCCTAATCTAGTATAAGAGTACAGACCTGATGCAATTCTATCATGTAACTAGATGGTGCAAGATCAAATGTCTTCTGTTGCACTGTTAAAACAAAATCAGGACTATGTTAATTATTAATAGTTCAACCTGTCCTGTTCTCATGAATGGGCCTCTTAGATGCATGTGCAGTAAATGAGGATTAGAAAATCAATAAATCAATAAATAAATAGATAAATAACCCAAATATATTGAATCCAGGTGTTTTTCATAATTTTATCTAGTCTACCATATTTATCTAATTTATGGGGGTTTCCTTAGAGTTCTGCTTATGTTTTCCACAAAAAATTTATTTTTCTGTTATCCATGAAAAGAACAGTAATATGTTGACGTCCCATGAATTGTGAGGAAACAAAATTATTAATTTTAAAATAAAACAAATCTCTGAAATTGCAGAACACAGATACCTGATTCTTACTTATGATAACATTATTAACTAATTCCACTCAGAATACAGGTAAGTAAGTGAAAATAAGCAAGAACACTTCTGTTATTCCAGCATTTGTTAACTTGTATTTTTTAACATGTGCACAAGATTTCTTGAGGCTTACTTGGAAAGTGAGAAAATATGAAGAATAAAACAAGATCAATAAAAACAGTGACAATAGAAATGAAAAATTAATTTCCACATTAAAGTTTTAAATATAGGCTAATAATAAAACATCCACTTAGGTGGTTTTCCAGTCAGAACGAACATCTTGTAGAACACCAGTTATCATAAATAAGGAATTAAAAACTAGGTGCTAGAGAGGGGAAAATTTTGGTTTTTACATAACATTGAAGTATGTAAGGTTTCTCATCATTCTCACACATGCACGCTCTTTCAAGCCGGTCAGTTTTGCCTAGCTTGACAAACTTCCAAATTAATTTCATAGCTCTGAAATACATAAAACATTCAAGTCTCTGTGTATCTCTTCAGGCATTTGTGCTGGTTTTGGCTGGGGTAGAGTTAACTTTCATCACAGTGGCTGGTATGGGTCTCTGTTTTGGATTTGGCTGGACATAGGGCTGGCAATATGGAGCTGGTTTTGTTATTGTGAGCAGGACTTACACAGAGCCAAGGACTTTTCTGCTTTTTATAATGACACACTGGGGAGGGAGTTTGGGTGCTTGGGAGGTTGGGAGGTGACACAGCTGGGACAGGTGACCCCCAATGACCAAAGGAATATTCCAGACTTTATGACATCATGCTCAGTATATAAACTGGGGAAAGAAGGAGGAAAAGTGGGGATGTTTGGAGTGATGGTGTTGGTTTCCCCATGTCACCCTTGCTTGTGAGGGGGCCCTGCTCTCCTGGAGATGGCTGAACACCTGTCTGCCCATGAGAAGCAGTGAATTAATTCCTGCATTTGCTTTGCTTGCATGTTTTGAGGCTTTTGCTTTCCCTATTAAATTGTCTTTATCCCAACCCATGAGTCTTCTCATTCTCTCCCCAGTCTCTCTGCTGGTAGGGGAGTGAATAAGCAGCTGCACAGGGCTTGGCTGCCTGCTCAGGTTAAGCCACAACAGAATAATGAAAATGCATCAAAATGCTTTGAAGAGTGATGTACAGTATTTTATTTCTTTATAGAAATTGCTGTTCTCTAGTTCTTACAGCTACACTAATTTTCCTTGTTGTTCTAAACATATTTTTGTAGTCTATACTTCTACTGACTTAAATAATGAGAAAAGTGTATTTCACTTTCTGGTTTTTTTGAGCTTCTAAGTTTTTACTTCTGCTTTTCACTACCAGTGCTACCTGACCACACTCATTCATTGCTATTCTCAGAGACAAGTTGTAATCTGTACTTTCCCAGTGTCCCAGGTTGCCTATGGTATTGTTTATATTTTCAGTTTTAAGAACTGATTTTGCACATACCAAGGTCATTGGAAGTTAGGGACTGAAAGGAGTAACAATGAACTCAGGACTTTACATGGAAAACTGGGTAACAGGCTTGCATTAAAAAATACAAATAACACTAAAATGTGCTCTCAATAACTCATTAGGAGTTGAGGGGTTGCCATGAAGACATACGTGGTCAAAACCAGACTCTGAATGGAAATATAAGATGTGTCAGAAAGAGTGATGGAGAGAAAAAAAATTCAAAATGCAAGGAAGAAAAGAAAAAAAAAGAAAGTAAATAGAACAGCAGGAAGGAGAAGGGATCCAATCCATTCCATTAAATGAGTTGACACTAAAATTAGCAAGACATTTTATTTGTAAGCAATAAGTTTTTAATTTTTATATCATATGGTTTAATGAAAATGTAAAAATCCTGAGCCAGTGGTCTTCATCAGTTCTGACTGATGAAGGAATTTTGAGAAATAATTTTTTTACTTCTTGTTAGCATTTTGTATGAAATCTGAAATACCAATGTTGTTTGTACAAAATGTTCTTAATTGATCATGCTCAGAACCCAAAATTTAGGATCACTGCACTTAATATTAACTTCAAACACATTGCATAATGAAGCTGAAGTTTCTTATCACATGGAACTACAATTTCCTGTATTTCCTTTTGTTTTGCACTGCACATTATTTATCTCTTTGTGACCTATGAAGAACTTACCCAGAAAATTTTATTTAGGGAGGTATATTGATCTTAGTGTTGCCAAGGCAGCCAGGCTAGGTGTAATGAATGTAATGCTCACATTGAGTGAGTATTACATAAAAATGGAGAAATATTTTTCCAGATGAAGAAACTTAATTTACCCAATACAGAGCTGTACAGACAAAGAAAAAGATAATTTTCCAACACCTGGCTTAGGAGAGATGTTTGAATAAGTTTTTGTTAGTGCTCTTTGGTGTTAATCAGTTGCTATGAATACTTATTTGATAACAATGGTATAAAAGTTTGCTGTCATATGCAATCCTACAGAAAAAAATCCAATTGTTTCAGAAGATACCACCTTCAGCTGTTAATTTAAGGTTATACAAAAACATAGTCAAATTCTAGTTTATCTGAGCTAGCCCACCTTAGTTCACTTTAAGAAACCTTGGGAGAATACACTGCTGCTCTTAGGGCTCAGTACTAATTTTCCAAAGTGCTCTAATTCAATTCACAGTAGGTTGTCTCTCCATACCTCCATCTTCAATCCAAAAAAATGGAGTGAAATAATGTTTTTTCTTTAAGGAGCACCATCTCCCAGCTCAGAAGACTATCAGGGGTGCATAAACACCTAGAACTGGCCCATACCTACTTAGCACACATAAGCAGTTCAGTCACTGGGATACCAGTCTCTGCCTTCCAGGTTCTAACCACATTACTAAGTTCAAAATTGCTCTTTTATTGTTTCCTCAGCAGCATAATAAATCTTGAATTATTTTCTGCCAAGTAAATAGTAGAGCTTTGAAAGAAATGCCTTTTGCCACCATCCTCCTCACATCCCAACAGTGAGGTCACCCCTCAGAAATAGGAGTTCTTGGCTTGAATCAGTGAGTCACTGATCATGAAATCTGAGACAGCAGCAGCAGTCAAGATAGTGAAATCTGATGATGATTCTTTAAGACATACATGCCTAAAACTTTTGCTCAGAAGTGATAATACTAGCATCTAAATGACTCACCTTCCTTTCTGGTGGGAGATATTTATGTGCATACACATAATTATATAAACATGTATTGCAATATGACGTCTTTATGCATTTCTTGGGGAAGAGATCTTTTCTTTAAGTAGAAAACTGAAGAAATAAAAATGCAATGTACCATGAATATTGTGTTTTTCCCTTTATGGCAGTACATTATATGTACTAGAAGGCCTTTGCAGTAAGATTCAAGCTCATTTCAGATCTCATCTTTCTTTAATTAAGGTAAATTAGTTGCTCATTCTCCACTGAAAATTAATTTTATCTTTCATATCACAACTAGCTTGGATTTTTAGATAATAATGGAGATTTTTTTTTTACTAAATCTTTAGTAGTTCACTTCCATATGCCTCTATAGAAGCTTTGTTTTGCAATAAGGTCAATTCTTGTTATCACTTCCAGGTGAGCTAAGAGGTCTTTTCTATCACTGCAGCCATTCCAAGTACATAGCTCCTTCTATTTCAAAACATGTGACTAATGAACAGTCCTTTGACATCATCATTTTTGCCCCTAATGTTATGCTGGAGAATATGCTTTTTCAGCCTCACTGACAACAGGAGGATCATCCCACCTCTTCCTTTCAACACCTTATGTTTTAAATTTTCAAGCAGTTTATTTACTTTCAGTTTTCCCAAGAGATATTTTAATCTTGTTCAAGTTCCATCAGCATCCTGAACTGGAATATGACTGAAGATTCAGACAGTTCCCAGAAAAGCCTGTCAGGAATCTGGATTAACACTTGCACCATGAGAACTTGTGTAAATTAAATGCCTTCTGCGCTCATCCTTCTTTGATTAGCCTCTCAGATATGACATGTATGCTCAAAACTATGCAACACCCCAAAAAAACCCCAACAAAACAAAGAAAACAACAACTACAGAAACAAAACGAACAAGCAAGCAAAACCCCAAAAAGTACTGGCAAAACAAACCAATAAAAAAACCAAAAATCCCCTTAGCAACTTGTAAGCAAGAACATGAGTGGCTGTGGGTTATAGAAACTGTGCAAATGTGACAACAAAGCTGGTAATGTGGTACTTGGTTTTCATTTTGGTGGCCATCACAAAACCAATATGTATATTTTACCACATATAAAAAGACACTAATTAATCTATGAAGATAAATCCATCCAACTCTAATTTTCCTGTTCCAGCTAAACTTGGTTATAATCCCAAATGATGGGTTAAAATATGAAAAAGTAAAATAATTTGGCCTATAGGTCTATTTAAATAAAATTGCCTTACTTGATTGTTAGAAGAAAATAGATACCATAGAATATCCTGAGTTGGAAGGGATCTCCAGGGATTATTGATTCCAGCTCCTGGCCCTGCACAGGAGATATATACACTGTCTTTTACATGGAATTCAAGACTGTGCACTTAAAAGACATAAAAAGACATTTCTGAAAAGCATAACAAGACATTTCTATGCAGCCGGTGAAGGCACCAGAGCTTCAGAGAAGGCCAGAACTCAGGTACATTTCTAAATGCTTCTACTTTGTAGCAGCATGCTCCATGAAGTCAGATACATTGGTTCCTATTCTGAAGCTCCAAATTCCTTCCTTTCTGAGCACATGATTTCCAGGTCAGCAGCCCAAATTTCTTGTACAGTGCTCATAGGCACAGTTGCCTAAAAGCATCTAAGACCTCTAACTCTAAACAATTAAGATTTTTATTGCCTACAGCCTCTGCCTGTAACAGCATTTCCTTTCAAAGCCTCTAGAGTCTTAACATTGTAAGCTGTTTTTTGAACTGCTCCTTTTCCAGTAATTCTGGCTTTTTTTCCATTTTCTCCTTCAGGACCAATGCCAAAAAATTTACTTTTCTGGAAAACCATTTGTCTAAGGAAATGCATTATTTGATTTATATCTTAAGTTCTATATTTTGTGCTCTAGAATGACCCTGGTTGAGCAGGGAGCTTGGACCAGATGACCTGCTGTGGTCCCTTCCAACCTGACCCATTCTGTGATTTTTTATTTATATCATATGTGTTAATGCTGATAATTAATAGGCTAAGGCCAGTCTTTTCATACTCTCCTGGATTACAGAAAGTACATTAAATCTTGGAAGCTTGCAGAAGTTAGCAGTTCTGTCTCCTCTTACTGTCAGATCTGTTCATCCCAGAAATCAATAAAGGTTTGAAGAATGTATTTACCCCGAACACACACACGTGAAAGTTTATGAATGAGAAGCAGCTGTAATTTAAAACTGTGCCTGCAGACAGATGTCATGAATTATTTTTAGTAGTTACAATAACATCTTGGGCAGAAGCCTAAAAAGCACTTGCATATATACTTGTACATATAAATCCAAATCTGAGATTCGCATAATCTTTCCTCAGTTTCTGCATAACTCTTTAAACTCCACATGTTCCCCACATGTCCTGAATTTAAATGCATGCCTAAAAGAGCAAGTCTTAAAAAGTCAAGTGTTTTGGCCCAAGCCTCCCTGTGACCAGCAATTAAGCTGTCCTCTGCCTTTGTCCGTGTCAAGCTCTCTGAGGCAGTGAAAGCTAGGTGCAGGCACAAAATGCAGGTGTGGCAATCCCTGTCTTTTGAAATAGGTCAGTGGAAGTGTCAGGCTATCAAATGTTATATCAGGCAACAGTTAATTGATAAAAAAACACCTGCCCAGTGATAAACTATGGGATCAGGTTCTTCACAAAATGGAATGACATTTCCTGTAAGATAATGTAATGGTTATATGGTTTGCACAGGAGGAAACTCAATAAACTTTTTATGGTGCAATAAACTTTGAAGTTCTTGCTGCAATAGCAGGCACCTCTTTGGGAAATGAGATGGAAAGCATCTGCTCTCAAAACAGACCATCCGCTGTTTAGGCTGACTCTCTAGAGATGCAGATTTGAATCCCTCAGGGATGATGATGGTATCCAAGCCAACCAGCTGCTTCTTCCCAAATGCTCCAACGTGGAAGGGTAACATCACATAGCACACTCTGACAACGCAGCAAGGAGAGGCATCACTAACAACTCTCTGTCTCGTTAATATCCTTCTATCACATTTTAAGAAGGGATTAGTTCTTCTCACGTGCATTAGGCTTGCTCAGTTCAACTGTAATTGATTAGGCCAATGGGGACATTAAACTCAAAATTGGCGGATAGACACAGATGGTATTCAGCCTGCTCAAGTCTATTTCTATAATGTAGATGTTCTACATTTAAAAGAAGTCTGAGGGCTTCTGTTACTTTACAGAGAGATAACTGGCCCAGTCACTGGACTCAAGGAAGCTGTTGATGTCATCCTGGGGTGGACACCCACACTTCATCATCTGAATATATCTCCAGCTCTGGATAGCTATCAATCATATCTTGCTCTAGATATAATAGATGCTCTAGATATAATATATTGCTCTAGATATAATATATTAGATATAATATACCTAGTTCACATGCAGAAAACACCCCTAAAATGGATAGGTTGTATCCTTCCTTAGCTGCAGAAAAAAATTAGGATGAAAAAGAGACAGGACTCTTATGCAACTGGACTTGCATGGGAGTAAGTTCAACATCATCATCTAAAAAATATCCTCAGGGATAGAAGCCAGGGAGTCAATTGTATCTACTGAGCAGACTCACTGGGTACAGATAATGTAAAAGAGAATATTTAATTTCACAGAATTGCATGAGTAATGAGTCTGACCCCATACATTTGTTTAATGACTACCTACACGGCTTGGAGAGTGGTCCCAAATTAAAGGTCAGCATCTGATTCACCTGACACTGAATTTACTCTGATTGGAGTCAGACAAACCCAGAGCTGTTCACTGGCTTACATCAGTGCTTTCCAGCTCTTACTTTCTCTCTGTGAGAAAAACATTTTCAAGCTTTCCAGATGATTGCTGACAACCCTTTAAAGACTTGAAAAACCAGTCAGTGAGTCATGTTTGTTGGGATGCTAATTAGTACTGATAATTAGTGCTTTATATTGTCTTTTATCTTCAAAGCACTTAAGAAATGCTGACTTGGCATTAATTCTCACACTGTCTTGTCTAACCTTGCTGAGTAGACTAACAATTGAACAGCTGATTCAAAAGAAAAAGAAAAGGAAAAAAAAAAGGCCAAGAGAGAGCACCTCAATATCTAGTTCCTACATGTGCTCTGTAATATTGTCATAAGCACAGAACTCTGCAATCGGTCCCTACTCTGGGCAGAAACTGACCATATCATAAGTTCAGACATGGCTGAATAAATTCCTTAAACTTTAAAAGGGATTTATCTGTCATGTATACGTTTATGTTTATTTATATTTCATAGTGTGCATCCACACACTTTTTTTATGACTCCAGCTCTTAGGTGCTTGAATACTCCATAGCTCCAGACAAAGCGTTAGTCCTTATGTCTTATTTGCAAGCATAAATTTTAATATTTATCAATGAACCCAACATCTAGCTGCTGTGAAATGCAATTTCTGTTTTGTAGGGGCAGCCTTAAATGATTCATAGAAGTGAAGTTCTGGAAAGTAGCTCAAAGATCATTGTTGTGCTCATAGAGAAGATCAGATTTTATTTTTTTAACCAAAAACATATTGACCAATTTCTCTTTCTAGAAGCATTAACAACAGAGTGAACAGAATGGAAGAGTATATAGGGCTGTTCAGGGAAGCTTCCAAGGATGAAAATTTCATTACATTTCTTGGCAATCTATTCAAGTGCATAACAATTTTCACCCTGAAATTTTGTTCCTCATGTTCAGTTACGGTTTTCTTTATGGCAACCTGTGGCAATTAAATACCTCTTGTCTTTTTGCTGTTCACCTCCCACGAGAGTCTGGCTTTACAAGGGAGTTTTGGGTTACTGAAGACAGAAATTTAACCCCCTTTTAACTTTCTCATCTCCAGATCAAGCAAATCCAATTCACACCATCTCATACAATATGTGCTCCAGTCACTTAATCCTCTTAATGACATTTTGCTGGACTAACTTTAGTACTGCAAAGCTGAACACAAATATACCAGATGTAGCCTTCGAAATGCCAGGTAAAGGGGAATAAATACTTTCTTTAACAGCTTTGACCTGTTACCTACACTCTAATCTGGTGATTCACATTCAGTTTTTTGGCCACCAACACCCCAAGGTCTTTTTTGTAGTGCTGCTGCCTCAGCAGCATGTGTTGCTGCGTGCATTTGTTCTGTCCCAGATAGAGGATTTTGCATTTGCTTTTGCTAAACTCCATGAGGTTTGTCTCATGAAAGTATTAAGTAGAATCATCCCGATACTGGCCCCTGATTGTGCTGGTTTTGGCTGCGGTGATCTTTGTTGTAGCTGATTTGGGCTTATGTTTTGGAATTCTGATGGAAACAGTGTTGATAACACAGGGATGTTTCAGTTATTGCTGAGGAGTGCTTACAGAGTGTCAAGGTTTTTTCTGCTCCTCACCCCACACCACCAGTGAGGAGGCTGGGGGTGCACAAGAAGTTGGGAGAGGACACAGCTGGCACAGCTGACCTCAGCTGACCAAAGGGATACCCCACACCATATGATGTCATGCTTAGCATTTAAAGCTGGAGGAAGGAGAAGGAAGGGGGGATGTTTGGCATGATTGTGTTTGTCTTCCCAAGTCACCATAATGCATACTGGGGCCCTGTTTTCCTGGGGATGGCTGAATGCCTGCCTGCCCACGGGAGGTGGTGAATGCATTCCTTGTTGTGCTTTGCTTGCATGTGCAGTTTTCTCCTTTGCCTATATCTCAATGCATGAGTTTTCTCACTTTTACCCTTCCAGTTCTCTCCAGAATCCCAGCACGGGGGAGTGAGCAAGCAGCTGTGTGGCACTGAGCTGCCAGCTGGGATTAAATCACAATACTGAGGAATATCACTGCCAGTTAGACTTCAATTTGTTGACCACCAACCCAAAGCCTGTTTCAGACAGTTTTCTATCCAGTTTGTGTTCCATCCAGTCTGCATCTCATCTTCTAGGCCACATGCTTGTTATGGGAGGCTATTGTCAAAGGCCTTGCTTGTTTCAAGGCAAATGACGTACACCACTCCCTCCTGCCCGTACAAAGAGTCAGTAGCATCTAAGGAGGCAATCAGTCAAGCATACTTTGGCCTTGGTAAATCCATGCTGTCTGTTCCCAAACACATTCTTGTCACATGCTTGAAAACATTTTCCGTGAGGTCTTTCTCTGTAATCCTCTGAGAGAGTGAAGGGAGACTGAGTGATCTATTGTTCACTTTATCATTCCTCCTGCCCTTTTTGAAAAGCATGTAACATCTGCTTTTTCCCAGTCATCAGGGACCTCCTTCAATCACCATGAGCATTCAAAGACAATCAACAGTGGTCTCACAATGATATCTGTGCTCTTCTACCTTTCCTCATAGTTAAACTTTTTTAACACTCTTACCATTCTTTTGATTTTTTCTGAACACTTTCCAGTTCATCTAAGGTTTAGAAGAACACAGTGACCAACACAGGACATGGTGCTCCTACTATTACATACCACGACACTTTGAAATGAAGAGCATCGTTGCATTGTTGACAAATGCTGCATTTTTGATTCATGATAGATCCCACACTAAGTGGAAAGTACTGAAGTCCACTAAGGCAAAACAAAGACATTTCTGATTCATAATAAAAAGCTCATATTACCAGGCAATGCCTTTCTCTCAGGAGAGATTCAGGTTTCTAATATATTGAGTTCAATGAGATTTCATGATTTATAGCATCCATCGTGATCAGAATGATAAAATCCAGTGTCCTTGATAAAGAATTTTGTGACACAGAATTACTACAGATGAGCTAATAAAAATAATTCTGTTGTTATATTAGATTCATTATATATGTCTGCCCTACCATAAAATGTGGAAATATTCTACTTCTTCCCCAAACTAGGTCACAATAGTATTTTAGTAGCTGTTTCAGTTCATTTTGCATCTAATGTTGAATGCTTATTCTGAACTCCAGAGTGTCTATATTTATTAAATTAAAATTTTAAATGTTCAATGCAAAACAAAAAAAAAAAAAGGAAGGAATGTATTTGTAATCCTCACTCTGCAGCTTCAGCTGTTCATTTCACCATCTAATTAAAACATCATTTCAATTTCTCACAGAAAGATACTATCAGTTACAAGATACCTAGAAGTAATTTGACTTGATGTTTATATAAGACAACTAAATAAGCAGATTGTCACAGTCTGCAGGAAGGGAACATGAAATATTACCTGATCCAGCCTTGGCCAGGAAAGGGAGCCTAGAAATTGTGGTAGGCAGACCAGCAGGGATGGACAGTGTCTTGGCCTTGATAGAGTACACAGGAGGATTCAAGCTGAGACCATGGAAACAGGATGCTAAGGAGAGTAACATCTAGCAAAGTTATGGAGAGGTGCATGGATTCATGGGAAAGGTTATGGTGATATGCTCATGCCAAAGAAGGTGATGTTCCGAGCTCTTGTTAGAGATTGGTTAGTTATGTTCTCCATATAAGATAATGTTTGTCATTCTTGTTGTTCACTGGTTCCCTGCCCTCAGCCAGCACTGTGTCTTGTCATATTTTCCCCATTTTGAGGTCTTTAAAGTAACCATATATTGCATGTGGCTTATTCTTTTATTTGTACATTATTAAAGTTTTGCTTTCTGGGCTTACTTTGTTGTTCCCGCTTCTTTGTCACCAACGTTAGCTGACATTCCTGCAGGCAATTACATCACGAGTCCGTGTCACCAAGGGTCCATTGTCACTCCCAGAGCTGGACCAGGCAGCAACAGATATTGTCTAGAGTCCTGTTGCATTGCATCTTGAAAAAAATCTCCTGTGATAAGGACTCTGCTGCATCCCTGCGAAGATTGTTCCAGTGACTGACTGGTCTCATTGGAGACACTTTTTCCTTATGTCAGGATGAAACCTCTCCCGATGTTACTTGTACCCATTGCCCCTGGGAGCCCTTCTCCATGGGGCTCGTAGTGAAAAGAGAGACTCTGTCCTCTTTGTAGCTGCTCTTCAGGTACTAGAATACCATGATGAGGTCCCTCCTATGTCTTCTCTCCTCCAGGGTGAAAAGACCTAATTCCTTCAATCTTTCCCAACAGGGCAGGTTCTCTAGCCTTTTGATCATCTTCTTGGCCCTTCCTTGGACCCTCTCCAGCCTGTCTGCATCTTTCTTGAATGGTGAGTACCAGGTCTGCACACAGTACTCCAAGTGTGGCCTAAGACTTGCTGAATGCAGTGGGTGACCACATTTCTATCTCTGCAATTAAAGCCTTCATGGATGCAGCCCAGGACTTGATTTGCCTTTGTTGCTGCAGCTTGACTCGTGTTCATATTGTGGTCCACCAGGACCCCCAGGTCTCTCACAGAATGGTTGCTCCCAGCCACACAGATCGCAGCCTGCACTGGGTTTTTTTGGTTATGTCATCCCAGGTGCAGAACCTTGCACTTGCCCTCGTTAGACTTCATACAGTTCTTGCTGGCCCACTCTTCCTGCTTGTCCCTTAATCCGACAAAGGGCTCTCCCTTCTGACAAGTCCATCTCATCATCCAGTGTGGCATCATCAGCAAACTTGGTGAGCCTGTTTTCAATCCCTTCATCCAGATAATTTATGAAGATGTTTACCAGCCTGGAGCCCAATATTGATCCCTAAGGGACCCTGCTGGTAACAGACTGCCAGCCTGGGTAAAAAGCATTGATCACCACCCTCTGAGTGCAGCCTGTCAGCCACTTTGCTGCACATCTCATAGATCACACATCCAGTCTGTATCTTGCCAGTTTGCGTAGGAGAAAACTGTGGGAAACAGTGTCAAATGCTTTGTTGAAGTCCAGGCAAACAACATCCAATGCACTCCCCATGTTGACAGAGGATGTTATGTTGTTGTAGAAGTGTTCAGGTTAATCCAGGGTGATTCACCTTTGGTGAATCTGTGCTGATTTTTCCCAGTCACCTGCTTCATTTGGGGGATAGTAGTTTCTGGGAGGACTAATTCCATTATTTTCCCAAAAACTGACGTAAGACTAATGAGTGTGTAGTTTCCTAGGTCTTCACTTTGGCCCTTTTTGTAGACTGGTTTGACAATGCATTTTAAAATGCTTACACTAAAATTAAATTTATACCGATAAATAAAAAAGGTTGATTTCTCTTTCATTTGCTAATATTATTGATTCTTACATGATTATGGCTACTGCTAAGTAGCTTTTCATTGAATTCTTCTCTGCCTCAAATATTAAATTTGGGGAATTAGGTTTTGACTGTGTTTAGAAATTGTCTCATGAGTATTTATGAAGAAATATCAGTACTTTGAAAGTTGTTATAAAGTATAGTCTACACTGTATTTTAATGAGGTCATGTAAAATTCAGATATTAATACCTTCATGTTTACTGCTAAATAATTAATTTCTAAGTGTACTATCAGATGCAAACCAAAATAATATTCAAATAGATCTTAATTTTCAATAAAATGATCTTTAGAATTTTCTTTATTTAAAATGTAGAAGCAAACTCTATAGTGGTTTATTCCTCTAATCTTCTCCTCTTATACAGTTTCAAAGGAAAACATTGGAGAAACAATTGGAATCATATTTTACATTGTATTGAAATGGACTGATATAAGATCACCACTTTTTATCTATTCTCCTTTTTGAAGGTGAGAGAAACTTGATATAGAGCTGCCACCTGAAAGATTTTCTGCATGTTTCAAATATTCTGGGTCCATGTCCTCTATAATCATATAAAAGCCCATCTAGAATTTTCAAAATAGTCTAAATATTTAGAATACGCTGAAAATGTCAAACTTTAATTCTAAACAGTCTTTCCAACTACACACCGTACATCATATTTTATCTGTCTCTGATCAAACATCAAGAAGATCACTAGTATCATTTTACTACAAATCAGCAGGAACAAGGAATATTTCTTTCTTCTCACTGTTCAACAAACAGCAAATTGGCAAATCGTTTTGCATAAGACTGGAAAGTGTACAGGTAGATCAGTTTCTGAGTCAATTTAAAAATACTAAAATAATTAAATTTTCAAAAACTTTGCCTTTTCTTTTCTTTTCTTTTCTTTTCTTTTCTTTTCTTTTCTTTTCTTTTCTTTGTTTCTTTTTCTTTTCTTCTTCTTCTCTTTTTTTTCTTTCTTGTTTTTCACAGGGTGTTCTTACTTTATATTAAATCATTTTCAGCTGTAGGTTTACAGTGGGAAGATTCAGGAGCAGAAACACCCATCTCAATAGCCGCTGAGTTAACAATTTGCACATCTCCTTTCCTGTACAGCACAGAAGTGTCTCTCTGACTTTGGCACATATGAGAAATAATAAAAAAGCCCATAAACTGTTGCTACTCAGCTGCCAAGAACATATTTGCGGCAAACACACATATCCTGGTCCTCTCTGTGTCACAGTGGTTTTTCATTACTTTGATATGAGATGGAAAGAGGCCTGGTGAGGAAGGTGGAGAGCAGCTGAGTTCCCATTTACACAATGGATACCTCTTCCCTGCTACATTTGTCTTTTTAAAAGTATTTTTCTCCTGAGATCAAAATGAATTACCTGTATCATAAACTGATTTATTCTCTTTTTTTTTTTAATTTCTGAACAATGACTCACAGTGGAACCTGAAAATTTAAGTGGTATTTTCTACTGCTTCATTATTCACAGCTATTCTTGGCCTTAATACTTAAAATTGTTAGTAATACTGTTTTCTTTGCTTGTTACCCAACGTTTTTTGGGTTGAAAACAAAAATATAACTATGGGTGTTTCTGGAAGCCTTTCCTGGCAGGGACTGAATGCACCAATCACAGGTAAGCAGTAAAAAAAAAATGCATCTTTTTCAGACGTAAGAGGGATTCCATTTCTTTGCTCTGTGAGAAAAAGTCAATACGTTATCACCATAGCAATGCTTGCTCTGAGCTTAACAGTTTCTGTGAGGAAAGGAAATGCAGGCTGTGATTTTTTGCAGACAGAAAATTATTTCAAATGGGTACCCTAAGAAATATAGCACCCAGTGCTTCATCCCTGTTCTTCATTATATTAACAATGGAACAGCAGATTGCTGAAACTTTCCAGAATGCTAAAAATCACTGAAATCTTGGGCATTATTGAAATACTTGAATATTATCGATGAGATCTTTCTCCATATATTTCATTTCTGCTGCAGCACAGATGGAGAGAAAAATATCTCCCAATGAATTTACTGAAGAACCTATACTTTAGGAATTTTTGTGTTCTTTTGTACTGAATGGGAAAGACACAACAATTGTTTTAGCAAAGACAGCCATTTTCTTGATTCCACTACTATCCTCCAAAAGAGCAAAGACCTGCCATTTTACCTACAAACAAGTTTGCATTTTGTGCTCTTGAAACTATAGAAAGGAAAAAGCCTTCTCAAAAGCAGCATTCCTTCATGGAATTTTCTCAAAAACACTGCAATCTTTAGATGTTCTGTTTAATTAAAACTCACTAAAGTCTAGGGCATATTGTGCATGCAAATAGAAGTGGACTGCAATTAAGTAAAGTATATAACAAACACTCCACTCCCATTGCTCGTAATTATTTGGATTATGAAAACACTCTGAAAACATGTTCTTGTTATCTGCTACTATTGCAGCATCATCAGTGCGGTCTTTTCTAGTTACCAGACAATTTTCTTTGTAACTGTTGGCAAGCAGTACAGGATAGATATCACTCACCCAGTCTCTTATCTATTTGTAACCCAAGGTATGGAGTTCTGGACACAGTCTACAGCTTCACAATTAAAACAAATGCTGAAAAGTCTGTGATGTTCTGCAACATTACGTAACTCTTCATTATAGTGGTGAATTTTATGTGAGGAAGGCCAGAGCTTTTGGAGCTCTGAGAATGGGAGTTGAGTTCCCAAAGCAACTGAGATCCACCCAAGTTCTCCTCAGTTACTACCCGAGATGTGAGACAAAGAGGAAGAAATCAAGACGTATCACAGCAAAGGAAATGATACATCATGGGATGTTGGGGCTTAAGCTATATATGCAAAACTCCAATAATAATTTTTAGTTAACTATTTCAGTAGTTTAATATATTCTCAGAAAAAATTTGAAAAAAACCTCACAAAATGGCATTTCTGTTGGAAGACATGCAGTTTCAATGAAACATTCATTAAAGAAAATACAGAAAAAATCCTATAACTTGAACTGTGGTGTTCTGCCATACCAGAGGCACCTTAGGCTTCAAAATTAAGTATCCTTCAGCTATTTTCATATAGCTCTTGAGAAAAAGGAAGCTAGAGAAAAAAAGATAGATTTGAAGACTATCCAAGTGTCCAGTCTTTTGGTATATTCTCCCAGGAAGTTTTGGTTTACAGCTCTTTCAGCTAGAGGAGGTAATGGGATATGGGTCTCTCATTTCCTAGGCAACTGTGCTAATCATTAGGTTATTCTACATCAGAAAAACGTGAGCCCAGCAGAGTTCTCTGTGCAAGAGACTGCTGGTGCCTACTTTCAAGTGAAAGCTTTCTCAGGTACTCTCTGCTGCTCTGTAAGCTTTCAGTCTGCTAAATATATTTTACTGCAAGTTGGTAAGATGATAAAGGAAACCATAAAAGCAACCACAAAATATATATGATGTATTTGGCCTGGTCACTAACAGAAGAGTATTTGACACTGCGGTTAACAGCATTTAAATAAATCTATTTAAGCAATAACTCGGCCCATGCTGTTCACCTGCCTGCAGGGGTGGGAAGCCAAGGGCAAATGGCACTAACCACCTCGAATCTGCACTGCTTAGTGCTGGCCCCTCAATGAACAGATATGTCTGATGTGGAGGCAATACAACACAGAGACAGTGACTGAACTAGTATTTAAGTACCATGCTCAAGATTACTGTGGCCCTCTTTTATTTCATCACAGATGTACAAGAACACACATAAGTTACTGTTTGTGTTTTCTCTAAGTTTTCAAAATCTTACAAAGGCTCCAAAAGTATTCAGTGAAGAGCTAATGTTAGAAATTTTTTAGATTTTATTTTAATCCTTACCTTTTCTCTTTACTTTTTTTTTAAAATTCTATTTTAAAACCAGCAGTCCTACCTGGAACAAACTCAGAGCCTTCTGGTTCATAAAAGTGCTCTGCAGTCAAAGGATGACCTTGTAACCGAATACAGCTACTCCAAAGACAGGATCAGTTCAAATGTTCCCGCAATGGTGAGCTAATGTACTAGAGATGTCATTTTCAACCTTTTCAACTTTTGGAAGCCTAGCCATTTTCCAGTAGTATATAGAACAACGTAAGCTCGCTGGGAAAGAATCATCCTGCATTTCTTAATTACCTTGGGGTTTATATTATTTAGAAGGAATTTACAGTGCCTAGAAGTCTGTGTGTTAAAGCCTAATGGGTTAAAGCCCATTACGCTGGACAAACATCTCTATAACTCATTCTGCAGTCCTGTCTCATGCAAAATTTTCACTAGCCTTTCTTTTCTACTTAAGTGAGAGGTCTTGATGTGGTTTTTGGAATCAGTTGACCTCCTGTTTCCTAATTTTTTTTTTTATTTTTTTTTTTTGGTGGAGAAGGTGCCTTCTTACAGCTTGTTTCCAGATAGTGGCTGAATGTCTCTTCTTTCCAAGGCAAATACTTCCCTAAACTCTGTAACAGGAAAGGCAACTGGCAGATGTGTGTACAAACAAAGCAAATTAAAATTACACTGGAACCTATATTCACCTAGGCTCATTTCATCTTGAAAACATTCTGGTTTGCATTTGATTTATTCTCAAGGTAACATAAAAATTAAATACATTTATTCTGAAAAGCAACTGAATAATGAGCCAGTGTGAATTCCCTTGAACCACTTCATGAAATGTATACCATCAATACCACCATTTATACTATTTATACCATCTAAATCTAATGCATTTTTAGCATAACAATCTCTTCCTAGTCATCTTTTAAGTGCAAAAGCTGAGATTTTTCTATGGCTAAGGGATGTCACTTTTGCAAGAAAAAAACACAGTAGGCATAATAGAACATGAAATACACCTGCCAGCTGTCTCAGGAAACAAAGCTGTAGAGAAATGTAAAAATATGACCTGTTCTTAAAAAAAAAAGTGACAACAATTGTTTATTTGTCTTTCTTGGAAGTACTACCCAGGAATCCAGTCATGAGGAAGATACACTCAGCAGCAGTGAATTAATGAATCCCAAAGGGAAATGGGAAAAAGACAAACTCCAAAGTACCTACCACCCTGAAAACTTGTCCTAAATAAGTCTATCTCCTAATGAAAAAAGGAAACTTGTAGGACATTTCTAATGTCCATTTTATTACAGGACAGACTTAAAAAAATTATTACACTCCATTAACTTACAAAGATATTTAAATGTTATTTGATTTCTGGTGTTTAGACCAAATCAGAAGTACAGAGTCAACATCTGACTCCTCACCACAGAAAGAAAAGCTTCCTACCATGCTTCTACTCACAATCTTCACATACCCTCTAAATGAAATACCTAAGTTTAGGATCAGGTTCTGAACAGAGCTGAGGCTGAACTAAGCCACAATGACTGCACTCAGAAGGTGTTACTTTCACAGAGATTGACATCAGCCTCCCTGCTGTTTCCCATTTATGTTCTTAGGAAGAAATAGCAATTTGCTCCCAGCTGTCTTCCAGATATCTGGTGTTACTTCTGCCTTCCAAGTGGGGCACAAAGAATAAGCACATTGCAAAACAACACTATTTTTAGTCGTTTTCTGTAGTCTCTTTGCTCTTACACGCCTTGCCCTTTTGTTTGAAATGCCCATATAGTCTGACAGCTCTCTCTAACTGAATGTGCAGTCCACAATACTTGGTATGCTTCCAGGAGCCTTCCTAATACTGCCTATTAATGAGGTTATTAATGTCCTAATTGCACTTGTTAATGTCAGGAAAGGGAGCGGTTATTTTGGACAAGAGTTTACATTGTCAATAAAGATATTTTACCAATTTTTTTCACACTTCATATCTAAACACTCCTTCAGCAAGTATTCTCCCAGGGAAACAACCTCTAATTCACAAATAGATCAGGTGCCCTTCTCCATTAACCTTCTGGGATAACGTGCTGTTCCTGTCTCTGCAGGGACAGCCTCGAAGACAAACTCCTTTGGAAAGCTCCATGTAGCTGTGGACAGAAAAGCTTTTCAAAGGTTTCTAAGGCTCTAACGCAGTCTTCCTTCTTCATTACTATCCTGAAAGCATCAATGTCAGTCAAAGAAGCAACAAGCGTGTGGGTAATATTAATTTTTTTAATTTAATTTAATTAATTACCCACTCTTTTACTAAGAGGTTAGTTGTGTACTTTTCAAGTCTTTCAGCAGGATGTCCCTTAAGATATGGATAGATTTAAAAAGTCCAGAGAGATAGTTTGAACTTTATCCTTGAGCTCCACGCTGTATGTCTGGGTTAAAGAGCAATGCAGATAATTGCCAAGCCAGGAAGGGGTTGGCTTGCAGCAGTTGCAAGATGCATGGCTTGCACTGAGCTTCCTGACTCAACAGACAATGTAGACACAGCACATTCATGCACAAGACCAAATTCAACCTTAAGTTCTGTGGGTATATGGAGTGAGAAGTTAGTAGTTCCCTCTTCTTTGCATTCCTGGGCAATTGTTGCATGATTTGGGCTGTGGTAAAAAAGCCAGACTGACATTTTATCAGATTGACATTTTCAGCCCACTAAATGGAAAAAAGATTTTGAGTAAATTGCTTTTAGTCTACTAAAGCCCATCCTGAGCAGTGCTGAGGTGACAAGTTCCACACAGACCCAGCAGTCTCAGAAACTCTGTTAAACTTGCCTGGGACTAGACAAAGGGATTCCCCTCAAAGGACTATCATGAGATCATTAGTATACAATTAGTCTAACTTTTCTGTTTTTAACTGACCCAAATCCATTACAGCAGTCTGTTCTGTATCTTCATTGGCAAATTGCAGTTTTCTCCCAACTATGGAGCAACCTGCACAGAATATAGTTCATAGATCCACTCACAATATTAAGTCCTCTTATCTCACAGTCTTCCATCATCTTTCATAAGAATTGCAGCAAGAATCACCTGAAGCATGGTTCTCTCAATGCCAACTACTCAGCCATACTTCAGCTTCCCTATCTCTGATGTATGCTGAGTGATCTCTGTTGGCTCCAGAGTTTCCAGATATTGTTTATGACAGAATTCTGCCATGCCATGTCCACTGACTTAAGATCCATCTAGAACATGTTCATTTCAGTGGTCAGCAAGGGTCTGATTCAGCTCTACAAAGGCACCAAAGGTGCAGGTCTCTCATAGGACTTATGTCATACCTGCAGGTCCTCTGTAGTGGGATATCAAAGACATCCTGAACTCTCTGGGACATCTCATGTGAGGCTCATCAGTTACGTTGGGCAAAAACTCTGGCCTTCTCCCATGAGACCATTCACTCCTAGCAATCGCTGTCAGTTCTTTCAGTATTTTTGCAACAGAAGGGATTGTGTCCTGTCAGATCTTGAGCCAGTAGCACCTCAGGTTTTCACTTAAAACATTTAAATTAATATTAATGCTGAAAACATAAAATTGTGGAGAATATGTTATGAACAGAATACAGGAGAGTATGTGGAGCCAAAAAAGTTCATGGTTTTATGATTTTGCTGTTTCTTCTCATGCATCTTACAGGGGGGCACGGTTAGATGAACTCATGCTCTCCTCTCCAAATGGAGCAACAGGCACAAAAAATGGTGCTGAGGATAATCTGGTCCTTACATCTCTCTATGGGACTACAGAGTCCAGACCACAAGCCTTTTAGTGACAGATTAATAAATTTATATAAAATTATATATTCAAAAGTATATAGATAGATATAGATATAGATAAAAATATAGATATATAGAGATATATCGAGATATAGATACAGATATAGATATAAGATATGAGAAGCTGGACACAGTTGCGAGAAGTGCAACTTCTTGTGTGTTTAAGCTAGAATTCCCGATGTATATCACTGGTTTTGAAGAACAGATTCATCATGCAGATTTCATCATCAACTCAAACTCTGATTAGGAAAAGAAGTCATCTTTCATGGGAAATACTCCAGCAAGATGACTTTTGTTGTGATACTAATTGAAAGGCCCTTCTTAAGAGACAAATATTTTATCTTGCTAGTGTTGAAACCAAGCTAAGGTCCTGTAGCTTGAATGACACCATAAAAGTCTATGAATTTTTTGTATCTATTAACAGGCTTGCAATTTATGCCATCATGGCTTCTGATTAAAGACACTGAGGAAGAGAGAAGACTGAAATATAATTCATAGCACCTCCAGATAGCAAGGGCTAGCCCTCCTTGCAGCTGAGTCATCCAGTGAAAGCTAAGAGTCAAGGCAATTACATTCCCAATACTGCATCTTTGGTCATTTGCCTAAAATTAGTTTGGAAAAAATTTGCACTCTAAAATGTTTCAACACACTGGCTGGTTAAACTACTGCTGACTCTCACAGAATGAACTGCAATCTGCAGAGCAGAAAGCAGAGTTGGGGAAAGCAGAAATACCTCTATTTTGGCTGGTTAAACTACTGCTGACTCTCACAGAATGAACTGCAATCTGCTTTCTGGAAAGCAGAAATACCTCTATTCCTTCCACATAAGTAAACCAAATAACCAGATGAAGCACAGTGTCAAGTTCAGCAGTCTTCCTAAAAGTTTTCCATTCTTGTTATCAACTTCAATCTTAAAAGGAGCACCTTCATTAGGATGTCACATTTTGTTTTTTTTAAACATCATTGCTTTCAGTTTTGCCCAAAGAAAATGAGTTAATCGCTTTTGCAACTATATTTCTTTGGTTAATTTTATGAGACTGACTGGCTGCCCTCTCTTTAATTTGCTAGTATTCTTAAAATTTCACTGATTCATTTCTCTGTCTGTTCTTAATTGTTATTTCTTATGGTGTACCCTTGGTTCTTGT
Source organism: Passer montanus (assembly GCF_014805655.1). Classification (NCBI taxonomy): domain Eukaryota; kingdom Metazoa; phylum Chordata; class Aves; order Passeriformes; family Passeridae; genus Passer; species Passer montanus. Next base: position 6,303,709 of record NW_024367708.1, on the reverse strand, counting down.
TACTGCCTGATAAATTGCAAAGCATGTTTTCATAGTTTCTAAAAAATTCCTGCATGTCAGAATTGTGAGCACTCTCTCTGTGGTTGATACACAAATAAGTATGTTCCCTATGCTTTTGAAAACAAGAAGGGGAGAGGGATGAAGGTTTGCTCTCTACCTGATATGAGGTGGGAATGCAGCTGGACTTTGTAGCTGGACCCGGACATTGGGACATGCCCCATGTTCCAGAGTTTAGATTGCCCTCTGTGCTATTAGTATAGCACAAAGGAAGTCAAATAAGAATATAAAGAATAGAAATTTGTTTTTCTCATGAGGCTACCTTCCCATCGTGTAGTGATGGCTGATCACTTATTTCCAGGACCAATGTTTAAAGCTCTAAAATTTTGGCTGTCAGTTAGACATTGACTAGCTTCAATTCAGTCAACACTCATTTCTTTGCTGCATTCAGTTTGGACTACTCACTTCAGGATTCTTAGAGCATGTTATAGGTTTCATTCAGTAGAAATCTAAAAGCAATCTTAAATTTATTGAACTGCTAGAATCAAAGTTCCAGCCTAATTGCTTGTTTACCTCTAAAACGCCCTAGCAGAAAGCATAGCTTCATGTTAATAAACAAATTACGGAGAAACATATTTCTTAAGACAAATATGTTTCTCTCCTCTTCATACCTTTTAGACTTCCTAAACTACCAAACACACTAACTTTTATGGCATATGTAAAACACTAGATTATCTGCTATTAGCTACACTCATTTAAACTGAATTTGTATTAGCTTTTATTACCAAGCTACTGTGGATAAGTTACTAATATAACTTAACTTCGAACTTGGCTGCTTTCAAATACAAAGCACTAAACATCCAAGACATTCCAGCTTCATAAAGATATAGCTTTCATTTTCTTACTAGATATAGAGTGAGATTTTTTAAATAACTAGTGCCCTTCTGCTAGAAAAGTTTTATTTATCAGCATATCCATAATTCAGTTAATTTTATTCAAATAAAGCAAATTTCTTATACTTAAATTTTCGCTCATTTCACTTCTGCAAAGCCAGACCACCTTGGCAGCTTCATCATAAATTTTATGCAGAAATGTTGCTAATTAAAAAAACTAATTCATTAAGCCTTAAATTTTTAAGTGATATTCCTACACTGTTCTTTAATATTAGGGAAGAATTTACTCCATAAGAGGGCTCACCTTATCTATGTATATATCTAAAAATTGCATGGGACTAGATGGCCAACAGCCTCCTAAAGCCAAACCGAGGTTTGAACTTAGGCAACAATAAATTAAATACCAATTTTCTATTTTTTTCAGAACATAGCAGAAGTAAAACTCTGGAAATTCATGAGGTAAAAAAGATCTGGAGGAAAAAGATTTGTAAATTTGAGAAACAAAGAAAACCCGTTGTGGAACTTCCTAAAACTGGGACAAGCTAAGGGACCAGCTGACACAGCACCTTAAAGCACGAGTCAAAAGTAGTTCCTATTTAAAAAAAAGACCAAAAAGCACAAACACCAAGAACCACAAACCAAAACAGAAAAATTAACTAGATGAGCTGCAGACACAAGTATTCCAACAATTAAGGTCTCAGGACTACAGTGGGATATACCTTTAGCTAAAAGCAACTTGGTGTGGAAAACAAAATGACAGTAGCTGATTGGCAAAACTCTTGAACTCTGAAAAACAACTTTTTCCATTGTTGAGGTCAAGGAATGAGATTAGTAAGGCTTGCTGGAAGACTTTTGGTAAAAAAGAGTTTAGGGGATAAAGAGGATGAATATATTTTGAAGTTACTTGCTCTTACACCAGAACAGAGATATAGCCAAAGGTAAACTGCATTCAATGCTCACCTGTAATCAAAGTAAATGGCCTTCTAAACATTTTAGAAAGACTTGCACCATAAGGCACATCTGCTTTCTTATTTTGCTGCTTTGCATTGCATTGAGATGAGTAAAGCAACTGGAAAACACATCATAACTGCCTGATTAAAGGTTTTATGTGCTATTTATCTGTTTCAAGCTCTAATTAAAATATGGTGGGCACATCTGAAGGGCAATTCTTTCCACCATAAAAACAGGCAGGATGAAGTGCCATTTGGAGATACTCACGTCTTTTCATTTACACTGGAAAGAGCTTGTCTAGTGTAGGCAACACAGCTAACACACACATAGGTAGTTAAAACGAGGGAATCCTGCCTTAAGGATATGGATTATTAGCTGCTTGTGATAGACTGTGATATGTACTTTGTTAGATTTTAAGCCAGATTGGTTTGAGATACCTACCCTTTAGATTACCATTATTAAGTAAAATATTTTTTCCCTTTTTATGGCAAGAATGACTACTCTAAAGAAGGGGCTTTAGGTCATCATTCCAAGGTGTGACTGTTGTGAGTAGAAAATAATTGAAATTGTCATCAAAATGTAACTAAATCTATATTACAACTAGTTGCTTTAAAATCATTATTCCAATTGCTGTTTTGAATGTTTGCATTAAATTTGTATTACAAGAATGCAATTTGGTGAACACTCTTTCCACAAAATATTTGATTCCTACTGCACCATCAGAACAAGCATTATAATGTAGGTTTTTTACATTGTACTACTTTGAAAGTTGCTATTTTTAAAACTTTAAATTTCGTGACCTCATAGATGCCCATGTCAATGCTTGCTGACGAGTCAGTTGTTTCTAAATACTACATTAATGTCTTCATGAAACATACAAAATACATAAATGATTAGTGGTTTTGATATACTGACAAATAATATCATAAGAACCTGCATTTCTTCACTGGCTCTTGGAGCATGGACAGCGGATAGGGCCAGGTGTAATCCTTGCTCCAGCTACACATCTTTGTATTGCAACTAGAAGGGTGTTCCTATCCAAGCTTTTTTATGGCAATTTAAACTCATTTAGGAGTACTTCTACTCAATACAGTGGCAGGAGGAATAGGTGTAACTCAAAAACATGATGTAAAATTACAGAATCACATCTTCTCTTTCTCACTTCTCCATTCTGTAATTGAGGATTAGGTTTAGTCCTTTTGGATAACACTGTGCTTTGAAGTTACAGACACAGGACATTAGCCCCCTTCACTTTAAGAAATAGTAGCCCACAGCTGTGAATGTGATAAGGTATAGATTCCCAACTTAAGGCAGTCCCATCTCAAAGGCAGTCCAAGCTCAGAGAGAACAGTGTTATTGGGGGTGAGCAGATGAAGGAAAGAAAGGTGAGAGGTGGTGTGTGAACTGAAGGCTAGCAGGAGAATTTTGTCTGCTTGGCAACTGAACAGCACTTTTTTGAGTTTGTAAAATAAAGCCTGTCTGTTTGATAGCAGCAGAAGTACAGAGCTGGAAGCTGTCACAGCTATGCTACTTCTGTGGTCATGTTTCACAGATTTAGTATTCCAGTTCTTTTAAAAGATCTCAAAGTACCAGGACAGTTCTATGGGTTAAAAAAAACCCCAAAAATAAAAAAGAAGAATCCAAGAAGAAACAAAAACCCAAACAAACAAAGAAAAAACCAAAACAAAACCAAAAAAAAACCCAGAAAAAAGGTCTTTGAATTCGGAGTCAGAGGTTTTAGACTTCTTGATGTGGCTTACCTCTGTGATCAGTTAGCTTTTAAAAGACGTAGTCCTGTGGATTTTCCTAACACCTGTCTTAAGTGTTAATGGAATGAAAAGTGCTTGGCTGCTTCAAGGTAATACAAGTACTTCAAGAAAATAACTTTCTGTAAGTGGGTTAGTGGCATTTGAATAATAAGTGAGAAATGTTGATGGATGAAGACATTTTTCTGAGTGTAAGCCATGTATATGTCATGGCTTAACCCAGCTGGCAACTAAGTACCACACAGCCACTTGTTCACTTCCCTGCCCTATCCTGCTAGGGAGGAGAAACAGGAAAAAACAGTAAAACTCACACATTGAGATAAGAACTGTTTAATAATTGAAACAATTTAGAACATAATAATAATAATAATAATAATAATAATAATAATAATAATAATTGTAATAGTAACATCAACAATAATAATAGTAATGAAAAGGAGGCAGAGAGGAATAAATCCCAAGAGAAACAAGTGATGTGCAATACAATTGCTCACCATCTGCTGACTGATGCCCAGCCCATCCTTGAGCAGTGATCAGCAGATCCTGGCTAGGCTCCCCCAGTTCATACACTGAGCATGCTGTTCTGAGTATGGAATATCCTCTTGGACAGTTTGGGTCAGCTCTCCTGACTATGCTCCTCCCAGCTTCTTGTGCACCTGCTCATTGGCAAAACATGAGACACTGAAAGGTCCTTGACTTTGGGTAAACATAACTCAGGAACTCAAACATTAGTGTGCTATCAACATTATTCTCATACTGAATTCAAAACTGTACCAGCTACCAAGAAGACAATTAACTCTATCCCAGCTGAAACCAGGATGGTGCCACTACTCCGGTGTGGCTTACTTTTTCTTGTTTGTCATAACTCTTGTTACTGTAGGACCATTTATTCCTTGGGATTTTTATCCATTTGCAGGAATTTCAGGTTTTCCTTTGATGGGTTACCCCTCTTTTAGTAAACTTCTTGATTTTTCTATCTTTAACCATTTATTCCTTGGGATTTTTATCCATTTGCAGGAATTTTAGGTTTTCCTTTGATGGGTTAACCCCTTTTAGTAAATTTCTTGATTTTTCTATCTTTAGGTGGAAATGAGATTGGAAGGGAGAGCAACAAGTGAGGAAGCCATTTGAGTGAGATCCATTCCTAGTCTTATCAGGTCAGTCACAAGTGTCCAGGACAAAGACACAATTCTCAATGTTACTAAAGCATGCTACTAAACTGTATGATAAAACTCCAGTACATCAAAACCCATACCTTCAGATGCAGAGTCTAGCATGGGAAAGAGGAGAAGTGTAGACTCTCCCACAAATAATGGCCAAATATGCTTTGCCCAAGGGCTTTTAAAATCTAAAAACCTTAAAATGTAAGTAGAATAATAAACTGTGTTGGGTATGTGCCTCTTGGTCTAACTGTTTAATAAATGCTCCTAGAAATACTGGGAACAGTGCTTGTTCTCAGGACCAGTCGAAAAGGAAAGTTCCTTTTGGCTGCCTTACTGATACACATTTGTAAGAAAATTACCTCTTAAGTGACTAATGTAGTAGTCCTTAGTAATTATAAGATTACAGGAAAAAGAGATCCCACAGGGAATAATGTGGCTAGTGCAGCAACAAGTATATGCACTTACCTCAGAGTTCAGTAAATCCAAAGTGATGATTCATGTGTAGAAAGTTTCTGGGTGTTTTCATTTAGGAGCTGAGAAAGTTCACTGAGATATTAATTCAACTGAACCCCTGGACTCTGCATTTAACAAAAAACACAAAGCCTGAAAGGTATTAATGTAATTTACAGTTGCTCAAGAAGACTGTTTTAAGTGACTTACAGTTACTAAAAATATGTCCATGGTTAACTGTGTGAAGTTTTAAGCAGTTGCATCCTAGACTGTTTTTTTTTTTTTCCCTGTGATCACAGCACCATCCCTTCAGTTTATTAGCCAGACTTCCAAAGCTTTCATTGACAACATGATTGTTCTAAATAAATCCCTGGCATTCTGCTCTGAGTCTGGAATTTGAATTTAAAATTGACCCGCTTTACCCATTTGAGAAGACTCAATAAAATTATTTCTATCTTGTGTGGAAATAAGGAAATGGGAAAAAAAATGGAAATATAATCTGATTCCATTTTTGGTTTGGGGATACCCAAGATTATTGCTTGCAGAGCAACATATTTGAACTGCTAGGGATTTTTTTTCCCTGAGAAGCTAATTTAGTTTTCAATAGAGTTCAGGTGTTCCCAGTCTTGTAAAGGATGCAGGATTGTTTCTCATGTACATTGCATCATTTCAGGTAGAAGACTCGTCTTGATGATCCAAATGGATTTTTCCAGTCCTGTGTTTCCATGGTAGAACTTTTCAATGGCTTTACATCCTATTCTTTGTTTCTTCATCCTATGTGACAATCCAGTAAACATTATTCCATATGCTATATTCAAGAGGACTTGCAATTTCCAAGTTTCAGAACAGTTTAAGCCCAGGGTCCAGTTTCAAAGCTTTCTGATGTACATAGATTTGAATGTCAAGGCATACTAGCCCTTCCTTTTAACCTATATATATTTTCAAAGCAATAATATAAAACATTGCTTGTATATATTTTTGTGAGTTTCTAATACTTTAGTTTGTTTGTTTTTTGACTTTTTGCATTCATTCACAAACTTCAGTGCTGTTGGCAAAAAAGTTCTGCATAAATTTTCTTGCTCTTCAGGATGATTGAAGATAATACCCTGGTAATACTTCTTCAACTGTGTTTGTCTTCATGTCATGCTTAGCTGGTTCAGACAGGGAAATCTAGTGGAATACTGTTAAATAATAATTACTGAAATTTTGAAAGGAAAAAGTTACTCATGAATACTCTCTTTTACTTCAATGTGTACCTATTTTTATTTAGATTAATGTCAGTTATATTACCATGGCAGAAGTAAAGTGTTGGGTTTTCTTTGTTGGTCTCCCTACCTAAAAGAAGTAATTTTCTTAACTGAAGAGCTTATATATTTGTCAGCATCAAACTCTAAGCTTTTACTTCAAGCTATTTTTTTTGTGCATACAAAATAAATTTTAAAAACATTTAAAGGAAGAGACAGGGTTTTTCTAAGGTGGAAATAAAATCTAAATATTGGCACAATAAGTAATATAAAGACAAAATTGGGTTCGGGGTGCATAGAAGTACCTTTTGACTATCCAACTCTGGTATTTGTGACAGCTGGCATAAAAAATGAAGTGCCATTTGTTTGATTGCTTTTCTTTAGCATGTCTCTACAATTCAGAATGGTTTTTTTTTAAGTCAAGGTTTACTAAACATGACAATGCAAATAAATTTGGTGAGTTGCATTTTTAAATTTATTTTTATTTTTTAAATATGTGCATTTTGTTTTTCTTCATCTGTTCCGCAGACTAAAAATAAACCTGGGTAAGCATAAGTTAGTGGCACTATTTGACCTGCAAAATAAATGTATAGGGAGGAATGAGCAGCTCCATTGTAGCATGGAGAAGAAAGCTTTGTCTCCAATATGGAGGCAGTATAGTGCCTGTCCTGTGCTTTCTATCAGTTAAGAGCTCTTTATAATAGAAAAGCACAGGAAAAGAACTGTGCTGTGAAATTTTGTGGTTTTGGTGCTTGTGTGTGTGTATGTCCCCAAAAATAATGAAGTCTCAAAATAAACGTGTAATAAAATCTTAAATAATGATAGATTTCCATTACAGAGCAATAATGCCAAAACAGATGCCAGCTTGGTGGATGTATATGGTGAAAAATGGTCTTTTTAACTAATCATGTTAACAGCCTCACATCTTGACAGGGACATAAGCCTAATGACCAAAAGATTATTATGAGGTTTTTTTGTTGTTATTACTGATTTAAGTCCTATTTCTGGAGCAAATGTGTTGGCAAGAGCTAGCTGCTTCAGGCAAACAAAGAATTCTAACATCATCTGACTGTAGTAAATTACAGGTTTTACTGCAGAAGTGCTAAATTCTATGGTTCATAACTTCCTGGCTTCAATGTGATATGTAAACTGTCTAGTTTACAAATTTTAAAGTTGTCTTAGTCTAGACTCACTACTTGCTTATGAAAAAATTACTGCATTGGTTTGTATAATATTTTGAAAGCTAAAAAAAAGGCGTGGAAATATAATCAAATAGTAAAAAGGTTAGGTTATGAAATCATGGAACTTTCTACTTTACATTCTGTCATGCAGGATACGGGAATTACCTGGTGGAAATTCTAGTTCTGCGGTGTTGAAACTCACATTTGTACAAGGCTGATCCATGTGAGCCGTGACAGTGAACAAGATAGACTGTCAGACTGATTCTTGATGACATGCAAACAATTTGTTCTGCTAAAACTTATTTAAAAAGGTGCCAAGTGAATGAACACAACTGCTGTAAGCCCCACCTTAAAGTAAAAGGGAGAGGCCGATGGACAAAGCACTTCTTTCTGTGTCAGCAGGAAGATGTTTGCAAACAGGGAAAGAGCTGAGTGCTGTCAGAAGCAAAATATATTCTTCACAAAGTAGCTTTGCTCAGTTGACTGAGTTTGTTCTGATGATATAATAAATCCATCTTTTAAATGTACTGCTAAACCTCTGCAGCCACAGAAAGCAAAGGGCTAATGCGGTGCAAACAGTCTCCAAAATGACACTATCCCTACAAAAAAAATTAAACAAGCAACAGAAAACACCACCAACTAACAAGCAAGGAAATAGATTTGAACTGGTAATGATTTAATCCCAGATTTCTAGAATACACTTGATGCTAACTACAATAGTATAGTGAGTATCAGATCTAGCATAAGGTTGGACCAGATGAAATGTGTACTCCTGAATGTTCTTACATGGCACAGTAGTGATATTGTTGCTCAGAATCGGTGTCAGAATATGAAACAAGAGTACCACAGTCCAAATAAATAAATAAATATAGGAAAAAGAAAAGGTGGCTTCCTTGGAGGACAAAGCAAAAGTGAAAATACAGCTGTGAACAAGGACTGAACCCAGCTCTCACTTTGTGCCATTAAGAGTCTCAAAAGTTGGACACTTGCTTGTATTTTGAGTGAAGAGAGGTTAGAGGTGGACTAGAAGAAGTTACAGTGTTATCCTGGCCTGGCAAATCCTTGTCAAACTCCATTGCTCATCATAGACTGAAGCTTATGGAAGGTGGACCCTGCACTCTGGGCACCTTGCAAGATTCACCCAAACCGAAAAACACTTGAGATAAAAAAGATGTGGAGTAGAAGTTGCAGTTTGCAAATAATCTCACCCCACTGTGAGTGGCTCTGTAAACACAAGCCCAGACAAATTCTAGAGTTTGCAGCAATATGCAAGAATTGCAATAAATTGCATCACTTTCATAAAAGTTTGCCAGCACTTATTGCCCATGCAGTAAGATGGCTACAGTGGCAGCAGTGCAGAATAATTTTGAGAGGAGACAGAAGATGTTATATCAGAACTCAACCCTTTTGTCAGGCAGTGTGCAATTGGTGAAGGAAAAATTACTATTTGGATATAAAGTAACAGCTTACAATAAAACAAAATATGAGCTAAAAGGGGTGGATTTGCTGGTTTTGCTTTTTTGTCTTTGTTTTTTTCTGTGTGTTTGTTTATTTGGGGTGCATTTGTTTTCTTGTTTGTTTGTTTTTTCTTTCTTTGTTTTTATGAATCTTGCCTTTAGGAATGATTCTAGGTAACTCCTAGAAGAGGAGCTAGAAAGACTTATCACTGATTCTCATAGGGAATGTGCTTTAGTGGTGGTTAACACCATAGGACATGGTACTTCTTTTCTCACGGCTCCTTTTAATCACTGCTGGATTTTTTTTTTTCCTCCCACCCACTACAGTATAAGAATTATAATCGAAAGCTTTTTATGTAGTTAATGCTTTAAATCTTTCTGGAATGGTCTCTAGTTGCCTGTAAATGCATCAGAAAGTAGCTTTTTCTTCAGTGGCAGCACTACTCTGGCTGTCTTTCTGCTACCTGAACAGCTGCCTTTGTGAAAACCTGCATGAATTTACTGGTTCCAACATCTCTACTTCTCTGTTTAAAAAAAAGTACTTGAAAAAAGCATTGGTGGGCAACACACAAACTTAAGGAAGATAACAATTGCATAGTTCTCTTATATTTGCTATTATTTTATCTCAGGCATGTTATGCTTCTGGTTGTCCTGAGCAGGTCAAGAGGCTTGATGATCCTTGTGGGTCACATCCATTCCAGGTATTCTGTGATTCTATGATTATGCAGTAATTGTTTGCAAAAATATTTATCTGTAGTTACAAGCAGGGGAATTCCAGGGTTTGTTTAGGGCCTTTTTTGGAATGTAGAATTAAAAATAATATGTCAGCACATACCTTCTTTGGATGACAGCTTTCTGCAGACTGCAATCCAAACCACATTTGGCATGAAGGCTTTTTAAATTTATTTTTTATTATTATTTATTACATATTGCATAGTCTTGCCTACACACTTGAAGTTTTCAGCTTTATAAAGCAGTAGAAAGTGTGGCAAAACTGCAGGGCTACAACTCCAACAGATAAAAAGCAATAATGTGGGTGACCTGCAGATAAGAAAGTGCCTGCTGTCATGCCTCTCTTATCCTCTAAAAGCAGGTAAGTTGCCCTGGAGACAGTGAAGGCAACTTAAGGAAAATTTTAACTAATGTGGCAACTCGATTTAGTGGACTCTGCCTCAAGTCATGGAGGACATTGCTCCTGAGAAAAGATCCTTCCTAGGTAGCGTTACATAGCACAGAAGCAAGGTGTGAGGCACTGGACATCTGAATAAAACACGACGGATGGACACTCTGTACAAGCACCCGAAAGGAGGGTGAACTCGGGTGGCGTTCAGCCTCTCCTCCTGGGCGCTAGGGTCAGAACAGCAGTCCTGAGTCTTACACGGCACCAGGGGAGCTTAGGTCGGACATTAGGGGAATTTCTTCACAGAAAGGGTGAGCAGGCATTGGAATGGACTGCCCGGGGAGGTGGTGTAGGGAAAGTCTGGACATGGCAATTGACGCCATGGTGTAATTGACAAGGCGATGGTTCGGTCATAACTTGGAATGGACGATGTCTGAGATCTTTCCCAACCCAACTGATCCCGTGATACGCACTCCCAACAGGGCGCAGAAGCTGCTCCGTGCGAACAGCCGCCTCCCGGGCCCGCGCAGCCCGCCCGCTCTCGGGCGTGTCCGCGGGGGTGGCAGGCTGTCCCCGGGGTGTTACAGCCCAGGCGCCCCGGCCCCGCGCGGTCCCAGCGGCACGCAGCAGGTGCTGCCTCATTCCCTCCCTCTCTCCCTGCGCCCGCCTGGCCCGGATTTCCCGGGGGCCGCGCGGGGCGGGCGGGGCCGCGCATGCGCCCGGCGGCCGCGCTGCCCGCGGGAGGGAGGCGGGGCCGGGGCGGCCGTGCGGGGAGAGGGCGGCGGCAGCGCCGAGCACAAACTCCGGAGGGGAAGCGGCACCGCCGGCCTCCGCCCCCCGCCCCCACGCACACACCCTGTAGCGGGAAGGGGGAAGCAAGCAGCCCGCCCCCTCCCTCGCCGGTCCCGGCGGTGCACGGTCCTTCCCGGGACTCGGTGGCGGCGGGCGCTGTGCCCGGGGCGGAAGGCGAGCGGCGGGCAGCTGGAGCCTGGAGCCGCTGCTGGAGGAGGGGAAGAGCGGGGTGTTCCCGCAGCGCGGGTGGATGCGCAGCCTGAAGGGCGGCTCCTGCGGCGCCTCCTGCGGCCTCGCCATGGCCGGGCCCCGACGGTGAAGGCAGCGGGAGCCGCCTGTGTCCGCGCCGCGCCAGGAGGCGGCGCCGCCGCAAGCAGGGGGCGGGCGGGGAGGGGGATGAGCAGCGCCGCAGCCGCCGCCGCCTCTGCGGGAGCCGCCGCCGCCTGCACCGGGGCCGAACGCGGCTACTCCTTCTCCTCCGGCGGCGCCGCTCCGGCCATGGGGCCCGAGGAGGGCTCGGCCGGCGGGCTGGGAGCCCTGCCCGCGCCGCCGCTGGGCTGCCGGAGCCGCTACCAGCTGCTGCTCTCCGGGAAGGCCCTGGCCGACAGATACCGGAGGATTTACACGGCGGCGCTGAGCGACCGTGAGCTGGGGAGCCACCCGGGCAGGTAACGCGCGCCGCGCTCCCTCCCGGGCCAGACGCGCAGCCCCCGCCACCCCTCCCATCGCCGGCTGGGAGCGGCCCGCGCGTGCACCTTCCTCCCTCCCGGCAGCCGCCCTCCTCATCCTCCTCCCCGCCCCCGGGCCGGCGGCGCGGGTGTCCCCGCTGCCATGTGGCCGCACCGCCGCGCCCCGGGGGACGGACGGAGGGAAGGGGCGGTGATGTAACCCGGTGGCTGCCCAGGTGCCGCCCGGGCCCTGCCGCTCGCTTGGCCGGCGATACCGCGCAGATGGCGCTGCCGCCCCCTCTCCCGGGGCCCTCCGGGGCAGAATTACCTGTGCCCGCCCCAGTGTGCGGCCCGGATCCCCCGGGGGGATGGAGAATGCCAGTGCTGGGCCCCCGGGCAGACCTCGCTCCGGCCAGGCTTGCCGGAGAGGGCTGAGTGCCGCGGTCTCTCCGGCGACAGGCAGCGCCGGGCACCCGTGGCTCCCGCCGGCTGTGTTACCCGAGCGAGAGACCGTGGCGCTTTTTGCATGTGCCGGGGCTGCCTTTAGTTACCCTGCCTTATTTTTTTTTCCCCCTCCTCTTTAGGTCATGTTCCCCCTTTGCCATCGCCATATAGGCGGCCTCGGTGTCTGGAGGGAGGCAGCGCCTTGCGGGGGCTCTGGGGTGCGGCGTGGCCCCACCTGGTTCCCGAGCAGCCCTTCCCCGGCGGGTGATGCCCCTCAGGGCTCCCGTTCCCGGTCCTGCCGGCCGGCTCTGAGGCCACAGCGGGGTGCCTGTTGCTCCTCCGGCCGGGAATGCCGCCCTGCCCTGCTCCCGGGCGGGGAGGGGCTGCGGGCTGTAGCGGTGCGGAGCCGCGGGGAGGCCGCCCGTACCCCGCAGCCCCCGGGCCGGCCGGGCGGATCCTCCCGGGCCTGCAGGCCGCGGCGGGGTGCCCGGTCTCGCTGTGTGAAGGGTGCCCGGGCGCTCCCCATTGTTCCCCTCCGGAGGTCGCTGAGGATGTGGATGACATGAAACCGGCACCTTCCTGTGTTCTCGGCCTGTGCTGCTCTTAGGCTGTGATGTGGGTGGCTGGGTCATATGGAGAGCTTTGAGTCACCGTTGTTTCAAGTTTGCAAACGCTTGTAAAGCACGAGGAGGTTGCCTGCTTGGCTTCTTCAGGTTTTTGTCAGTCGGACTTGACAGCAGGGCTCATCCCCACCCCCCTCGCCCCAGAAAGCTGTGTCTAGAAGTGGAATTGACATAAGACACATATCTTTCCCAATTTGCTTATGGTAAATGCTGGAAACGTGGAATGATAACATGGGTGCATGACGTCTTTGCAACTACCGACTTCTTTTCAGAGTGTATGATAGGGAAACTGTAGTTCTTCTTTTCTCCCTGAAGACCAGCAAGTGTTTTCTTACTCCACATATTCCTTAGTTCATTGCTTATACCTTTTCCATTAAATCTCTTCCTGCTTTTGAGCTTCATATCATTTAATCCCGGGATTGCAAGTGCTGAGTGTAAGGATACTACTGAATGCAAGGAAATCAGCTGTTCAATTGCTCCTCAGTGCTCAAATACCTGTCTGAATTTTGCCCAGAGGGGTCTGTATTTTTTTAAAGCTGTAGTTTTGCATTAGTCGTGTCCTCCGCGTCTTTTGGTTTCAGGACGATTCAGCTGCTATCCCTTATACTTAAAATTGTAGAAAATACTAGCTTTAGGTGTGTGTAAATGTTAATACTTCTTTTAATTTATGTTTTTGAGGTCAAGTCAAAGAAGACAGACTCCTTGTACAGAGCAAACAGGTTATATCAGGCTTTGGCAAGTAAATGGCAGGCAGTTAATACTGGTGAATACTGCCAATGTGTGACTTTTGAGAGGAGGAATATTTTATAATTATCTTGTTTCCTGCTATCACTACCCCCACTATCTTATGTGACAGACTGATGGCAGCCAAGATACTGCTTGTGGTCTCCACCTTTTCCCCACTTTGCTGTCAAAATACTGCAAAATACTTCAGCCACCTGGTAGACCTAAACAGATACGGTCAAAAATAAGTCTTTTTACAAAACTAATACAAATCCCAAATATTTTCTAAAGAGAGCCTTAAATTTAACTGTGGCTGCACCTAGTTGCTGTGGTAGAAAATAGAGCTGGATAAATTAAATGGACCTTAATACAGGTTGTGACAGAAGTCCTAACTTGATTTTTATATATATGGAAAATTTTAAAGCCTCTTAACCAGTAAGAGTGTTTGTGACTAGAAAAATAACTTGAAGTAGCTGAAAAAAAGTGAAACAAATTGCCTTATCAATAGTAATAAAATTCTTCCTGTGTTCCAAGAAGACTAATGTGAAGAATGATAGTGCAACCTATTTGCAATAAGTTGATGTGGAATTTTTGCTTCAAGTCTACAAAATTATACTCTGCACTTCATGGGCCGTGACCAATGCCTGCTACAGTTCCAAACCTAACTGTAATGTTTATGAAGAACTGGCAAGCAGTATGAAAATGCTTTTGTGTAGACAAGGAAATCAAACATTGTGGAGATTATCTGAAAGTCACAAGATTAGTATCACATTTGCAAGGTGTTTGTGCTGGCTGTCATCGGAAGGGATGAATATCACGTCTTGAGTAGGATGCAGTAATTGGCTTTGAAACAGAACCAGCAGTGCTTTGCATTTCCTCATGTGATACGGGCTGCAGTGTCATGGGCACTGGTCTCCACAGGAGATGGGCTGGTTGATGTGCTTGCTCCCCCTGCCACGCTGACATAATACTTCTATAGTGTCTTGCACTAACAGATTAGAGACTCACTCTGGGTTAAAATTAACTTGGCAAAACTGGTTTGTTGTAATACGGACTAATTCCCTGATCTGGCTCACCTTGTGATTGCACTTGTGACAGCGTGAGGTGAAGGGTTGCACAAAGATTTTTGTGTACAGAGAGGTGGGAGCAAAGAAACTTAGTTTTGTCACTCATGCCAGCCTAATAATTTTATGAAAGGAGACAGAAAAAAGTATCTAATTCTGTGATTTAACATGCCATTATCTTTGTACAGACAACAATGTTAAGGATCTGCTGCAGTCCTACCAGCAGTGGACAATTTAGTTGTCAATTCAAGATTGGTTTTGAAGAAGAATCTGCTCTGAGCATGCCTGAGTTTATAGTCTCTCTGCTTTGTGGCCACTGAAGTATTTGAAAATAACTGCATAATGTCTAGTATAACCATTGAAGTGTGTAAAACACTCGTAGGGAGTACTGGCCTCTTCAGAGGGCAATTAAAAATCCATGTTAAATTAAACTGTTGTCTTGTATGCTGGGTTCTAGGTGGACAAAACTGCAGGTGGGCACTGGTTTTAGTGCTGTACCAAAGCTCTGTATTTGCAAAGTAAGGTATTTCTGATTTTCACATTTTTGCTGTCTTCAAATGCACCTTTTCTGTAGTATAACTTAATCCTAACAAACATCCCTGTCCATCTGAAATGCTGCTTTTATTGCTTGTGCATCTTGGGGGTGTTTCCCTGAGTTGCCAGTCCCTTTACTGTGCTTTCACCTATTTATGTACTACCAGAATTTTCAGTTAGGCTCAGCATGTTCTTTGAGACTTCTTGTCAAATATGGATAGCTATATAAATTCATAATGGCTTTAGGGTGACCTGTTTTGTAGTGGAAGTGTTCACTACATAATTTGGACTAACTTCAAATTGTTATATTACAATGGCAGTGTACTCTACAATGCCAGTCTATAATCATGCCAGAATGACCATTACTTTGTTGCTAAAGTTGCCTCTCAACTTAGATCCTTCAAAGAAAGAAAGCTTCTGTTTGTGTTGTGAACTCTAGTGTTGTGGTCTCACTGAGGCCAGGAAAATTTCAGTAATGATGGGAATGTGAGATTTCTTATATTAACTAGAAATTAGATGGCTGTTTTTACTAGCTATTTTGGCTGAAGAAGAGCCAGCCAACTTTATTTCATGTTGATTGTTTCACCTAGGTGATTATAGCACATTTTGAAAGTAGGTTACTCATTCACACTTGTAATTGTAAATTATACATCCTCTGGACATTAGGTTAGTCTTTAGGCTTTTAAAAATTTACAGTCTTCCCTTATACCCTTACTTACACTCAGTAAAGCAGTGCTTATTTGGGATGTTTCAAGTATATATACTTAATAATTTAGTTCAGAAATATTACTGAAGCTTTAGCTTTGCCTTGCAAGGGTTTAACGATATTGTGAAAACTATTTTTAAGTAAATTTTGGTGTATGACATTTGTGTGAATTTAATTGTTGGTACACAAGAAAGCCTTAATTTCTTCAGCTCTAAAGCCTTTACAAAAGCTGTTAGCTTTTTGGATTTGGAACTTGTTGCTCTTTTAATATGGGATAATAATTGCAAAAAGGTAGGAAGCATTTATTTAGTTAAAAAAATAAAGGTTATGTGTACAAAGACTAATAAATGACAGTGGTGTTACATTACCTACTACATTTTCCTGCTTTTTCATGTGCAAAGGTTTGCTCCATAGGTCCTTTTCAACTGAAATATTCTAGTCTAGTTTGTCATCTGTTTTTCAGTTCTTGTGTTTTGTAGATGTAATTTTACAAAACAAAGTTCAAGTCTTGTGTAAACTAAAACTGTTTAATTGGGAAATTGATGTGCTGAGTCTTAGATTAAGCAGTGCATTAGAAGAGCTGATGAGAGTTGCTGTCTGCTCTAGGCTTTTTAGCTGCAATGTAGTAATGTTTTAATACTGTATTGCCCCATTGGTTAACGGGGATTAGCAAACTACTAAAATAATAAAATACACAAAGTGAATTTTTACTTATTTACCTTATATTCTGTTAAGGAAAACAGTTTTATGTAGTAGGTTTTTTTTAAAACCTCTAGTTGTCTCTTAGTCTAACATGGTTGTATTTGTTCAGTGTTGGTGTAGGAAACATAACAGAAGCTGGAAAGATCCCAGTAATATTAAATTGAGAGGCTTATGATGGGCATTTTATTTGTGTATATTTATAAAAAATAATTTACTTAAGTAATGGGAAAAATTAAAACACGAATCCATGGTTTGTGGTGGGTTTTTTGGATGTTGTATCTTCTAGTTTAAACTGAGAGGACATGCTAGTTAAAGTTTCAGTTTGTTACACAATCTGCTCTGGCACACTGATGGTTTGTTGGGTAGCGAGTTGAGGCAGTTAAGGTTGAGCTGGAGCAATTTAATAAGTTACCATTCCTCTCTGCTAGCCATGTTAAATGTAGTAAATGTGTTTCCTGCATACTTAAAAACTTGATGTTGAATTTGTTTTTCTGTTATGTTAACTATCAGCTGTCAGGGTTTCCTTTTGGTTTTCCTCCCATATTATGATCTTCCTTCTGGCCAAAATATTTTGAAGATTTTTTTTTAGTAAATTCTCCTCCTGACATATGACGATGTAGGTTTTGCCAAACCCATGATTTAAAGATAAAGTCTGTTTATGTCTTTATAGAAAGCACATGGGATGTATCAATAACAGTTTCAAGGTGCTTTATGCAAACTGTTTTCCTAATCCCTTGTTTACTTTGAAAACTTGATCCCTTGCAGCGTTACTTGAACACATGGTTACATTTTTGTCGTCTTCTTTGTTACCTCACTTGCCATAAACACTGCTTTCTGCTCAGTGCTAAGTGCAATAGGTACTCCTGTATGATTTAAAGATAAAGTCTGTTTATGTCTTTATAGAAAGCACATGGGATGTATCAATAACAGTTTCAAGGTGCTTTATGCAAACTGTTTTCCTAATCCCTTGTTTACTTTGAAAACTTGATCCCTTGCAGCGTTACTTGAACACATGGTTACATTTTTGTCGTCTTCTTTGTTACCTCACTTGCCATAAACACTGCTTTCTGCTAAGTGCAATAGGTACTCCTAGAATTAACTTTGTGTTGTAAATACATTTTGAAGGTGATCTGTTCCTTTGGTCTTTCACAGCCAGTTCCTACCATTGTGCCCCTTCAAAGGATGAATACTAGAAATTAACACGGGAGAATAGGCTCCTTGTGCTGTGACTGCATTAAGGCAGATGGCTTCTTTACTTTTAGATTTAGTGTTTCATATGTTTCAAAGCATATTGATATGCTTTATGATTTTTTTCTTAGTGTATCATAGTATATAGCATGTTATAGCTCTTTCACTTCAGACTGATGAATGTGTTGATGAACTTAATTAGATGAACTTAAACTGAGTGATAATTATTTGTTTGCATCTAGTATATCTATGACTACTTGGGTCTGAGAAAAATTTTGTTGCTATTAGTATAATAAATCTAAATTTATACCTGTTGTACACATAATAAAAAAACCAGAAACCGAGTTTCCTTGTCCCCACATGAAACTGGAGATGCATGGTTAGATTACTGCTGTTCCTTGCTTTCATTTTCTTCCCTTAACATTTTTAGGCTTGTGTTCCAAGCATTATTGCCATGTGTAATGGGTTTAAAACTCCTGGAAAATGCTTTATAGTTGCTATGAAAGGGTGTATGTGGTGTAACCTCAGTGGGCAGCTGAGCACCGCATGACTCCTGGGTTATTTCCCCCTGCAGTGGGATGGGGGACAGCTGGAAGGATAAAAGTGTGAAAACTCCGGGGCTGAGGTCAAGACAGTTAAGTAGGTAAAGCAAAAGCTGTGTGCACAAGCAAAGCAAAACAAGGAATTAATTCATTCCTTCCTTACCGTCAGAAGGCTGATGTTCAGCCATCTCCAGGAAAGCCGGGCTTCATCATTCCCAGTGACTTGGGAAGACAAACACCGTAACTCTGAACATATTGTCCCCCCACTTTTTTCTTTCTGCCTCTCTGTTTGTATGCTGAGCATGATCTCATATGGTAGAGAATATCCTTTTGGTCAGTTGGATTCAGCTGTCCCAGTTATATCCCCTCCCAGCTTCTTGTGCACCTCCAGCTTACTTGCTGGCAGGGCACTGTGAGAAACTGGAAAGCCCTTGACCCTGTCCAAGTGTTAGTCAGCAACAGAGAAAGCACAGGTGCGCTACCAGCACTGTTCCCTTCACAAATCCAAAACATACAAGCATGATACAAGCTGCTTGGAAGAAAATTTTTATTGTAGCCAAAGCCAGATAAAGTCAAAAAGTAGAAGTCTGTTGCTTGTAGTTTAAATTCACAGATGCCATGGTATTTAGATTATTTTGGCCATGATCTGTCAGTCTAGAAAAATTTGTAGCTAAGAGTTTTAACCTTAATGGGATTAAAACAGAAGTCTTACTTCTCTACTGTGCTCCTTGTTGCAGTTGGTGACATTGCTCATCATTCTGTTGCTGTGTCTATACAGATCTGCAGCCAGCCAGTCATTTACGTTATACTGAGATGAGCTTGTTGTTATATAAATACCCTATTCTATTTTTATTATTTCAGCCTCTTCTTTATTTTGTTTCACCATGTTACATGTAGTCACTTGTGACTTTCCTATCTGATTTGGCCTTGCTTTTCTCTCCCACTAGCCAATGCATAATTCTTTCCAACAGATGTGCTAATATGTCTTCATTATGTTTGTATGTTTTCAGAGTAGTCATTCCCTTTCTCTTCAAACCAATTGATTCTCTATCCACTTTTATTTCTAGAATATACTGATATACAGGGTAGACCATTGACAGCTAAAAACTGGTGAATTTTCAGTTGCTTGCACTTGGCGGTTGTCTTCTGCTATTTGTTGCAGACTAAGTTAGAATTTCTTTGGTTTTCTTTTGATAGTAATCACTTTAAAGATGTTACACTGTCATTAACCACTAGTAATGGGCTTAATGAGTTCTTAATAAGAACAGATTTTCCTTGACTTCATGTAGCATATTTGCTAAATTAAAATTCTGCTGATATGTTTCTGTCTAAAATAGCTTTGTGTATACACTTTAATTTTGGTGGTTGTGTTTAGATAGGAGAGTGGCCAAAGGTGCAGATTTTGTCATCTCTGCTGTGTTTGAATGACTTTACAAATATGAAAAAAAGTCATAGAAGTGTTTAAGGATAAATACTTTCATCTGCATTGACAAACTTGAGGAATAAGGGTTTTCTTGGAGATCTAATTTCATAGACAGCATTGATGTGAATAATGAAAAATCAGATAATTACGGAAAAGAAACTGCAATTGTCAGTGGTTGTACTGAGAGATGTTCTTTTTGTGTGGAGAACACTTTGGAGGGATGCTTTCTTTTAAGTTACTTTTCTTTGTCTGAGACAGATTTATGCTGTTTTGGAAACCTTTCCAGTTACAAAAGCGATCAGATACTGTTTTGTACTTTTGTCATGGTCAGATGAAAATCAGTTCCATTTTACTTGTGCAGTTGGGTTTTAATTTCATTTTTAGAACCTGTAGTATTTATTTCTGTCATTATTGGAGAGGCCTTAGGGTATTCCAGCAGCTGGAATAACTCCTTTCTTAAGCCTCCAGAGTTTTGGCTTTCAGAAAAATGGTAGTTGTTAAGAAAGTTATTGTCATAGTGAAATAGTCCTCAGTTATTAAATTAATGACTAAAAAGATGTGCGATTTCAGCTCACCAACAATAGCACATAAAAATCCCAACTGGAAAAGCAATGAGTAGGGTCACCTTTTTTTTTTTCTGTTCTTTTTTTTTAAACCTTTTCTTTTCAGATGCCTTAGAAGCCCAGAGTAAACCTGTCCTACTACTCTGCCTATGTTTTCCTCTAAGCCTACAGTAATTGGATTGCAGCTGATGTTCCTTACCCTGATTTACGGATTTAGGGGACAGGATTTTGGTGATTTTTCCATTTGTAGATATACTGCTTAAGCCCTGACTTTCCTTTTATTATTGGCATGGATGAAAATTCACGTCAGAATACTTGATTAATTATTTAAAGAAGATAGTATGTAAGCTGGTAATGGCTCTTTGAATGACAATTGACTTACTGTCCATTTCACTAACAGTGTTGAATTTTAGGCTTACTAAATAAAAATAACTCTAATTTTAAATATTTGAGGTCATCTGAGATAATATTGTCAGCAATCAAAAAAGACTAAGCTTTTATGATTTAGGGAAAATATTGGTTGTGCTCTTAGTGCTGTTTTAAGGTCCACCTATCAAGCTGAACAGTTTCCCACTCTAATGATTCTTATAGCTGAATTCCTTAAAAATCTGCAGGCCTTGGTGGGCAATCTGCAGATACAGGTAGGGAGAGCAGTGGATGTGCTGTACCTCAGCTTGAATAAGCAGGCCTCCCACAGCATGCACAGGCTGACAATGGATGGGTTACCTAAGTGGACAGTGAAGAAGATTGAGAGCTGGCTGAGTGACTGGGCCTAGAGGTTTGTGGTCTGTGACACGAAGTCCAGCTGGAGTCAAGTCAACAGTCATGTACCCTAGAAGCTGATACTGGGGCAAATGCTGTCTGGCATCTTCAGTAATGGCCTGAATGCTGGGACAGTGTCCCCCAGCAAGTTCCCATATGGTACAACACAGAGAGGAGTTCCTCATATACCGCATGGTTGTGTTTGTGTTCAGAGGGATGTGGCCAGGCTGGAGATTTGGGCTGAGTGCGATTTTTAAAGTGCAGCAAGAGGAATTGCAGAATCCTGCATCAGGGATGAAATAACACTGGGGGGCTAACCAGCTGGGAGACAGCTCTGCAGAGAAGTAACTTGGTTGGCAACCATCTGTGTGCCAGTAATGCACTGCTGTGGCAAAGGTGGCAGCCTCCTAGGCTGTGTTAGGAAGAGTGTTGCCAGCTGGTTGAAGGAGCTGCTCTCTCCTCTCTGGTGAGGCTGCCTCTGGAGTGTCCAGTTCTAGACTTCCCAGTAGAGGAGAGAAATGCAGCAAAAAGTTAAGTGCAGGGTCGTGTTGGTGTTTAAGGATCTGGAGCTTTTCTTCAGCAAGGAAAGGTTGAGAGGGCTGGGACTATTAGCCTGGAGAAGAGGAGGTTCAGGAGTGATTTTGTAATGCAGTGAGGGAATGAAGAAGGGAGAGCCAGATGCTTCTCAGTAATGTCCCCCACCCTGACATGGCACTGATGTGACACAAATTGAACTTCATGAAATTCAAGTGCATTCCAAGAAAGCCAGTTCTTCCCTATGAGAAAGGTCAAGCATCATCAGGTGTTGTCTAGAGAGGTTTATGTCTCCTTGGTAATACTAAAAGTGCCACTGCACATGATAGTGGGCACATTACTGTCTCTGACACTGCTTGAGCGGGGTTTGACAGAATCAGACACAGAATCACAGAACGGTTGAGTTTGGAAGTGACCTCTGAAGTTTATCTGGTCCACCCTCCACCTGGAGCCAGTTGCCAGATGGCTTTGAATATGGATGGAGACTCCACAGCCTTGCTTGCAACCTGTGCCAGTGCTCAGTCACCCTCATAGAAAAAAAAAAAAAAAGTTACCTTAACAGGTTCCTTCTAACCTGAATGATGTGATTCTGTAGTCCTTAAGAAAATAGACTAGAAGGACATAGGATCAATATGAAGTTTATTTGTCCTCTGAAAAGATGTGTCGCAAGCAACAAACATGGTACTGAGCAATCAGATCTTCCAGCAGAGCTGTGTTTTAAGATGGTGGTTGTTGTGGTACTAGAAACAGAATCATTACATAGTTTAGGTTGGAAAAGACCTTTAATATTACTGGGTTCCACTTCTAACCCAGCGCTGCCAAGTCCACCACTACACTGTGTCCCTGAGAGCTACATCTACACACCTATTAAATACCTCTGGTGGTTGTGGTGATTCTACCACTCCTGGGGCAGTGTGTTCCAGTTCTTGAAAACCTGTGCGCTGAACGATTTTCCCCCAATACCCAATCTAAACCTTCCCTGGTCCAGCTTGAGGCTGTTTCCTCTTGTGCTGTTGCTGGTTACTTGAGAAAAGAGACTGATCCCCACCCGACTACAACTTTTTTCAGAGTTGTGTGGAGGAATAAGGTCTTCCCTAAGCTTCCCTTTCTCCAGGCTGAACAACCCCAGCTATCTCAGCCCTTCCTCATAAGACTTGCTCTCCAGACGCATAAGCAGCTTTTTTGTGCCTTTTTCTGGGCCCTCTCCAGCAATTTTTTTGGAGTGAGGAGTCCAAAACTGAACATAGGATTCAAGGTGTGACCTTAACAGTGCATAGTACAGGGGGTGATCACTGCTCTGGCCCTGCTGGCCACACTATTTCTTGATACAGGCCAAGATGTGCTGCCTGGGCACTCTGCTGGCTTGTGTTCAGTAGCTGTCAACCAGCACCCCCAGACCCTTTTCTGATGGGCAGCTTTCCAGCCATTTCCCCAGCCAGTAGTGCTGCAAGTGGTTGTCAAGACCCAAGTACAGCCTCACACATTTGGTCTTAGCCCAGCAAAGAGTCCCCTACCAAGCCATGAGCCACCAGTTTTTCCATAAAAATGTTGTGAGAAACAGGGTCCAAAGGCTTTATGAAGGCCAGGTAGACAACATCCACAGCCTTTCCCTCATCCACTAAGTGGAACGCCTGGTCATAGAAGGAGATCAGGTTGGTGAAGCAGGACCTGCGGATAGATAAAAGGTAGGAGAATAAAGACAGTGGTGAAGGTAATCTGCCCCTAAGGAGTTACAGCTGTGCTAATTATCAAGCATTAAGAACAAGCCTGCTCTTAATAGGCCACAGCTGGATCCAGTTAAGAGGGGTATTATAAAAGAGCAGGTTGGTTGGTCGAGAGGGGAGATGGAGTTTGTTGGCTGTGCTGAGAAGAAGGAGTCAGTGCTGTGATGAGCTGCCCCTGAGAAATCTCCAAGAAGGTACGAAACCTTTACAATAGGACAGCAACAATTGGTGACCCCGACGTGATCAAGGACCCAGGATGGTGCTGGGTTCCCCCTGAATGGCTGTGTGTGCAGCAGGACATAAGCTGTGTGACAGAAGTGGCAAATGGCATGGCCACAGCAGCAGGGGGTGCCTCAGCAATAGCATGGCCCCTGAGGAGTACGGGGGAAGGTTTGCTAAGTCACTGCGACATGAGCACTGGAACAAAAGCAACATGGAGCTTTGAGAGGCAGAGTCAGAGCTGCACAGACAACATGTAAGAGAAGTCTTCAAAAGCTGTATAGTGGCCATCTCCACAGTAACCCGATATGATTGGGAGTGGGCTGCAGGGCGAGGTGCAGCCGGAGATGGAGCCCAGTGTAGCAATGAGAGCAGCAGGAGAAGCTGCCTGATCTGGACCTGACAGATTTCGACACCTGAGGTACAGGTGAGCCACTGGGGACACAATGAGAAATAACTTATGGAGTGCACAGACAACATGTAAGAGAAGCCTTCTAAAATTGTATAGAGGCCATCTCCACAGTAACCCAACGTGATTGGGAGTGGGCTGCAGGGCGAGGTGCAGCTGGAGATGGAGCCCAATGTAGCAATGAGAGCAGCAGGGGAAACTGCCTGATCTGGACCTGACAGATTCTGACACCTGAGGTACAGGTGAGCCACTGGGGACACAATGAGATATAACATATTGAGTGCTGAACAGATTTTGTGTGATATACGTGGAAAGAAAAGAAAAAAAAAGGAAAAAAAAAAGAAAAACACACACAAAAAAACCCAAAAAAACAAAAACCAAACTGATATTCCATAAGCATAAGTTGTACAGCTGTGGATATTGTCAATATTCCAGAGATATAAATATAATGGTTTCTGATGGTCTGTAATGCAAGTTTGGGCAACGAATCAAAGTAACATTGTAATTAAAAGAAAAAGGGGGAATTGTGGATAGATAAAAGGTAGGAGAATAAAGACAGTGGTGAAGGTAATCTGGCCCCTAAGGAGTTTCAGCTGTGCTAATTATCAAGCATTAAGAACAAGCCTGCTCTTAATAGGCCACAGCTGGATCCAGTTAAGAGGGGTATTATAAAAGAGCAGGTTGGTTGGTCGAGAGGGGAGGTGGAGTTTGTTGGCTGTGCTGAGAAGAAGGAGTCAGTGTGTGAGGAGGTGCCCATGAGAAATCTCCAAGAAGGTACGAAACCTTTACAATAGGACAGCAACAGGACCTACTTTTCATAAACCCATGTTGCAGCCCTGGTGACCTGGTTGTCCTGTATATCCATGTGATGGTGCTCAGTATGATCTGCTCCATGACCTTCCCAGCTGAGGTCAGGCTCACAGGGGTTTAGTTCCCTGAAGTCTCCTTCCAGCCTTTCTTCTGATTGAGTGGCACATTCTGTGACTTTCAGCCAAGCAGAACCCCCCTGGTAAGGCAGAGCTGCTGGTAAGTGATGGTGGAAAGTGGTTCAGTGAGCATTTCTGGCAGCTCCTGCAGAGCTCTTTGGTGGATCCCACCCAGCCCCATAGACCTGTGTGTGTCTAATGATGTAGAAAGTCACTGATCATTTCCTCTTGGGTGATGGGGGCTGGGCACCCTGAGAACACAACTGGACTGAGACAGAGAAGGGATTAAGTACCTGCACATTTTCCATATACATTGACAAGATGGAGATTGTCCTCAGCCTTCTTTTTGTTGTAAACATGTTTTTAGAAACATGTATCAGATCTTCGTGCTATAGCTTGATATGAGTAAAGGAAATGTGAGAGGAACTGAAAAGGTTCACTTGCAATATCAGATAAGACAAAGCAGCATATTTGTCCAAGCATCCTTATAGGAAGAACTGCATGGTAACAAAATACAAATGGAAGTAATTTATTATTTAGAGTATTTTTGAATTTAAGGTGTTTTGTGTGTTGAAGTCTTCCTACATGTTGTCTAATGGCAATTAGTTCCCAGTTTGGAAATATTACTATAAAAATCTTAGCTTTACTTTCTACAGGCTTCTACTTTTTTTTTTTTTCTTTTGGGAACAAATATATTCAAACAGTAACAACAGGCAAAAATAAGGTTTGTGAGCTAACTGGCTTGCAACTGAGCTACTTTGGCTGTGATTCTGGCAGAAGTACTATCTTATTTTCCTACCCTGCCTGTGACTGTACAAAGAAGAAGAGGAGGTCAAGCAACTGCTTCGTGGAGGTATTTTTCATGAATTATACAAAGCAGTAGTTCTCTTTTCAGATACATTGTAACTAACCAGACTTCGCATAAAGCATTTTTTTCCTCAGGTGTTCTGTAGATTCCATTGCCAAATCAAAGTGAAAAGACTTAGTGTATTTAGTTCTTCAGAAATCAGTATTCTTGGGTTTTTTTCTATTTGTGATTTGTAAAATTTTGTGTCTGTTTGTGATGTAAGTATAGAATATCCTTGATGTGTGTTTATTTCATAAAGCTTGCCAGTACTTAGTTTGGCATTACACTGAGAGTTTATATATTTGTATGATAGGCATTTGTGTGTGCCAGCTTTCAGTTTATATGTATGGATTTTGTTCCCTGTCAACTGTTTTATGGCAAGTCCTTTTGGAAACTTGATAGGTGTTACTGTAGTTGATATGAAAAATGAAGCATTAAAAAGCTCTTGGAGCTATTGTTTATAAGAAGACATTTTGTTTATCTAGGCAGGAGCAGGTTGGGGGTTTTGAGTGATATTTATTTTCCTTCTTTATTCTTGCAGCCTACTGACACTGTCCCTCCCCATGGTTGAAAGTGTCCTGGATGTTCCAGCAGTAGATTGAAGGATAACCATGTTGACTACTTTAGTTATCAATGGAAGGTATCTGCAAGGAAGGAAAGTTAGCCATGGAAAGCCTTAGGAAAGTTCAGTTGCAGGGTGCTTCAACAGCTTCTAAATGTCATGGAACATTTGCTGGGTCCTCTTGACTTGCCCCACTTTGGCACTAATTGGTAGATCTGTGTTGGTGTGAGTTAGATGGAGAAACACAAAGGCAAGGACAGGATCAGATGTTTGGTGTAGGCTGGACCTAACATTAGAACCATTTTCTGAACATCTCCCGTTT
Source organism: Passer montanus (assembly GCF_014805655.1). NCBI lineage: Eukaryota > Metazoa > Chordata > Aves > Passeriformes > Passeridae > Passer > Passer montanus. The sequence goes on along the minus strand of NW_024367708.1, from coordinate 6,277,210 downwards.
TACAGTTAAAGATGCAATGTTAAAGCGCGTACCTTAAAGCAACTAATTCTGTATGCCAGCTTTGTAGAAGGTGTATAGCAATTTAGGTGAGTTGTTTACTTTGGGTTACTTTATGGGGCTTTTTGTAAGGCTGTTTTTCATTACAGATGCTAGAATTCTTGGCAGCTGAAATAACAGTGCTGAGATTACATTGAGCTAGAAGAAATAAAAGTATTTTGTTTGCAAGGACACAGTACATACAAATATGGGAGATGTTGTATGTAGAGGCTCTTAAAAGTAGTTGCTTTAAAAAAAAGTAACCGTCCAGTTCATAAAAATAAGACTGCTGAACACTGAAGTACATGTGGAGAGGCACCAAAAGAGGGAGTATGCAAGCAGTAACTCCAATATGTTTTACAGCAAGGTTTATTGGTTGCATTTTGTCACATGGTACCTCTTCATCTCCTTGCCAGCATGCAGCCTCTATGTAGTTTTATTGATACTCAGTTCTCTGATCATAAAACCTCTTTTTTATCTATAGGTTAGGCCATTGAAGCTCTGCCCACTTGCTTTGTTCTGTTTCTTATCATTGTCAACTCCTTCATGTGAGCAGTTGCTTGTATGTTCCAAACTTCTCTTGAACAACTTATTTATTTTTGTTCCCCTTTAGCTGTTTGCCAGATGCTTCTCAGTTGTTGACAGCAAGTTGGTATGTCTTTTGAAGATGGTTCCACAATTTTGAGATCTCCTCAGATCTTCTGAGCAGATTTGATAACCATTTTTTCTTTAGTATTCCTTTCCCTTTATTTTGAAGCTCTTATTATTGAACTTCTATGGCAATGAGATGTGTGTATAGAAAGTTTCTTGCTGACAAGTGAACTGATATTTACTAGCTGTAGTTCTCTGTGTTTGATATTAAGTTGCCTTGAAGCTCAATTACAAATTTAAGAACTGTTTTGGAGCAATTCAGAGAATGGAGTAAATGGGTTAGGAAATAAGAAAGTCCAGCAGAGGCTGCAGTTACTTTTAAGTTGCTTCTCATAACAGCAACTTAATGTTCTTCTCGTGATCAAGTGTCAGATTACTTGTTTACAGAAAAGAAGGGGAAAAAAACCATAAAAATGCACATTGTTGTATTTCATCAGAAGAATACCTTCTGATTTTCTGTACAACAGGAAAGTCTGATGCAGGTCTGATGTATCTTGTTATAGCAGATGAGTGAGTATATCAGAGCTCTTACTCCAGCCTTCACCTGGCAGGGCCTGCCCCTGGAAGCATGCACTCAAGAAGTGGGCTCATGGGAATCTCAAAAGTTTTTATCAAGGCCAAGTGCAAGGTGCTTCGCCTGGGTTGAGGCAGCCCTTGCTATTAACACAGGCTGCGGGATGAAAAGGAACAGATGGAGTAGCCCCCCACAGAAGGATTTGAGGGTGCTGGTGGATGAGAGGCTGGAGATGATCCAGCCAAATCTCCATTACAGGAAGGACATGGACTTGTTGGAGTCCAAGGGAGGGCCCCTGAAATGTTCAGAGGGATGGAACACCTCTCCTATGAGGAAAGGCTGAGAGAATTGGGATTGTTCAGCCTGCAAAAGAGAAGGCTTTGGAGTGACTTAATTGGGGCCTATCAGGCATTTTATGATTCTATGATTTTCAAGCAGGTGCAAGTAAGCAAAGCAACATCTGTTGCTCCTGTGGTGTCATTGTCTAGACTGTATTGTTCCTCAACTAGAGTTTTTAGGTGTGTTGCCTTCAGCCTGATGATTTGGCTGCCTCTGTTCTAGATAGAACAACTGTAAAATAGATTTAAAACTACACAGGAGCCCACCCTGGAGAGATGCTGTGGAATGGCTGTGGAGGGGGAAACCTGTGAGAAGAGGTAGTAGCTCTTGCTCTGCATCTGGATCTGTCCTAGGTCCTGAACTATGTAGTCTCTCTCTGACAATTTCAGCGTTGGAACTGAGATTGTAGATGAAGAAGTTAACAGAGGATGCAAAACGGTAGAAGATAAGATATAGTTCAGATTGTAAATGCTTAGCTTTAGAAAATCCCACTACCAAATCGGGAAGCAAAAATATAAAACCAGCAATGGCTAAAAGGTAACTCATGAGAGATTCTACACATTCTATAAAAAAAGTATAAAGTGATTGTGATTCAGAAGTAGTTGTGCTACTGCTGGAATTTTTTAGAATTTCATTTAAAATTGTGAGAGATTCTTTTCTGTAGGAAACCTGAAGTAATTCTTGACCCTTTTTTTTGTATTTCAGCATTGTGAGACTTTTTTCCACTTCTTTTTCCCCCCACTGTTTTCTGAAAAAGGCTTGGTTATTATGAGAGAATAGTGAAATTAGATAGTAATGATGTAAATGAGTTATGACTTAGGCTGAACTGAGACTGCTTAATTTTCAGAAGACTCATTTTCCTTCAGACTTGGGAAAAAAGCAAATTGCAGAAAAAGAGAAAAATAAACGGATTTTTCTGTAATGAAGATATGAAAAACAGCATTTAATTGCCATAAAGACAATTTTGAAAACACCTCAAAAAGAATTCTCTTAGTAGGATTTCATAGGACATGGTGGGAGTGTGATCATTGGCAGTGTTTAATATCTCTCCAGGGAAAAGAGATGTTGGGAATGCGGTGGAATTCAGCTAGAATCATAGAATATGCTGTGTTGAAAGGGACCCTCAAGGATCGATGTCCGCTTCCTGGCCCTGCACAGGACCATCCCTCAACGTTAAACTAGGTGCCTGAGAGCATTGCCCAAACACTCCTTGAGCTGTCAGGCTTGGTGCTGTGACCACTTCCCTGGCGAGTCTGTTACAGTGCTGAGCCACTCTTTTGGATGAACCACGCTTTCCTGATACCCAGCCTAACTTCCCCTGACTCAGTTCATGCTGTTTCCTCAAGTCCTCTCCTGGTCACCAGAGTGAAGAGATGAGTACCTCCCCCTCCTCTTCCCCTCATGAGGAGGTTGTAACTGCTCTGAGGTCTCCCCTCAGTCTCCTCCAGGCTGAGCAGTGACCTCAGCTGCTCCTCATGCAGCTTCCCCTCCAGACCCTTCACCATAGTCGTGGCCTTCCTTTGGATGCTAACTGCTTAATGTCTTTCTTACATTGTGGTGCCCAAAACTGCCCCCAGCACTTGAAGTGAGGTTGCCCCAGTGCAGAGCAGAGGGGACAATCCCCTTCCTTGCCTTGCTGGTGATGCTGTGCCTGACACACCCCAGGACAGGGTTGGCCCTCCTGGCTGCCAGGGCACTGCTGACTCACAATCAGCCTGTCATGGACCAGGACCCTCGGTTCTATGATAGACCAGAAATGGAAATGCTGACCTTTTGGAGTTCTTTGCAGACTCTTTTTACTGGTTCTACAGTACCTTCCATTTGACAAATTATATTTTAGTTTTCAAGCTGACATGCCATGTGCACAAGCTTTTTTAAAAAGGTCTTGTTAAAGGTCCTGTACAGTGCCCGCGTTGGTTCATGTGTACAGAGAAGATCCTGATTGTTGTATGTAAGCATACTCTCAGTCCTGCTCTTCTTAGCGTACCTGTGGATGTTGGTTGTGTTGGAAAGTGTGGATCAATTCAAGTGACTGGATTGTCTTCATGGAGGCATATATTTTAAGTGTGATAAGGTGGTTTTCATCCCTCATTCTCTTGTTAGCTTTGTGTACTATTGTAGGTTTGATTATGCTGACTAATTCCCATAGAAATTGCTCCTATGCCTGATTTTGATGTCAGTTTGCTGATCCAGATGGTGAACAGATGAAAAGCTCAGTATGCCTCTACTTGGAAGCATAATCAGAAACATGGCATAACACCAGGAGAAATGCAAAACTCGGAATGAGAAAAAATACACTCTTTCCACAATGCAGAATCATGTTTATTGTACCGTCAAATTTTACTTTGTTTTTTAAGCAAATGGTGAAGATCACAGAATAGGTGAAATTAGAAGGCGCTTCTAGAGACTGTCGAGTGCTCAAAGTAGGATCAACCAGAGCAGGTTGCTGTGAACATTGTCCAATGGTATTTTCATTATCTTCAAGGAAGGAGAGTGTGTAGCCTCTCAGGGCAACCTGTTCCAATCTTTGACCATTTTTAGAGTTCTTAGGTGTAATTGGAACTTCCTGTATTTTTTTTTCTCCATTATCTCTTGGCTTGTCACTGGTTACTGCTTAGAAGAGTATGTTTCCATTGCCTTTGCTCTCTCCCATTGGAAGGAGGTGAAGATATTCACTTGGAGGGTATTCCACCCCCACCATCCCAGGTTTTCTCTTTTCACAGCTGAACAATCTCTCCTTGCTTGGTTTTTCCTCATACAACAACCTCCAGTTCTTCAAGCATCTTTGTAGCCTTTCCAGGACTCACTCCAGTAAAGAAGTGTTGTTCTGGGGCACTCAGAGCTGGCAGTGGATTTCACTTTGGGCTGTTCAGAAGCAAATGCTTCCTGCATCTTGTCTAACCAAGCTGATTACCAGATACAGTGTTGCAAGTTGTGTAGAACATGAGTCAACTCCCCCAAAGTGCTGGCATTAGAGAGCTCTTCTGCACTCTTTTCTCTCCAGGGAACTGTGTCCTGTGGATTCTTCAAAGAAGACTGATGAACAACAGGCTGTTCTTGACTGATAAGGTCTTAGGAAGGCCAGGGTTGTGATCCTGCCTTTGTCTTACTGCCTTCTTTCAGGTTGCTGAACTTCACCTGCATTGCCACTGCATCCAGTCAAATGATGCGCTGATGAAACACCCTCAAACTTGATAATGACTACATGATAAGTGTAGTGATGAGTGATAATAGCTTGCTGTTGTGGTCTTCTTTACAGTGTGAGCTTGGGATTTCACTTTGGCCTGTTCAGAAGCAAATGCTTCCTGCATCTTTTCTAACCAAGCTGATCACCAGCAGCAGTAGTTGGTGATGGAGGAAACAAAAGCATTGTTTGATACCACAAACCTGACTGTTTCATTTTCAATGTTTGAGTGGCTGCTGCCTTGTAAGTAAATTTCCACAAGCCCTTAACTCTTAAGCTAACTGTGTTGAGTAAGCACTTATGGAAACCGAGTAACAGAATATATTTGTCATTTGTCTGAACACAGCGACTCTTGGCTAGACCTGTTCTGTCAACAGTATATTTCTTCCCAAAGATGGGTAGCCCTTGAACCAGAGCAAGCAAGTTTAGACAAATGCACTGAGTTGAAGTCACTTGGAAGTCTTAAAAAATTGAGCATGTGTTAGTATGTAGTTTACTAAATTCACAAATTTTTCCAAAGTGTACTCAAAGATTCAACAGCAGAGCAACTAATGTGTCTAATGCTGTACTAGTTACCTTAGTCTTTGGTACCATGTTTCAGAAGCGAAGGTTTTAGGTCAGACAGCACTTAAATAAGGCTTTTGTTGTTCCTTTTCTGCTTCAGCAGCAGAGATGGAATAATATTTTTTCCATTCATTGTACACGCACTTCGTATAACGCGTGGTCTAGAACATCTTATGCAGGTGTAACACTAATATAATGTTAGTCCATGTTGAGTAATTCAGTAACAGCATTGAGGGGAGGAACACACTCAATATGTAAATCTTCCCTCTCAAATTTAGGCTTATCAATTACAGTTCAAGACTGTTGCATCTTGAGGGAAGATGCTCTGTTTGCATTTCTTCATCTCTTTAAACAGAGTAAGAGCAGTGGTGTTGAGACAACTGAACAATGTTTTCCTAATAATGCTAATAGTAATAGCTATTGCTACTTCTGGTTTAGAACAAATAAGCATGCCTTTATTCCTCCTAATACAGGTGCTACAAATTGCAATCATGTCATTTAAACAGCTGTTTCACCTATTTTAAATTGTCAAGCAACTGGTTATTGCCCACCATCTCCTTTCCCTTCCTTTTTTTTTTATTTCTGCCTTTGATTTGAGGCAATTATTTAACATTCCAGGGTTGAAGATTTTTGGTATTTATTTTATTCTTAAGAGATTTTTATGTTAAGGTTGTAATAGCACCATTCACTCTTTCTTTGTGTCCATTTGCTGCAAGTATTTTTCTGACAAGTTGTTATGTTCGGTGCTCATTTGACTTGCACTTACTTCGTGGTCCAGTTCAAAACTTGGTCTGCAGTGTTATAATATTTTGAAGCAGTTTGCAGAAAGCCTGTCTGAGATTTGCTGAAAATGAGTGTTTGTTTTCTGTGGGCTAAATGGTATCAACAACTGAGTTAGGAGTTGAAGGCTAAAGACCTTTTGCCAGTGGAAGCTGATTGTCAGCACAGAGTACAAAGACCTTTACAAATGACAGCTAGCAGCAACTTACAATTTTAACCAGCAATAGAATTAATAATTTAGCTAAAAAATCCAGCTGAGCCATATCAGATCTTGTTAATCTTCAGGTAGGAGAGGAGTTGTGGTTATAATTAACACATGTGGTTTCCAACAGGAAATTACTCATGATCTGCTTAACATTGTTTTCCATGAATATATTTGCCTATGTTTTTCTGAATATTAAAACATCTTAGTGTTTTGGTATATGGTTTAATGTCTTTTTTCCCTGAATATTGAAACCATCTTAGTGTTGATATGTAACAGTAGACTGTGAACAATCATATGTATCTTTGTTATGTGCAGATACTTTGTGAATAATTGATGTTTTGCAAAGTTATTCTAGGTTCCTCAGAACTATTTATAAAATTAGTGTGATGAGGTATTTTTAATTAATTAATTGCTTACTTGTTCTGAAGATTTGTTTCGATATGGAAGAAAGTATGCTTTCCTCTTTGGGGTTTCATTTTTAGAAAATATAAGGACATAATTGTGGATTCTTACTGTGGCATTTCTATCCCAATCTGTTGGGACATAAAACTATTCAAGCCCAAAACTTGCCGAAAATCAAGACTGCCACAATGGAGCAGTCGACTGTGCTGCTGTTTGCAGCATCTTTAATGGTTGTTGTATGAATGAGGGAGATCTTAGCACCATCAGTAAACCCAATGCTGATCTTTCCTGTTTACTAATTGGAAAAAACATTGTGTAGGTGTCATGACAAATGAAGGTAATCTGCCAAATGGCAGAGGTTTTGTTACTATGGAAATGAGCCTAATCTTGGGGGGTTGGAAAAGGCTTAATTTGGGGGTTTTTCAGTTGTATGTGTAAACACAAAGAAATACTTGCAAAAATTACAGGGACTGGTCCAGTGAAATATTTACAAGATGAAGAAGTGTTTTTAATGTTTGCGGACTGTAACAAATTTGGAGAGTTTTCAAGGATTTTGGCAGGAAGGATTAAATTTGAAATGTCTTGGCAACTTGAATGAGTATCTTTTAAAACAAAAAGAAAAAAGCTATACTTATCAAGTTGTCTGTGGGTAAGTGCAAATCATACTGTATTTAAAAGGCATAGTTATTAGCACAAATAGAAAATGGGTATTGGAAGCTCAATTTTGAGGTTTGCAGGGAAATGTTTTCATGCTAGTCTGGATTAAATAGGTCTGCTGTGCCATATTGCTGTGGAGCTGCCAAATAATACCTGGAATGCAGTTTAAATGTGACCTTGGAGGCATATGAGACATTTCTTCTTCCTGTTCCTAACAGCAAACAACAAGTATTGTTTTCAGCTTTGGTCAACATGTTTTATGTGTGTTACAGACTCGGAGAGCCCAGAAGATACTTGCATCAGGATTTTTAAACTGAAAGTTAGGGTGCAAGTTTCATAAAAGGTCATTAGGTCCAGAGCAGAAGATTGAGTGGCTACAGAATGTCAAGGGCTGCACTGTTCTTTATGTTTAACAGCAGAATAAGAATTAATTGCATTAAATGCTAATGAGGAAATGGGTCTAATTAAAGGAAAAACTAAATAGTGAGTTAGACTATGGAGTTTGATTGCTGAAATTTGAGCAGTAAAGGTTATATGAAGTTTTTCTTCCTTGCTTCTTAAATAGCTTGTATATTGTTACCTATTGAAACTTTACTGTTGGGGGAACCTTGAGCAGTCATCTCCATTCTCTTTGTAAGCTTTAACTTTCTGGGAATGGTGAGGGACTTCCCCTTCACTGAATCACTTCTTTTAACTCCAGGATACGGGTGTTTGTTCCTCACAAGCAAAGTGGTCAGCTGGTTTGTTTCTGCAGGAAGTGTCTTGAGGAACATACCTTCCTCTTAATATAGGTCAAGAGGGGAAAAGTGGTGAAATTTCTAGGAGGCAAGCATACTCTGCAGGAATTCTTTGTTTGAGCTTGTATTCTTGCTGCTGGTTGTTGGTCAGACTTCAGTTTTTCCAACTTTTAACTGCTCGACCATGGGGCTTCTATATTCTTGCAGTCTGAATGCTGTACAGGACAGTAACCACTATGCTTTTAGAACCTCAGCATTTTTATTTAGAACAAAGTTGTTTGAATACAGTACTAAGATTTTTCTGATTCTCAGTCTGTTACTGAAAATGCAGCTCCTCACTGCCTGGGATTTTCAGATGTAATAGTTTTATTTTTCAACTAATCTGAACTAAGCTATTTGAGTAAAGTTTGTGGTACAGAGGAATGTTAGTAGCTTTTGCTTGAAGTCCTATGTACGGTGAGCTGTATGCTGCATAGGTAACATTACTTTTTCCTCTTTTTTTTTGTAGAATTTATAATCTGAAAAAAACAGTAGGTTAAAAAACATGCATTTCAGAGTAATCTCAGTGATGGTGACAGGACAAGCATGTGAGCATACGGTACCTTTCTTGTATGGTGGGTTTTGGTTGGTTTTTGTTTCCCTGAGTAATAAAAAGGAGAAAAAGAGTGTGGTAGGAATGAGGTGTGGGCAGGAGAGGATTAAATGAGCTTAGAGAAGTGTGTGTTAGCTAAATCTGTAATGTAAAGGGGTGGACATTAAGTCTATAAAGTGAGGGTGGAAAAAGTCCAAACAAAAGGCAAAGAAACTGCAGTTTCTTCAATCAGTTGAATCTTCTGCTAAATGATATATTTTTAAAGCTTACTTTTTGTCTTGGAAGGCTTGAATCTTTGTGTGATAACGACTTCACAGGGCGATGTTCTGTACTAACAGGTTGTTTTATTGAGAATTGTCAATGCTTCTAGCACTGCTGTGGCACTAACAAACTTGTAATAGAAACAATATGGCAAGCCAATAGAAAGCTCAGGGACTTGTTTCTCTCCTAGTATATATTCTGATTAAATTGATGAGAGTAAAGGTGCATAATTCAGTAGAACATTAGGAAAGCACAGTTTTAAGTGCTTTGTATTCTACTTTATACTCTGATTTATACTCTGAAATTCTACCTGAAATTATTCCCTTTGCCTATGAGAAAAAAAATTTAGAGCACTTCTGACATTTTTCCCTCTGTGCTTATTACTATGAGGTACAGAAGGGAGTTTTTGTTCTCAATGCTTTTTTTCCTCTTTTTCAGAAGTAAGAAACTTTTTAGCAAGAAAAAGTTGAAAAGAAAACAGAAGACTAAATTGAAAGTAAAAACACGCAACAAGGTAAGCCTGTAACTAACTTTACAAAGTCCTGACTCAAAAATGACAGTAACTTCAGTTGAGAGAAATGCAAGAACACTTAAGTGTGACTAACAATGTGCTTGTTTAGAGGAGTTAATAGTAGACCAATATTGTCTGTTTACTGTATCCTACATGACTGTGATACCAATGTTAACCTTATTCAACTGCTTTTGGTGCCAGTGTTCAATAGAAAATTACATGAATAGCGTTTTTAGTTCTCCAGTTCCTAAACCCTAAGTGTAGCTAAACATACTGGTCTTAGAGATAAATTTTGAGATCTGCGTCTAGCAAACAATTAGAGACTAGTGCTGCAAAGATTTAGCCATATTGGCTAAAGGAGAAAGGGAGCATTCTAGGGACTCCAGAGTTACCTCTGAAAACTCCTCCATAATGGAAAATGTAATAAATAGTACCTAAGTGTTTCTATTAATGTTTTCTCCCCATGTAACCCCTGACTTCAATCACTTTAAATGCATGGGAACCATACAGTGAACTTAATAAAAATATTTACATCTTTATTCTTTAGAGAGCATAAATTTATGCAGAAGCAGTGCTATTTTAAAATACTGCTGTGCTGCATTCTTTCTCTATTATAGAGCTGTTATTTCTCTATTTAAGCTACAGTCTTGGAAGGATTTTCATGAAGGCTTGCTGCAGGCATGAAGGCTTGTAGTCAGTAAAGAGAACTCGTTTTTGGAATGGTTCTGAAGGACAGAACCACTGAAATATCCAGTGAAAACACTTTCTTGTCAGCTGAATGTCTTTATAATACACATGCACTGTAGAGCCACTCGTCCATCTTATCCCTGTTTGCCAAACCTCATGTAGTTACTGTATCTCAAGACAGACGGCTTTGGGAGGGTGAAGCAAACCCTCTATCTATTCATTTGGTATTGACTCTTTGGAGACATACCAGATTATTTTGCTTATCTCAAGTAGTGCAGCTTCAGACTATGGTATAGAAAGAGCTTATCTTCATTTCTGTTCTCAGCACTGTACATTAAATATTTGTGGTCCCAACTGAATTTCTCAGTCCTTTCTTCAGTTGCTATAAGAAGTTTTAGCTCTGTCTCCATGACTTTATCAACCCACTGTCAACAAAGAAAACCAAGTTGGAGATTTGAAGAAATATCACAATGTTGTTAGTTTGTGTGTTCTGTCTGGTGACAGAAACGTATGCTTTTAAAATAAGGTAACTCTCTTCGACTTTGATCATTGTTACACTATAAAGGGATCCTTGTCTATCTGGTTGGTGGATCCCTAGTTTTATTGCCAAGTAGAAAGCTAAATACAGAATGTCTGTTGACAAGCTTAGCACTCCAATGTAGTTCTTAAATTTAGTTGCATTGGATAAATGGAGTAGCAGGATCCTTGGCCAATTCAATGTGAGAATACTAAAGGCTAGTTCTTGTGAGTAGTTATGGATATGGCGCTAACTGATCATCTCCTCACCTCATCCCTGGGGAAGGTTGTTCTCAAGATTTTCTTGGGTTTAAGTCAGTTTCTACTTAAAGCATTGAGATTTATATCTTTAAAAGTCATAATGGGATTTTTTTTTCTTTATTGATGCCATTATCTAGTGTCTGAGGCAGACGAGAAAGCTAAATACAGAATGGCTGTTGACAAGCTTAGCACTCCAATGTAGTTCTTAAATTTAGTTGCATTGGATAAATGGAGTAGCAGGATCCTTGGCCAATTCAATGTGAGAATACTAAAGGCTAGTTCTTGTGAGTAGTTATGGATATGGCGCTAACTGATCATCTCCTCACCTCATCCCTGGGGAAGGTTGTTCTCAAGATTTTCTTGGGTTTAAGTCAGTTTCTACTTAAAGCATTGAGATTTATATCTTTAAAAGTCATAATGGGTTTTTTTTTTTCTTTATTGATGCCGTTATCTAGTGTCTGAGGCAGACCAGGGCTGACCATTAGAACATTGGTCTTCATTCTGAGTGACTCAGGTATAGAAAGACATTCGAGCTTATTTCAGCATGATAACAAAAAATTGTGTATTTCCTGAAAAATGTAGCACAGAAGGGTAAGATAAAACCAGCTTCATATCTTGAGGTTATGAAACTGACAAAGTGGGGTGGTTTTGTTTATTGGTTTTCCTGTAGTTGGTTTTTTGTGGGAGGGATTTGTTGGTTTGGGGTTTTTTTAGGTACTTTTCAATGCATCCCAATGCTTACCCTGGCAGAATCAGCACAGTGATTATTTTTGCACTGGAATGTCTGAAAATGGATGTGTCTATTGTCAGGAAAATGTGAGCTTCCATTTGGAAGCTTTAAAATAGAGCAGATTGAAAAGTCTTTCATTACTGGACATTCTGAGCAGTAGAGTTTGTGTGCATCAGTTTATTTTTTTGAGAAATGGAGTCTTCTAGTCTGAACAGAGATGTAAGCTTTCTCTTAATATACCTAGTAGAGGCAGAGAGGGCCTTAAATCAAGAATAACATGAAGGAACCCAAAAATTTGTTATTTATATCCTGTGCTTACTAAAAGTCATTGTGTAATGGAAGAGGAGAGAACTTGAGAAGCAAGTTGAGTTGAGCAACTGGAAGAAAATTATTTCCACCATTTAAGCATTAAATGTTAGAACATTTTAGCTATAAAACTAATTGGTGTTTACACAGCTCAATAGTTTTACCCTTTTTCTGTTTCGAAGCTGGGTCATGGTATGATCACTGATCTTTGAAGTATCACTAATTTTTGACTTTGTGGTTTAATATCTACTTTTAAATGGAGGTATAACACTTTTCTATGTGGTGCAGTCTATTTTGGCTTTAGAAATTCACTGCTGACATAAGTGACTTTTACATAGAAAACAGGTATCTGATTGTTAGACATGGATGTAACACTTTGGATTCCAGTCCCTACATGCCTCCTCCCCACTTTTTTTTTTCCTTTTGGCAAAGAATATCACCAGAAAATTGTAAGGCCATGTAACATTTTCCAACTCTACAAATATTGCTGCTAACCCCCCCTTCCCCTTTCAGACACCCTGGATATTTTCGCCCATTGCTGTTAATTCATGCAAGTGCTGCTTAGGACACTTGGATTGAGAGAGACTTACACAGAAAACTACAATTCACCATATTCTGTTTTCATAATGTTATTTGAAGAATACTGAAAAATTGGAGTCCACCAAACACAGCTTGTACTGGAAATGATTGGTGTCTACCTGTTTATGCAGAAGTTTTGAGCTATGACTTTTTTACCTTTTTACAAATGGGAGTAATAAAACTTTAAGGGGGAGGTTTATGTAGCAGACAAATTTGTTGTAGGCTAATGAATAGATGTATAGAACAGATTGACCGGGATGAGTATTGTCTCACTAGAAACACATGTAGGTTCTCAAATAATTTGGCATTGTTTTCAGTGGCTTTTGTATTATTTGGTCTTTCAACCTCAAGAGGGCATCCCTTTCTAAGAGATCTTTTGACTGTCTGAAAAATAATTGGGTGAGCTTCTCTTCTCAGTGTTACACATAGATTAGATCAGATGGTTATTATAACCTGACCCATCTTTAACAGCAGATTAATTTTCCTCTCTTAGATTATAGTCTATTTTCATCATATTTAAGAATAAACCATTACCACAGTCATCTGATTCAAGAGGAAGAAAACAAATGAAAATAAGCTATGTGTGGGTTTCATCTTTAGGGAAAACGGTTTCTTTATGTGTGAGACGTGTAAAGGAGACCAGAGGCTTTTGGTTTTTCCCACTTCTTTCCTTGAGTGTATTGGGACATTACGAAAGGCTAACTGAGAAGAGCAATTATGAGTAGGTTGCCCTTATCTTTTGAACCAAACCTGTGCTGTTTACCCTCTCTTGCATAATTCATTCTTCCAGTTAGCAGGGACTATATGTTTACAAGGACAAGCCAGGCATCAGTGTGAGCATCTGCACTTTGATCTCTCCCTCCTAAGAGTCTCACCTTTCGGAATATAAAAAGTAACACACAAGAAAGAAAATCTTCACGTATTAGAACTGTCTTCATCAATGGTGGATATTTAAGTTTTGCAATGTATGTTTCACCATGTATCTTCATTTGATGAAGGTGCATGTTTAATTTTTGGTGACAACAAATCAAACAGCAAAGATGAAGATTCAGAACGTTCCACTGTGTTACAGCTAATGAAAATTGCTGAATCAAACAGCATAATTATATTTTCCAGTCTGTAAGCTCTCTTCTTTTTGACAGTGGTGGCAATTTAATTTTCCAAGAAACCAGATGATTTGGGAGGAAGGCTAGTATAGAAGCTATCATCTCATTTTCTGCTCAGGCACTTTGGAAGCTGAGTTTGTAGTCAAATTTAATGAGCATTTTAGATTGCAATATTCCAGCAGCCATTAAGAATTGGACATTCAGAGGCAGAGAAAGTGATTGCTGCTCTTCACCTTATTCACAAGTGTCATGTGAATCTTAGTACTCTTAACACCATGAAAACAAGCTGTAAGGCATTGTTTCTTTCTGAAATAATTTATCCTATAGCTCAAGAGCAGTCTGTTTGGATTATTAATAATTCTAGATCTAATTAATAAAATTAATAAATTTCTTTAGTGATTTCTTAGAAGTTGATTAACATTTTGGTTTAATATTCTGCTGTTTTTCTTGGCAATGTAGATGTATTTTATGCCAACATGAAGTGCAGTATCATTAAGAGAATTTTAAGTAGACTGTATTAGTTTGATAAAAGAATTACTAAATGAGGTTCTGTAAGTAGAGGTGTTGGTTAGATTTTCTTAGTGATCTATTCTACCTCAAAATCTGTGAGTCTGCAGCAAAATTGTACAGGTGTATCATGAGTCTCATAATATTGAGGAAGTTTTTATGACTGTGTAGAAGGTATTGATTAGCTGCAGAAAAGTAAGCTTTCAAGTGATGATAGGATGAACTTAAATACCAGTTTTCTGACTTGTTCAGTGTATCTGACCTTAATGGAGTTAAGAATCCGGAAAGGAAGAACACTTGTTTCATATGGAAGAAAATCCTGATGTCTGTTTTGAACGGTTGAGGAAAGGAAAAACAAAAAAAGCTGCTCACTGAATGAGCATTTGCATTAGAGGGGCAGAAAGTTTTACTGTTTTTTGTCATTGCCAGCTCTGTTCTTGCCTTATGTAAAGGAAATCTAAGAAGGTGATGTTTGTACAACCTGCTTACATACATCCACTTTTGAACAGATATTTCTTTTGAAGACCTAACAGCTATTAGTATTATAGATAGTTAAAGCCCTTAGACTTGAGAAATCCATTACAAATCACATCAGTGTTTTTTACCTGATGATGAAGTTTCTGGAGGATGTTGTACTGAAGTCTCAGTAGGCAGTTAGTGTATGTAAGTATTGTTCATGCTCTGTTGTAGAAAAGCAAAACACTGAATACAGATAGAATAGTTAAAGTGCTTACTGGTTAATAGTTGTAAAGTATTGAGAATAAGGAGTTTATTTCTGAAAAATCAGTCAGCTTATTAATAGGCAAGAAAACGTACATTGATTTTTATCTAGCACTGTAATGTCTAAAATTACCTGTGCTGGTTTAACAGTTTGGCCAGTCTGTTTCAAATGAGACTATATGAGCTACAGAACTTAGGCTCTTCTGGATCAAAGACTTAGCTGAGCTGACAAGAAAGAATTGGAATGGAAACTTTCACAGAAGTTACAATTACAATTTGTGATATTAACTAGATGAATGAACCTTCAGATAAATATCTGGAGACTCTGAAATAGCTTCCTCATCCTGTAACTGTCAGTGAAAACTTTAGTAAACTAAGTTTATTGAGGAATTTAACCTGTGCCATTCAACTGAGCTAGCTTTAAAGATGAAAGCTTGTACTATGTATTTGCCTTAACAGGAGCTGCAAAAACTTTTGGGGTAATGTGTATGGATACTTGATGAACAGAAGAGTTACATCTGATAACAATTCAGTTTTCTGGTGTCAAACTTCAAAGTATGTAGGAGCTCATTATCAATGGGGTCAATCCAAATTTATTTTGATTCAGTTTGATACTGGAATAACATGATGTTGTGCCTTGGGTTCTTGCATTATTAATATTGTAGGATTTCTAACAAGAGCTTTACTATTTCAAAGATACTAATATTGAACAAGGACCAAACTTTGCTGTCTTTCAATTCTTAATGGCAGAAGTTTTGTTGAGCTAAAGAAAAAAGCTTGCCAAATTTGAGTATGTGGATAGGGAACTTTTTCCAGCTTTTTCTTTTTCCTGCTTCATTATCTTTATATTTTTGTGCTTACTGCTACCACTGATGCAGGTGAGAAAAATTAACATTCAATGTGTTTGATGAAATAGTTTTCATAGTAAAGCATTATTTCTTAATGTTCTAGCTTGCAGTAACTTTAGCAGTAATGGCAAGGAAGGATAGGCAAATATATACCAGTACAGTCAGAATAATATTACAGTCAAAAACAGGGAATATGTGAATGATGAAATGTTTTCAGGTAATTTTGAATTTTTTACTGTCTTGTAACATATGGTGTTAAAAGGTCTAGCTTAGAGTCTTGTGTTATTTCTGGTGTTAATAAAAATGTATGTGCAGATAAAAGTCTTTGTGATGTAGAAAACTGTGGCAACCATATTGTAGAAAAACAAATCACCTTATTAAAATATTACCCAATGCATTGGTTCTCAAATTCCTTTTACCTCTCCTCTGCTAGTTTAATCCTTCCCATCACTGCTCTCAGTGATCTGTTTCAAATCACTGTAGTATAATTCACTGTGCAATTTCATGCCAGATGAATGTGGCAATGCACAGTATTAATACCCTATAAATAAAACAAAAAAAAAGACAAAAAACCTCCACTCTCACTGTGCCCTTCCTCTGCCTATCCCTGAAAAATATGAAAAAGAAACCAAAAATGACCTTGTGAAGTTAATCATGACCCTGAGTCTGTCTGGCCTAATAATTCCCCGCATTTTGCCTTGCGTGGTCAAGCAAATTTGTCCTGCACTCTTACACTGGGCCTTCTCTCCTTACATGGTCTTTGTGCTCTCTGTCTACAGCAAGCTCTTACAGAGAATTGCTTCCTCCCATTTGCCTGGAATCCAGTTTTCAAAGCCTGTGCTGAGACCAGCCTGGTCTTTGCTTGTACACAACCAAATGGAAAGTGTAACCCTGCTTGGGAATTAATTGTGGTGGAGTTTTGTTTTTTTCAAGTCAGTCATACCTCCTCTTCCATTTCACTGTTTCAGACTGGTAAAGTACAGGGCAGATCTTTAAAAAATGTTTTGTCTTAGTATTTTTCCAAGTCCAGTGACAGCCTCTTGAAGGCTCCTTTGTGTCTTGGCTAAGGCTGAAAATAATACACCAGTAGTAGGTACCAAGGTGGGCCATGGTAGTGGTAGTTTCTCAGAACAATTTTCCAGCTCGTACTTTGTGGCTCAGGACTTCTGAAAACAGAATGGTGTCCTGTTAAGTCATAGGCCTTGATTTCTTTATTTAGTAATTAGTCCATTAGGTTATTATTCTCAAAACTATTAACTGCAGCATCCTCACAGGAGTTTTTAAACTTGCCATCAGTTTTCATCTAATGACAAAACAAATGGGTTTTCTTAATTTCTAGTATATGTTTAACAAACATCTCAAATTTTTTAATTTAAGTATTTACCAGCAGGTTAAAACTAACAACTAGAATAACAAGGCATGCATTTAAAAATTCATTTATAGTTAAAATCTCCCAAACAGACTGCTGTAGAGGAGCTAAAGCATGATTCTGCTATTCTACCACTGTGGCACAGGTTTGTACCATTCTGTAGCCTGAGCTGCTGTCACTTCTAGTCCTAGTGTTCTCAACAATGTTCTCATCAAGTTATGAGAGGCAGAGGCTAAAGCTAGACAGAATTTATTTAAATGTTCTCCTCTTCCTTTCTTCCTTGCCTGAAATAGACCTGGTACTTCAACAGGGAAGTTGTCACCAGTGTAGAAATAATTTGATCTGTCAAAATTGAGACTGTTGAGATTATTTATATTTAGCAAAGCTTGTAACTTTAGTAAACTAATAAACTAAAATTAAAACTGATCTTGTTTTTCAGACTGAAAGCCTAGAGAGTACAATAACCATACCAGATATCAGATTACATAGCAATCCTTCAGCTTTTAATGTTTACTGCAATGTCCGCCATTGTGTGTTGGAGTGGCAGAAGAAGGAAGCGTCTGTGTCTTTGGCCTCAAAGAACAGTGTCCAGAGTGGGGATTCAGACAGTGATGAAGAAGAGGAGCCCAAAGAGCCACCTATTAAACTTCCAAAGGCAAGTAACTGGTACCACATAAAGTGTGCCATGTATGTCATCTAAGGTTGCTATGTGCTTTTTGGGGATTAAAGAGCAACAGTGTAAGCCAGCTGCTTAGAACACTGCTGTACTTTTATTTGTAGTCCATCTAGTTTAGAATCATTTGATGAATTAGGATGATCTATGTACCTGCCCAAATTAAAGTCAATTAAATGTCAGGTAAACACTCAAGTTGCACTCCTTTTAAAGTGTTGGTACTTGAACACCTACAGCCTCAAAATCTACTCAGAAATGATGCAAATAAGGTAGCTCTTGTGTCTCTGAGAGGCTACCAGCTCTTAATGGTAAAGGGTGCTTTTTTTTTTTATTGCTTTACCCTTCAAAAGGAATAAGTCTTTCTAATAATGGAAATAATTTGGTGGAATGGTTCCTCAGATATTTTCCTGGGTATGCATGTAATTGCAGTAACTCAATTATTCTTTCCCTTTTTTGGCTTTACTGCCCTTAATGGTGGTACTGACAGCTCCAGATTCCAGTGCATTGTGAGATTTTGATGCTGTAGTTGAACAGTTAGAGTGGGTTTTTTACTATTGACTGCTTCTATGCTTATAGTAGGATTAATGGTGGAAAGTCAGAAATAAAGGACTTACTGATTTTTTTTTTTTTTCAATTTTTTGGTTCACTTGTTTTTTACTGTGTATTACAAAGCTATGTGTTTAGTTTTGTTCATTGCTACCTTATCAGTGCTATGGAACGTGCTTTGTTTTATTGTTCTTCTGAATCTAAAAAGCATATTCAGATTCATATTCTTCCCTTATATATATTTGACCTAAAACTAATAAAAATGCTGAATTAAAAAAGGTGGTTGCAGCTGTGGTTATGTAGAATATTTGAGTGGCTTAAAAAAATTAGGATTTTGTAGATGATCGCATTTAGGTGTTATCTGAGGTGCAGAGTTGGCTTTCCAGAAAGTAGTGGTGATGAATTGCAGAGAAGCATAACCAAGTCAGCCAACTGAAATGTCATGATTGATGATTGCAAAATACGTGGTTGCTGGAAAGCAAGTCTGCATTGTTTATGAACTGCATCTCAGGACTTGTGGATTGTATCAAATGAATCAGCAAGTGCTTGTAGATGCTTAATTTTAAGTAAAAGGCAGTGTAGCTACAAGCACTTACGGGGAATGGAATGACGTTTTAAAAAGATGTTGAAATGAAGAGGTTCCAGGAAGGATGAGATCTATCAATGATATGGACAGAAGACTTGCCTGTGGAAACCAAAGCATTGGTATTGTGTTGGACATTTAATTACAAAGATGGTGGCTTAGAAAAAATGATAGAGAAACTGTAGGTAACAAACTTCTCTCAAAATGGAAAATTGCTGAGATTTTTGTTGCATTCAGTACAGCAAATATAAAATTGGTGAAAATCAGTATGTTTTCACACTGTTAATTTTTAACTGTCTAGGTAATATAGGGTTGTTTAGGTCACTTGGAGGGTGGCTTAGAAAAAATGATAGAGAAACTGTAGGTAACAAACTTCTCTGAAAATGGAAAATTGCTGAGATTTTTGTTGCATTCAGTACAGCAAATATAAAATTGGTGAAAATCGGTATGTTTTCACACTGTTAATTTTTAATAAAGAATCTACAAAATACCAAATTTGTGAATTTTTGGTTTGAAAATATATTTAGATGCTTGATACAACCTCAGTATTTTTCATAACTGTCTAGGTAATATAGGATTGTTTAGGTCACTTGGAGATAACAATTGGACTTGCATTCATGCTTTTGAAAAAAGCATCTGCTTGGAACTGTCTCACATGTAGTAAAACTTCTAGGGCTGACTGTGTAAATGTCTCGCTATCCTGGATACAGGTGTCTGTCTCTGCTTTTGAAAAAAGCATCTGCTTGGAACTGTCTCACATGTAGTAAAACTTCTAGGGGCTGACTGTGTAAATGTCTCACTATCCTGGATACAGGTGTCTGTCTGTATTGTTCCTGTGACAAGGAACAATATTTTGTAGGGCTTAGTTTGTTAACTGTAAAGTAGAAAGTTATTATAAACTTTCTAAGGTTTACAATATTTCCAAGAGTAATTGCTAGTTTATTAAAAAGAATACTGATATATTTTGAGTTTGACAGTGAGGTGAAAGATGAATAAAAAGTGTGGCTAGGGTTTGTGCTTTTACAGATTCTCCAGAGTGTAGTCCTTGGTATGTTGATGGTTTTTTGTTTAATTAAGAGTAAGTTGAAAACATTCTACATTTTTGTACCTCAAGGTGACTTCAAGTGTTCTGTTGAAGTATTTTTCTTTCAGATCTTGAACTTGAGGAAGTCAGGTTTGTTAGAGCCTTTAAGTAGAATGTATTTTGGAATCAGAAGTTACCCTATGCAATTTCTATAATAAGATTGAGAATAGTTGTTTTTAACATTAAGAGACAGACTTTGCTGCTCTTCAGATACTAGCACAATGGAAAAAAATGTGTTTTGATTGTGTTCAGATAGTTTAGTAACTTGCTTTGATAGCTTTATATTTTTGGTTTTCAGGAAATACTTGCCTTTGTCTGACATACTTATTTGCTGCCTTATTTATTTAGTGTCTTAGTTAATGATCTTTCTACCTGAAATGGAGTAGGTTCAGTTCTGTTGGTAAGATTTGTAATTTGCAGAGTAAAGAAGAGGTATTTCCCACACCTTTCACCCTCACCCCCTCCCCCATTAAGTTTTAAACTTAAGGTTGAGTAATGAATGATCCACAAAAGTCCTGTACTAAAAGGGACAAATACCGGATTAAAATGATTAAGGTGGAATTAAATATTCTTTGTTCCTGCACTGACATGCATTTTGTTAATAACCTTAAGCAAAAATTTAAATTTTTAACTTGTAACAAAAAAAAGGACAATTACGTTTTTTAGATACCGATTTTGCGCATTTTAAAATTCACTAGGAGAATGTTACCTTTGTAAATGGTCTTTCTTTTGTGTATGTATATAATATGAATTAATTCAGAGTAGTGTGTAGTTTTAATTACAGAAATGTGAGCTTTGTGGGTAATGCTCACAATGAGAGGAAAGATAAAGAAAATAAAACAAGAGCACAAATAAGACTTCAAGATGAAATGGGAGGAGTTTTAGGAATTAGTTAGGAGTCACAATGTCAGCATCCAGGCTAGAATTTTGGGTACCTTTTGTTAAGCAGTCTTAAACTTCTGATCTGAAGTCTCAAAGGTGTTGCAAAGGGAATGGGAGAATGGTTGCACAGAGAGCATCAGTAAGAGCAGTCAGGCTGTGACAGAGAAGCTGAGGCAGAGCAGTGCTTGTTTTGGCTCAAAAACCCTTCAGAGAGCAGTGAGAACAAACTTAAGATATCTTGGAAAGAGCTATTTGCTTATTCTGTCCTTCAGAGGACAATTGGGAGGAGAGAGGTATAGATGTACACACATACACATATATATGTGTGTATATATAGGTAAGATATACATACATAAGATAATACGGTGAATGGACCTATTTTATGAAGCCTACCCAGTCTCTTATATTTAAGAGATCTCAGATATTTAAAAACCAACCCAAAACCTGTGCAAAATTGATAACATCCCAGCAGAACTCTCTCTTACTGATTCCTACTGTAGTGGAAGGTCATCAAACATTTTCCACTGTGTTATCTTCTCTGCTTTCTCTAGCTGCCTCTGTCAGCTCCTAGATGAGTTTTTCTGTCTGAAGATTGTGAAGAATAAACTTAGTTTCTCTCAAAGACACTATAACTGAACAGGAAGGGCATTTCTAAAAATGTTCTTACAATGTATTTTATTTTTTAACCTTTAGGATCATATTGTGAGCTTTAAATCCTGGAAAAAACATAATGCTATTATTATGTTGACAGTTTCTTTCACTGTAGATTCCATGCATGTGTTTTCCCCATGCTCCATTGCAGATGTGAAATGTAAGGTGTAATTAGTAGGAAAATTGCTGCTGTGCTTTGAGGACTTGACTTGGTTGTGTTTTTATCCTTCTTCCAAGAATAAAATAGATGGTAAAATAATTTCTGGAGGACGGGAATCAAATTAAAGGTCAGCAAAGACAGGTACAAGGCATCCAGTAGAATTTAGAGCTGACTGCCAGAATATATGTGTTTTAAGCATGGGTGGCAGTTGCATTAATGATGTTACTCGTTTTCATATTTCTGTCTTTTTCCTTAGATTTTAGTCAGGGGTGAGTCTTTGTTAACCACTCTATGGTGGCTCTGCTCTTGAGCAAAACCTAGTGAAGAGTTTTTAAAATACAGCTGCTCATTTGTAATGTGCTAACCCTCCTCTCTTTTCTTTCATCTTCATCATTATTAAATACAGAGTTTGAGAAGGAAGTGCAAGGGAGCATCAGTGAAGAGAAGCATGACTCTCATCTCAGAATAGTCAGGAATTCTGAAAAGGAAAGTTAGACATGGCTGTAACAGGGCTTTTAAACATGTTCTATTACTTGGCTTAATGCATGTCTTTTATGAGTACATATGGAGTTTTAGTGCCTAGCAATTAATCTCAGAGCCTTTGGAGGGGAAAGTTCTAGAGCTGCCAGTATCCGCTGTCCAATGTATTGTTATTCAGGATGTGAAACCAGCTTTCAAGACCGTTCTAGTTTGCTGGCTCACGTTAATGAGCAAGGAAAAAGAAGACTGTCAGAGTATGAACTGGATAGAAATTAGAAGGGCTCAGAGGTACAGTTTGCCTTTTATGGTGCAAAAAATTTTAAGCTTCCTTATTCCTTCGAGAAACTTAGTCTGCTTAGATATGCTCTTTTATATGTAATATTTGCTGGTATTATTGTATAGGTGGATTTTTGATTTTGGTTCTGGTTTAACACTGTATTTTATGTTGCAACCTTTTGAGTAATTGTCTTGTTCAGTGAACACAAGGATATACTTTTTAGATGAAGATCTAAAAATATTGTATTGACATCTGTTCTGAAAAATCTGTATTTCTTTAGATCATTGAAGTTGGATTGTGTGAAGTCTTTGAATTGATAAAAGAGACGAGATTTTCTCATCCATCCTTGTGTCTCAGGAGCTTACAAGCCCTACTTAATGTGCTCCAAGGTCAGCAACCAGAAGGCCTGCAGTCAGAGCCTCCTGAAGTCCTAGGTAATCTCATCTCTTACTGTATTTTTATTAACATACATCTGTTACTGTGTTGGACAGAAGAAAATGGTTCTTGGCAAGTATTTGTGAGATAGTAACATGGTTGTTCTCAACTGACTGACTGTTCTGGCGTGTTCACTCTTTATGGTGCATGTATGCAGTACTTCCTAATAAATGTCACAGACTAACAAATTTCGTTTCACTTTCTTTCTGAAACATAAAATACTTGGTCTTATTGGAAATAATACAGTTGTAGGGTGAATTTCTCTTGTAATCTGCTGTTGTGTTTATAGCTTAGATGTTTAATTTTGTAATTTTTGTGGAGGTGCTAAGCAGAGTGTCATAATTCTTGTTTTTATTTTCTCTGGCCATCCCAAAGCTTCCCTGAAAATTAATTTTCTTTTTAATAATATTGAAAATAGAAGTTAAACTTCTGATGCCTTTGAGAGCATGATTGACTATGTCCTTTAAGTTAAAATCCCATTATCTTTTGTTGGTTTATAGAACTGCAGAGCAGTCTAGGCTGTAGCCTGAGTTGTTTAAAGACAATTTTAAAAAAGTCTTTAGACTTCATGTATTTTTCATGTTTTATGACAACAGTATTGCATTTCCAAATATTATAATTTGCTACAGAAAACTTATTTTGTATTGATGCATGGAGTATTAAAAAGCTACAAAGAAGACTTTTTAATTACAGCCATAGTGATTAATTGTATCAGCTCTCAAGAAAAATTAGATGGATTTCTGTTCACACCTGGATTGTTAGAGAAGTTCAGCCACCAAAAGGTGTTTGGAAAGAGGCATATGATCAAAATAATTTTCAAGCCTTGATTTGAAATGTTTGTTTCTATGAAGTGGGTTGTGCTTCAACATAGCTAATGGTCATAAAGAGTAGACAAGTGATCTACACATCATCTCAGTGATGGGGTAGACTGAATAGTGTCTACTATAACAACACTTTCTGGCTCACTTCTTGTTAATGTATTCCACTATTTTCTTCTTCAGCTATGGTGATTATCCAGATTAGATGATTTATGAAGAAGAAAAGCTAAGGATAATTCATTTAATGTTTTTCTGTCTGAAATTACCTCTGAACATAACAGCTGAGGAAAGATATAATGTATTTTCCTATTTTAATTTCCCATTGATAGTTAAATTGTTCTCTATGATTTTGTGACTGATCTGTGCAATGGCTGTGTTTTATCTGCAGAATCCCTGTTCCAGCTGCTTTTGGAAATAACTGTCCGTAGCACGGGAATGAATGACAGTACAGGACAGTCCCTGACAGCACTTTCCTGCGCCTGCCTCTTCAGTTTGGTAGCTGCCTGGGGAGAGACAGGAAGGACGTTGCAAGCAATCTCTGCAATCCTCACCAATAATGGCAGCCATGCTTGTCAGACTATTCAGGTCTTGCACTGAAACTTCTCTTTATCTGGGAATTTATGTAAATGGGTACTTCTCATGAGTTCTGAGAAGATGTGCTGTTTAATTGTTACGTTTTCCTCCCCTCTCTATTTTTGAGATGAGTTGGTATTTCTTTGTCTCTCTTGAGTCAGAGTTAGAACAGAAAACACAGCATTTTGTAAAACTGTCATCTTTTTCACTCACTATTTCTTTTACTGTTTAGGTGCCAACCATTTTAAACTCTCTTCAGCGGAGTGTACAGGCAGTTCTGGTGGGAAAAATCCAAATCCAGGACTGGTTCAGTAATGGGATAAAGAAGGCAGCCTTGATGCACAAATGGCCATTGAAAGAAATATCTGTAGATGAAGATGACCAGTGCCTACTTCAGAGTGATGGTTTTTTCCTCTATCTCTTATGTAAAGATGGACTTTACAAAATTGGCTCTGGATATAGCGGGACAGTGAGGGTAATGTGGCCACTTCTTGTCTGATGAATGATACTTAGTATTTTAATTTAACTTCTGTGATGTCCTGTTTCCATGGACAATCTTACATATCTCACTGATCGTCCATTCTATTACAGTTTGTGTAAATTTTTCTGATGATTTCTATGACAACTTGACAACATTTTCTTAGAATTTTCACTTTGCAGTATGGTTGAAGATACTGCTTAAATGATTGTGTTGAGTTTTCACTCTGGTATTCCTTAAATGATGGAAGTTTTTTTGCTTTTCAGGGCCACATATACAATTCTACATCCCGCATCAAAAACAGAAAAGAAAAAAAGTCTTGGTTAGGTTATGCTCAGGTAAGTAAATACTTAAAATATAAAATGTGCATTCCTCCTTATCCCTCATAAGTAGTTTTAGTAGACCCTGGCTTAGAGTAAGCTTACATGGATATTTTATCATTCCTTTGACTTTCTTTATAAAAACCAAAATTTTTGGTAGTGACTTCTAAATTATGGAGAATGATAGACCTGTAATCACTGGTACTGGCTTGTGGCAAGGAATAATGGAGTGTCCTTGATTTGTGTTGTCACTTTAAAGACTTTTGCAAAACATGATGTTTTAGCACATCAGTTTATGAATTGTTCAGTCAATTGATGTGTGGTTAAGTGCATGTCAGTGGATGTAAAAAAATTCCATTACAACAAACATGTAAAAAATATTTGAAATAACCTGTTATGAAAAGGAATTGACATTAAAACATTTGCAGTAAAATAAGGAAATGCTGTTTTGGCTGGAGAGGATCAAGCATATGTAAACAATATGTAGAGATAATTACTGACGTTGTCATTGCAGAGCTAACTGTATTTGTATGGTTTGTGTTTTTTAGAGATAGTTTCTGGAATATCAACCACTTTTTCTTAAACCTTTATTATTCATTATAAAAACCCCTCAAAACGTACAAAAACCACATTTCAGATAATTAATTTACTGAATTTATTGTATATTTACTCTTAACTGAGTGATCTCATTGTACCAGTTTGATTTTTAGTATACTCCTTGCCACACTTTTGAAGTGAAATGGTTCCTTACAAATATATGTTTATTCATTGGAGTTATTGTGTTTGTGTAAACCCAAACACATGAAATGTGGTTTTATTTAATGTAAAAGCAGATCACCAAAAGGTACCCTGGCACAAAACAAATGGGTGTGGATGTGTTAGTTCTGGAGTCTGTTTTATCAGTTCTGGAAGGAACAGGATTCATGTGGTTTCATTATATAGTGTTACACATTTGGACATTGAGTACATAACTATAAATGTATGTGATGCTTTTTGAGTGCTTGTACAGGTGTGTGCACTCGCACAGTGACTGCAGCCAAAGGCTCTGCAGTTTGGACAAGTGTCATTCTGTGGCTATATTTATAGAAAGGTGTGTAACTGGCACTTATTGCTAGTGTTGTGTCCATAAGAGATAAAAGGTGCCCTTAGTTGTCATTTCCCTTCAGGTGCATGGTTAACTTAAATTCAGATGATTTTTCTTACCTGATCATATTACTTTTAGATTGAAACTTTTCTATTTACTTTAATTCTCTTTGCTTAATTTATGTGGGCTTGTTTTCCTCATTTTGCTGAGATTTATTTCATCAGTAGTTTCAACTGAAGAAACTGTCTTAGTGTGGGAGTCAAAGTCAAAAATTAATATTTTTTTAATTCTAGGTTTTAAATGCATGTATTAATATGCATTAATGATTGCTCTTCTATGTAGGAGAACAGTATCTGCCACCTTCCTGGTATTCCTGTGACTATTCTGTTGACTTGAAAAGTGGATACAGAAACACTGTTTCTGTTTTTACTGTGGCTGTGGCTTTTAAGTCTAATTGTGTACAGATATAAATAACAGAATTAATATGAGGGGCTTCAATATTTGTATACAAGCTTCTGCATGCTAATCTATGGCATGTAGAAAGTGGAGGAAGGGAGTCAAATTTCCATTTTTAGTGTGGAATTGAGTTATAATTTGGGTTAGTAGAAAAATGTTGATTATCATTTGATGTAAAAGGATTCTACTATTTTAAAGCAATATCTAAAATAATCATTGGGTTTTTTCCCTTTTAACATCTGTTAATGTATTTAAGAGTATTTTCATACCTCCACTTTTTTTTTTTTTTTTTTTGTTGTTGTTCTTGCCAGGGCTATTTATTATACAGAGATGTGAATAATCACAGTATGACAGCCATAAGAATAAACCCTGAAACTTTGGAACAAGACGGTACAGTTGCTTTGCCAGGTGAGAATCTCCAGATTAGAAAAATTTGGTATAGTTTGCTGTTTACATTTATATATTTTCAGGCAAAGAGAGAAACTGAGAGATTTTGAGGTCACAGATTGCTTATGACTTTGCTTCACTTCAGACCATCTTCAGTGTTTCACTTAAAGGCCTTGCATCTTACTCCAGTTGCTGGAAAAATACTGCAACATTTTAGAATATGTGAACATCTTTATTTAAAGACTACAAGAGCTTAAATTCCTTCTTAAAAAATTTCTTTTCTTTCTCATTTGAACTTTGAATGTTTGGGTTGTGTATGACTTTGCTTCCAGGATTTCTTACATGTAGGCAATTATAAACTATGAACAAAACAATTTTGTTTTTTAATAAGGTAAAAATATATCCAGAAAGCAAAGGCAGCTAATGAACATTGATGGACTATGCTTCTGATGTTTATATTGGTGGTGCATTTTGGTTTCTTTGTTTGGGGAATTTTTTTTCGATTTTGGGGGATTTTGCGTGGGTCTTGTTTTGTGGGAGATTGTTTTGTTTTCATTTTGTTATCCTTTTTTGGAGGAGCCTCATAACTTCAGTCTGTTCGGAGAATAAGGATGCTTCTGTAACAGGCTTTAATGGCCTTCTAGTGAAATACATCTGTTCTTAGCTACACAGATAAATATTAGAAGGACACAAGAATATTTTTTATCAAACAATGACAGGCTTATTTTGTAAATCAGAAGAAAGATTTTGCTTCATCCTGACATAAATAAGAAACCACTGACTGAAACCTCAGAAAAGTGCTTTAGGATTTTTGTCTTTAAAATGCAAATAGTAATTTTTTAAACAAGTTTTGAATGTTGAATCTAGTCCATGCAACCTTCTGCACATCCTTAAAGTATGGATGTCTTTTTAACCTGCTCTTGCTCTTTGTGGGGGCTGTATGAGGTATTTCACTGAGAGCATATTCAAGGACCTGAAAAACTGCCTTTCAGAGAGTGGCTTTTCAGCTTTGTTCACCTCAGGGCAGCTTCTTGCACAGTAGGGTTCATTATGTCCTTAATTGTGTTACCATTTGTAAACAAATCAGTGTTCTTTATGCAAGTCTTCCGAGAGATTTGAGTACATTTAAAGTCTACCCTTGGAGCTGTTAGCTTGTTTCACCAAATCTCAGTGACAAGTGTAGTTCTGCAAGGCTGCCTTGTATTTATACTGTAAAAAGGCACAATTTAAATGTGTGTGCCTTCTCAACAATTTGCAAAAGCAAATCCAAATGGGAATACCATTCAGAAATTTCTCAAACTGTCCTCTCAGTTGCATTTTGTGTGGTTTGTGACGGTGTTAAAGTCGATGTTAGGTGTTCTTTATAAATCCAGTCCTTTGTATTTCAGTCCTTGAACTTTGCTGTTTTGCTTTGTGCATTTCTACACATTTATCTCAGTTGTGTTATTGTGAGAAGATATAATCTTGTTCTTTTGCCTGGGACAAATTCCAGGGGTTCCACTTCTAGTTATTTTCCTTTCCCATTAGAAAAAAATGAAGTGAAGGTAGGGGGAGGGTGTCTGACCTGAGGAAAACTGAGTAGGTACTTAACTCTGAATAGTAGTGGCTGCCCCACTGCAATCTTAAGGTGACTTGCAAGTTGTTCTAGTTCTGAAAAGCCATGCTGGATAGAACTAGAGGCCAGTGACCTTGCTAACAGCTGAACACAGCAAATATTTCCTCCTGTTTGGGATGGTATTCAGACATGGCTGTGTCTGGAATTAATCTCTTTCAAATGCCTAGGCTGGTGATAGTGCATTAAAAAAAGTTATTAGAATTTATCCATATAAGGGATGCATAGGAGGTTAGGAGATTTGATTAGAAGTTGATCCTAGGTAGAAGTCACATGATCTTAGAAAAACCAGAGAGCTATGGAACTTTATTTTCTCTTTCTCAGACAGGAGGATCCATCAGCTTCTTGAAGCCATGAACTTCTGTTTTTAAAGGGCAGTCTTTCCACTCTGAAAGATGATCTTTCAAATCCAGCCTTGTTTTGGGAACTATCAGGCTGTGTGTCAACATTCTTGTGTCTAAGGCCTTTGCGTTATACACTGTACCTGAGTTGAGTATATGTTTTCTCAGTCCATGTATCGTAAAAGAATGAATTCCATGAGAATTTACTAGGTGACTAGACCTGAATTTACAGAACTTTTCATCTTTGCCATTTCTTTCTACAGTGATGCTTACTGCATACCTTAAAACAGTTTGTTTTCAGGTGGAGAAATTGAAGTCACGTGGTATATAGTTTTATTGTTCTTTGAAATTGCAAATTAATATCTTGGGCTCAGGACTATTCCTCTAGTGTGGAAAGTACTGCTGTCTGAGGGTAGCCTACATGACCTCAAGTCCTGCATTATTAGCAGGTGCAGAATGTGCAATATGAATGTGGAAAGTGATGCTTCAGAGAGACTTCCTTTGAAGCCTCTAAGGAGGCTGTGATTAACAGATATCTGTAGTTACATGGTTTTAGTACATAAACCCTTTCTCTTATAGCAATCTTAAGACAGAATGCTTGGTTATCCTCACCGCCATAGTAATATACAAAGTCAGATTGAATAAGATTTAGGATTGATCATGCAAGCTTCTTCTTAGATGAGACACTATACTCGTTTTTCAAATGCTCTACTTGCCTTCCATTTCTTAGTCTTCCCAATGATCTGATTTTTTATGCTGGGCCTGTTAGTTAAGCAAGTGCTAATTTTTAGGAGGTGTTTTGGAGAGCATATATGTAAAAAAAAAAACCCCAAAAAACAGCCCACTCCGTTCTAGATTTCCTTTTTGAACAGATCTACCAAACATAGCAACAACCCCCCAGAAATGTTTACCAGGAGACTCACCTTTCTTGAAGTGGCTCAAGTAATAGGCCAGATAGTGCAATATGGACCCACTGGTGGCTGGAATGTGCTGTTTCCTTGGCTGTTCTGCTTGTGTGAGCATGTAATTTTCAGTTATTCAAGGAAACGTCATGCTTACCAGCTTCCTGTAACCTTTGGAGAAATGTCATTGAGATTAGTTTTGGAACTTCTCATCCAGTTACTGGTACTTCTTTTATCACTAAGGTGACTTTGCAGTATAGAGAATTAGTTGTGTGGACTGCCTTTTGTTGTTAAACCCAAGATTATTTTTGAGAGAGCAGTATTTCAAACTTCAGTGTTTTTGCTGCCATTCTCCATCATGCTTCCTGCATACCATCTGTGATTCATACCTGGTTGTGCTCTAAGGAGAAGGAAGGTTGTCTCCTTCTGGTATTTTGCTTCCAGATGTGACATTACAGAAGGCTTTCTAATGCATATTCTGTTCCTGATAAGACACTGGATTGGGCTGGGCAGTGTATCAGGAATAAGTAAACAGTGGGTTTCTGTGGGGTGTTTTCAGCTGTATTGTTTTAGTGCTTTAGATAGGTAGCAAAAAACAGCAAACTTGCTAGTTATGCTAGAAAGGCATTATGTATGCTCCATTTAGCATTAAATTTATTTGATAAAATGTTAGTACTGAATCTTTGTTCAGATTATGAAGCAAATACTTGGAGTGTAGAGTGGTTGTCCTATAGCATTTTTGAAGGGGTCTTTTTCCTGTGTGTGTAGTCAATGAGACAAACAGAAACCATATGATATCTTTGCCAGTAGCTCCATCAATAGTGCAGGAAGGGAAGAAAAAATCATGTGCAGACATGGGTTTAAACTTGCAGAGAAAGTGGTCTTTTTCTTTTTTTTTTCCTCCTAATTTGGGTAGAATTATTTCTCTCCCATTTTCTTGGAATTATCTGAGCTATTTCCAATGAATGAGTGATGTATTCAAGTATATACTTCATCATTTTCAAAACCCCCCTGGATTTTTTCAGTTAATAGCTTGGTGAAATTTATAAATTGTGAAAAAATGGGATAAATAATGAAAATCGTGGTTAATTTATTTCCGTAGGTTTTATATGCTGGACTGAGGAAACATTTCTTGAAAATAATGGTCCTGATATAAAAAAAGTCTTTGGGAAAGGAAAAAGATTTAATAGTCTTGGAAAATTTGAATTTATTTGTGTTGTAATAGTTTGGAATATTCTTCACAGGTGACTAACAGTGAAAGGTGAATGGGGTTTTTTGCAGTTAAATACTGGGGTGTAACCACTCATTTCATACAATGGAAAGTGCTGTAATAACTCTTACAGAAACTGAAGAGAATTACATGCTTTTGATAAAACAGGACATCTTAATGTAAAATAACACATTATCAGAATGGTATGATCTCACTTGAGACAAAGTAGAGCTCTCATGATCTGATTGGAGTGAAAATGAATTAGACAGAAGCAGAGATTAGTGTGTGTATGTATGCTAATATAAACTGATGCCGTGCACTTCATTTTTCTCTCACAGATTGTCATACTGAAGGGCAGAATATCCTTTTCACAGATGGAGAATATATTAATCAAATAGCAGCATCTAGAGATGTAAGTTTTACAAATGATGGGTAAACTATTTTTCTCTCAACTGGGTTTTATCTTGCAATATTTATAGCCTCCTTTTTGCTTCATGTTTGGCTTTTTCTTCACTAACACAATTAAGAAAGAAATCCATGTAACTAGAAATAACGAGAAACTTCCATATTTGTGCATTAAAAAATGCAAAAATGCAGTATTTTTCACACAATTTTGATTTGTGATTGATTTTTTTATTTTTCAGGTAAGTTTTAAAAAAAACTCCATTGCTCTTTCAGGAAAAAAAAATCTTATATGTTCAGTAGTATGTTCTACAGGTTCTTTGTAGAATAAGCTTCATAGAGCTTAGGGATATTTTTTTTCTTTATTAATTTCCTGTAATTGCTTTGGAACTTATTGGAGTATTTCAGACAGTTTTATTAGATGAGATACGAAATATACTACATTCCAGTTGATTTTTGTGTGAAAGTTGCCTGATGGCCAAAGCTGTAGAAACTCAAAGAAGTGCTCCTACTAGGGACAAAACTGTAGTGGTGGTTGTATGTTTTTTTCAGCAGACAGTTACTATGTTTTTAGTTCTGGTGTGGTTTTTCATAGTGAGAAATCTGTAAAATAGGGATGGGGTGAAACTGGGTTGTCAACAGATGCTAAACACCAAACGTAGAAAAACCAAGATTAATCCACTTACCTCCTAACAGAATCAACTGATGGGGTTTTTTTTAACATGGTGAGATTAAGATACTCTGCACTTGTAAACAGAAAACTCTTGTAGTTACTCTTTACAGCTGTCACTTTGCATGCAGAATTTTGGGTTCTGAACAAGAAGTTCAGGGCTTAAACATAAATGTGAATAATTGTAAGAGTAAGATTTCTACAGCAGTTCACTATTTTTATAGTGTTCTTAGCATTTTCATAGAACTCAATATATGTTTAAGGAGTCAGATACTTCAGCTTGTCCTGATGGCCACTTAATTATTTTCTCTTCTGTAGTAAATGTTACAATAAAGGTTACTTTGTCAATGTGCCCTCTGACATTTATTCTGAAATAATGCCATGTCTGTGTACTTAGGACTTGAGAAGTAAATTAATTCATTTTTTGTACAGTATAAAGTGGATTTTTGTATTTATTGCAGGATGGCTTTGTAGTGCGAATATTTGCCACAAGTACTGAGCCAGTATTGCAACAAGAACTGCAGCTTAAGCTTGCAAGAAAATGCTTACATGCCTGTGGCATCTCATTGTTTGATCTGGAGAAAGATTTGCACATTATCAGTAAGTTCTGTTTTTTGAAGGTTAATAACAAGGCTGGTAAATTCAAACAGTAGATCTGAAACACTGCGCTTTCCTTCGGCTCTGCTATGTGCAGGAAGGTACAGCTCCATAATAAACACATGGAGAGGGGCTTGAAACCATTCAAGCATTGCTTGACTCAGAGTCAAATCCATACACCCGTTTGGAACCACCTTTCTGTCTCAAGTACTGTTCATAGTTTTCCAGTATTTTCCTTCAGCTTTATAATAAATATATAATTGTTTGAAGCTTGGACTTTATAAAACATAGTTAAGCTGTGGAACTCCTTGCTGTGGATCAAAGTTAACAAGTTACAAGGACCACTGATTGGATTAAAGGGAAAGAATTACATTTAAAAACACATTCTTCACCTCAAGTCAGAATTTGAGGTGAAGAATTGGTAGTATCTATGAAGGTATTTTGAAAAAACAATAATTTGGCCTTTGCTTTGGGGTATTTTTGCTCTATTGAGCTTGCTTTTGGCTCTATCAGAACAAAAAAAAACCAGCATATTTGGCTCCATGGACCAGCAGAGGTGGATAGGTGACTGGTCTGTGAAACTGCCTGGTTAAACTGTTCAGTTAACACAATCTTACTTGCACAGGTACAGGGTTTGATGAGGAATCAGCTGTCCTTGGTGCTGGGAGAGAGTTTGCACTGATGAAAACTGCTAGTGGAAAGGTACTGAAAATGTTTTGTAGTGAATAGTAAATTGCACCAATAGATTTCTGTGGTTTTTTAATTTAATCATTATTTTCCATAATTTTCTTGCCTTTTCAGTATGTTAGAATGTATGTCTATGACTGTATTCAAATATATTTTTCAGAACCTGCTTTAAAACATAAAAGACAAATAGTTATTTAAAAGCATAAGCAGATAGTTAGAACCCCTTAGATATCCATTACTTGAATTTATAGGAATTTCTACAGTCAGTCTTACAATGAAGGACTTCGTTTAAATTTGGGAAACAAAACTGTCTTCTGTCTACAAATTATTTTAACACCTCATAACTTTCCAGTCTGACCATAGTAATTTATTTAAATCCATCCTGATTTTTTTTCTTATCTTTTAGAGAATTATTGATTCCCCTATGCAAATTTTTCAATTGATTTCTTTAAACCTATTCTTCATGATTTGATATGTTGTTCTGCTCAGTGGAGACTTCTTGAGGCATTTGCATAATCATGGAAATTTAGAAATAATACTGTCACTGACTCTTTCCATTATTTACTGTGGTTCTATTTCAGTGTAAAAGACTAATGCTATTTATCTTGTAGAAACATAGTTCTTAATTACATGTTCAAAATTGCATTGCTTTGTTGGAATGACGGTCTTGCTCTGCTGCTGTCAGAACAGCGAGATTGTTGGAAATGTTAGAGTAAA
Organism: Passer montanus; assembly: GCF_014805655.1. Classification (NCBI taxonomy): domain Eukaryota; kingdom Metazoa; phylum Chordata; class Aves; order Passeriformes; family Passeridae; genus Passer; species Passer montanus. Next base: position 6,243,123 of record NW_024367708.1, on the reverse strand, counting down.
TATTTTTAAAGAAAATTTAATGGTATGTGCCAGAATTTGATCAAATAGAACTCTTCAGCACTGAGGGAGGCAGATTACCTTTATCATTCAACTAACAAAAATGCCTGTTCAGTATAAAATTAATATATTTCCTGGGTTTAGTCTATAAAGTTGTCTGTTAAGGTAGGAAATACAATATGTAAGGCAATGTGAAATGGCTTCAGATGCCCCATAGGTTGACATACCAATTTTATAGAGTTGTTGAGTTGCATGGTTCTAAAGGAAAATTTTCAGTTCATGTCAGTATTTTTGTTTGTTCACATGAAATATCTTACTCTGTTATTTATGTAGTCAGTGGCCACTAAACATGTTTTACAAATGTGTTGAAGCATATTAAAATATGTAGTAATTTTTTATTTTAAATTTATTTTATTGTTATAATACCATCTTGTTTTTATACAGAGCAGACATTTTTATGAGGTGTTTTAAATGCTTCCTCTGAGTAGTTTCTTTGGTTCTTTCTTGTATCTTCAACTCATCTAGCCAAACAATTATATATGAAAGCTCACTCAGTGGCTCAGTAGAAAGCACAATTCAAAACAATCTAAACTAAGAATCTAATCAGAATGTTTCCCCCAATTAAGTCAAAATTGATGGGTTTGGGACAGAGATACTGAAATGGCATAAATAAAGTCAGGAAGAGTGCAGTGTGCTTTGAAATGAAAGGAATTAAAAACAGTGCAACTTTGAGAATTATATAAGCTTGAAGTGCTGTGGCATAACTAAAACTGATAAACTTTTTTCTCCTAGATTTATTATACTGGCAAATATCAGAGCCTTGGAATCAAACAAGGTGGCCCTTCAGCTGGCAAATGGGTTGAACTCCCAATCACAAAATCTCCAAAGATTATTCAGTTTTCTGTTGGACATGATGGCTCACATGCCTTACTTGTTGCTGAGGATGGAAGCATATTCTTCACAGGTTCTGCTAGTAAAGGAGAGGATGGTGAATCAAGTATGTATCATTGCTTGCTTGACCAGTGGTTGGTAAAAGCCTCTTAAAGAGTTTTTAATTTGAAAATAAGAGTTTCAGCATTTTCCAGGAATGTGTAAGCTTGCCATTTGTGCAGGAGATTATGCTGGCCACAAATCTTGACAACCAGTGCCAAAACCTCTCCCAGCTACAGAATCCAATCTCTACTTTACCACAGTTTGGGTTGTGTGGTGGAAGTACTATTTTAGATTTGTCCCAAGAAAAGACAGTAGTAAATTTGGTCAAGAGGCCATGCTCTCTGCCTGGGACTTGGAAAAACTGTGGAGCCAAACTTTTGCCTCTTCGCAGTTGTTTTATTGAGCTTTGGAAACGGGTGTTTTGCTGTCTGGTGGAGAGGGCCTGGGACTTGGAAAAACTGTGGAGCCAAACTTTTGCCTCTTCGCTGTTGTTTATTGAGCTTTGGAAATGGGTGTTTTGCTGGCTGGTGGAGAGACACATTGATGAGAACTTGTAGAAGCAGATCTTCTGTGCTCAATCAAGCAGAATTCTTCAGACATTAAAGAAGACAGATTAATTTGATCTTCAGACTAAAAAATGCCTCATCAATATAAAATTAACACATTTCCTAGTCTTGATTTCTGTAGGTGTGTGTGTAGGTTGAAATAGACTTTGTAAGACAACTGAAGATATCTTAAAGTGCCCTGAGTCTGTGATCTGCTGTAATATTGAATTAAATACTTTAGGAAACAGGTGGAAGATGATGATGTGGTAGATTAATAAGAATAATTAAAGTCATTTGAAATACTTGAAGATTCATTTCTAAAAGGTACTGATCAAATAATGTCTTGGCTTGCCATTGAATTTTTTTGAGCAGAGCCAGTATCATCCAATTGAAATTAGACCAGGAGATTGTACCTATAGTTAGTTGTTTGGGTTTTTTCATTAGTGGTTTGTAAACTAATGATTATGCCTGTGATGGTTTGAAGATTTTTGATAGATTTACTTGTAACTTATTTCTTTATTTAAAGCTAAAAGCAGAAGGCAATCAAAACCATATAAGCCTAAAAAAATTATTAAAATGGAAGGAAAGATTGTCATATCTACAGCGTGCAATAATGGAAGCAGTTCTGTAATTTCCAAAGATGGAGAACTCTACATGTTTGGAAAAGATGCCATTTACTCTGATAGTACAAGTAAGTTAATGTTGGTCTTTTGAATTCTTTTTCAACTGAAATAATTTAAATTAGTATGGAAGTTTTTAATCCATGAAAATGTTGTGTGTTTCTTACCTTCCTAATGTATTTCTGACATTCTGTTGATTCAGACAGATATGACAGAACGGTAGAAAAAGGTAGTTTCCAAAAGTTCTGTAAAATAATTTAGCATCAGTGGTGACAAATATCCGAAGTAATTCTTCCACTAAGGAGATGAAAGAAAATTCACTTGTGTTAATCTGGCACAAGAAGGCCACACAGGAAGAAGTCACAGAAATAAGATGTGCTTTGGTAAGAAAAAAGACTGCTGGAAGCTAGGTCTTATGTGCTTCTCTGCTCTTAAGGTAGCATTAATATTTTACAGTTTAAGTAAAATATTAATGAAATAAACTCCAATGGCTTTATGACTCCTGTAGAATTCTTTTTCAAAACAAGTGATTTGCAGCAGTTTTAGGTTTGCTTTTGGATTTTCATTTTTTGCAGGACAAGTGGCCTAGGCCTAGTTCTTTCACATTTTATTCTAACACTTGGTTTTTTATATCTGTTTTTTTTCCTATGATGTAAATTTTAAAATTGTCAGTATCCACTAACAATTTTGTTACATCATTAAGTTTCCTTCTTGGCTAGAAAGTGGAATTTTTCATTCAAGTGTTTTATGTCTTACAGGTTTAGTAACAGATTTGAAGGGTCATTTTGTGACTCAAGTAGCCATGGGCAAAGCTCACACCTGTGTGTTAATGAAGAATGGCGAAGTTTGGACATTTGGAGTAAATAATAAAGGACAGTGTGGACGAGACACAGGCTCTATGAACCAGGGAGGAAAAGGTGTGGGACCTTGGTTTTTTTTCTTTTCATTGCTGGCAAATATCAGAAGTGAAAATAAAGCTAAACATTTTGTTATAAGATGTAATTCCAACACTAAAGCTTGAATACATGCATTATGATTTAAAAAATCAAGCATGCCCCTGCACAGAGATTTCCAAAAAGTCTTTGTGCTAGCTCAGCAGGCAAATTGGGCATTCCTAGTCATTCCTTTTAAAACCTGATCTGGAAATGTTCTTCAGAGCTTCAGCAGTTCATAGACACGTAGAATAGTTGGAGGTGGAAGCAATCTTTAAAGGTCATTTAGTGCACCCCCCTGGCAATGAGCAGGGGCATCTTCAGCTAGATCAGGTTGCTCAGAGCCTTGTCCAACCTGTCCTTACCTCTCTGAGTAACCAGAACTCTCTCTGTTGGCCTCAGAAAGCACATATTTCTTATTTCAATATCTTAAATAGGTTTTGGAGTTGAGAACATGGCAACAGCAATGGATGAAGATCTGGAAGAGGAACTGGATGAAAAAGATGAGAAGTCAATGATGTGTCCTCCAGGCATGCATAAATGGAAGCTGGAGCAGTGTATGGTGTGCACTGTATGTGGAGATTGCACAGGCTATGGAGCCAGCTGTGTTAGTAGCGGGCGTCCTGATAGAGTACCTGGAGGGTAAGCACACGTGTGGGAATGTGCAGTGAGTTGGATGGCTAAAGCACTTCCTGAATGTGAACTGAGTTGAAGTTTCCATCTAAAGTAACTTTATAGCTAAATATATAGTAGTATGTGCTTTTAAAATCGGAAATGGCTTAAAATTTCTGGAAATAGCTTGTGGCTGCAGGTGATTTAGTTTTACAAACTTTTTTCTCACTTTAGCATGTAGTTCTTCACTAGAAGCTGTTGGAGGTGAGCACCAGTATAATTTCTGTCTCTTGACAGAGCTGTTGGCTCAGGATAACTTTTCTTCATCCTCTGGTAGAAATTTATCTTGCTGTTCAAGTTGCCATTATCTGTTAATTCTTAGTTGAGCTGCAGAGGATCACTACGTCATCATTACTGTTTCTTCAGCATTTTATGTGCTCATTGTTTCCTTGTTCATGTTTTCATGTGGTGCACATTAAATTGAAGAAAGGAAAGTAATTCTGAGAAGTCAATTCAGTGGACGGTCAGTGTATGGTCCTGGCACCATGCAACAGCAGCTAGGATTTAAACTAGCTGTCCTTCCTGCTTATCTCAGGAAAACTTGCATGTCCACAGATAGAACAAAGTAATAATCTATGTTTTAATTACAAAGGTGTCAGTAATGCACAAAAAGAAAAGATAGTGATAAAGCAACTCTGTTTGCTGCAGAATCTGTGGCTGTGGCTCAGGTGAGTCAGGCTGTGCTGTGTGTGGCTGCTGCAAGGCATGTGCTAGAGAACTGGATGGCCAGGAGGCAAGGCAAAGAGGAATCCTTGATGCTGTAAAAGAGATGATACCTTTAGATCTCTTGCTGGGTAAGTACTATGAAATTACCAAAAAGGCTTTTAATTCTCGGTTTTACTGTACCTCTTTTTTTCCTATTGTTGTCCAGTACATTTGTTTACACACTTTGTTACAGGACAGTTTTAATGTAATATTGTTAAAATGGTGCTTAACAGTCAGATTTATTTACTGGTGATATGGCAAAGTGGGATCATTCTGTTAAGTGAACTGTTCGAAGTTTGCCCTTACTATAGTCACCTGTGCCACTTTGTGACCTGTGCAGTTACAAAACTGATGTTGATACTACAAGTTCTTGTCCTTTTCGATATCCTGAAAATTTTTCTATAATGTTTTTATCAGGATTTAAGCATTCTTAAACTAAAACATGGCTAATTGGTGTAAAATGTTTTAAAAATACAAGCAATCGTAGACTTGGTTTAATAATACTTTTTGAAACTTTTTAGAGGAGGATGGAGATAACCATGACAACACATAACTACATATATGTGTATGCCTAAGTACTACTTAGTGATGTTGGAATAGTCAGATTCATGAAAACCAGGAAATCGGGAGATAAAGCTTAGAACTCCTCCAAATTTACTCAAATCCTTTTTTATTTATTGGTAGGGCCATGTAAAGAAGCAGTGAGTAAGTAGGTTTTCAGTTTTCGTTTACCTTATTTCTTTTAAGGTTTATTGCCACCACAACAATTTCAAAGATAATTTTATGTATTTTATTTTCTTAATCTATTTAGCTGTCCCAGTTCCTGGAGTTAATATTGAGGAACACCTTCAGCTACGACAAGAGGAAAAGCGGCAGCGCGTAATTAGGAGGCATAGATTGGAAGAAGGAAGAGGTGAGTGACTTACTGAGAAGGGCCTTGAATAGCTTAAGAAATTTTAAGTCTGTTTTCCAAGAATGAAAATAGTCTTCCTCCAGTGAGCCTGTACAGTGGTCAAACTAAATCAGGTCCTAAGTAGGTAGTTTGTTATATAGCATGCTTGTAGAAAATGGTGGAAAAAGTATGTGTTTAACAAAGTTTGCACATAAGAATCAGAATTTTAATGATGAAGGGAGCATTTTATATCACTTTCACATAGAGTTTTTATTTTTTTGCCATTTTCTTGTTGAATGATTGTTTTTTAAAATGTAGATCCTAAAACATATTTATATGAAGAAAGAACTACAAGCCTGTCTCATGTTATTTACCTATTATATGAATTATCTAATTACTATAATAATTCCATTTCTGTTGTATAATGGTAGGTAGAATTGTCTTTTATAAAATTAACTTTTCTGTATTTGCATAACATGAGAATATTGACACAGACTGAATTAAAAAAAACCACCACTTCAACATGTGAAAATTTTGTTGTTTTATCTACCTCATTGTTGATTTTCCATGCAAAGAATAATCTGCCTCAATAACTTTTCAATACTGTTCATGTTCTAAGATACTTCAGTGTCTTGGCAAATTAAATATGAGAAAATTAGACTGATGTAAACTGTAGTATTTTTGTAAAGCATGATGATGTGGTCACTAAGAATTGTCTGTTGAGAAGAGGAATAACTTACTGGGATATATGCTCTTTCAAGTTCCTGTAGTTTTAATAAATACCGTTTTGATTATTCTCTTATTAATTAGATACTGCATTTTTTGAATACAAAATGTGCCTTGTAATCCAAATTATTTCCTAGACTGTGCCAATAATTGTTGTGATGTGAATTGTGTCTTTATTTCACTTGCATTAAGAAATTGCTGGTTTTAACCACAAATAAGGAACAATCGGAGAAATCTTGTAGTTGCCTATGCATATGGAAAAGGATGGAATATTTATTTTTCTTTGCATCTTTGTGGCTAATTTTAGCTGTGAGGTGAAGAGAGGAAGCCTTTGTTTAGGTCATGTCAGAGCTGCTGCGTGCTGCTGGCAAATGTTGGTGCAGCTAACAAATTTTTATTGAATCCCATTTAAATGCCCAGGCATTATTGAAAGGTGCTGCTGTTCAGCCCATCAGTGATGACAGAGCTGGGAGGTAAATTTCAGTTAAAAGAAAAAAGAAGAGTGGCAGAGGAAAATTTACATTTGCTTCTATTTCTGTGGTTAGACGTAGAACCAGAGCAGCTTATCTGTTCTGCATGCCATCTGTTTCAAAAGCAAAAAAAGATCACTTGAACAGTAGCAGGAATGTACTCTAATGATTGGTTTCATAGGTGTATGGGTGGCAGGAGGTTGTAGGCCCAGGTGACCAGTGGCAGTACAGGAGGACACAGTCTTATGCCTGCACTAGGAGAGGTTTGGGCTGGACATTCAGAAGAATTTTTTCACAGAAAGGGTGATTAGGAATTGGAATGGGCTGCCCAGGGGGGTGTGGAGTCACTATCCCTGGAAGTGTTTAAAGACTGGATGTGGTACTTAGTACCATGCTGTAGTTGACATGGGAGTGTTTGATCATGGGTTGGGCTGGTCTCCAAGGTCTTTTCCAGCCTACTTGATTCTGTGATTCTGTATAGGGACTGTAGCTAAAAATGTACTGTTATCCAGCTTGTTGCACACATTTGTGTTACATTCTGTATCTAAAGAATACCGGTGTGGCTGTCTGTGGGAGGTAGTGGGTATGCCAGTCTGGAAGGGACGGAGATTAGTCTCCTGTTTTGGTTCAGAATGACTTCTTGTGATAAAGCTGGGAATGGTGTTTCACAAATACTTAGAGATCTTGTTTTATATAATCAGGTATGAATATTTGATTTGATAATCAATCTTTATTTGCATAATCAGATTAAAGAGCTTTTTTGCTTCTCCATCCAATTGCTGAAGTTTTTTGTTAATGAGTTGGTGCAAAGAGTAGCACCATTTTTGACAACTCTTATGGCGCTACTCTTTTCATAAGAGGGAACAAGAACATTTAAATAATCTATTAGACTTTTTGTGCAAAGTATTTTTCTTTGCAGTCTGATAAAATGTAGTTATAACAATGTTAAAAGAACAGGCAGGTTACTTGTTGCTTAGTTTTCCCAAGAGTTTTAGTATTTGTGCATATGAAGCTGAACAAATCCATGCTAATGAAATAGCTATTTGGAGATTCAGAGAGAATGTTCAACCTTTCAATTTTCTGAAAACAGTACTTAGTCAATTAAAGGCTGGACCAGCTCTTTAGGGCCTTTCCTTAAAGGTACACAGTGTTTATTTTGTCAGGATTCTGATTTCTGGATTATTTAGTGTTAATGTGTGTCTTTTGTTCTTTTATAAAGAAAAAAACATGCATAGTTTATGATGGTCAAGAACAGGATTCATCACTGAATGTAGCTGCAAACTTTTAAGTTCCTGTTGGTGACCTTTATTCAATACAATTATTTTCAGTAAATCTTGAATGTCTTGTAAACAAGAGAAAAGCTTTAAAAATACAGGAATATTTCATTCCTAAAACAATCATACAAATAAAAAATCACAAAGAATTGGCTCACCCAAAAGCATTGAAATAAGACTTAGGTTTAGGAGAGAAGTATAAGAGCACAAGTGCTGTGATTACACTGATTTTTAAGCTGTCTAATTGTCTGTGCTTCTTTCAAAGCTCCAGATTTAGTCCTGTTAGAGTGACTTGTGATATGAAAATATGTTCTTGGGGTCCACTTAAATTAAGAGCAAAAGTGATAGTCATGTCTTTAGGTGTGAGAATTGTTTAATTTCTTCACAAGATCACTTGTGGTCTCTTGTGTTGAAGAAGAATGCTCTTCTTTATTTGCATTTATCTGAAAATGCTAACTCTGAATTTGAATGTTCTGGGTAGTAGTTGTTAATAACTTCAATATTAATGACCTGGTTCAATGTTAGTTCCACAAGCAATTAAATCAATTCTACACATGATCCAAGTAGTCTGCCTCTGGTGTAAGGGACCTGTACACAAGCTGCTCAGCAACAGCACACTGAGTAACTTCAGGAATTTTAAGTGCTTATGCTGAAGATTTCTTTGTTTCTTACATTGAAATGAGTCACAAACTATAGTTTGTGATGGAGTTGTAACCAGCTAATAATTTTTATGTTTTGAATCAGTTATTTCTGTTGCTGTATTCAAGAAAGAAATTCTCTTTTGGTGGAAAAATTATAGATCCTTTAAATTAATATCACTTGTGGTCTCTTGTGTTGAAGAAGAATGCTCTTCTTTATTTGCATTTATCTGAAAATGCTAACTCTGAATTTGAATGTTCTGGGTAGTAGTTGTTAATAACTTCAATATTAATGACCTGGTTCAATGTTAGTTCCACAAGCAATTAAATCAATTCTACACATGATCCAAGTAGCCTGCCTCTGGTCTAAGGGACCTGTACACAAGCTGCTCAGCAACAGCACACTGAGTAACTTCAGGAATTTTAAGTGCTTATGCTGAAGATTTCTTTGTTTCTTACATTGAAATGAGTCACAAACTATAGTTTGTGATGGAGTTGTAACCAGCTAATAATTTTTATGGTTCGAATCAGTTATTTCTGTTGCTGTATTCAAGAAAGAAATTCTCTTTTGGTGGAAAAATTATAGATCCTTTAATTGTGGGTAAAAAGTTGTTTGTTTGGGATAATCAATTATTTAAAAAATTTGTAAGTTCCATAATATTTATTATTGTTCTTTGCTTTCTTCTGCACACAAGTGACTCTGATAAGCAATGAAGAGGGCTCAAAATCAATTCTACATTTTTGAGTTGGGTGTATGACCTTCTGAGAAATAAAGCCAGCTGTATTCATCACTGCGTCTGTGCTACATCATAATATCTCAACATAATTATTGATGGAATTATCTCAGCTCTTCACTGTCTCTGGTGAGAAGTGAAGGAGCTGATTTTCCATATGGTGAAGTGGTTTTTGTTTTTCAAGCTGGTTTGAGTATTGATGCGAATAGTGAGATGAATATGGAAACAGTTGCACTTCATTATTTTCTGTGGCAGTGAGGAAGTTTTGTATGTTAGAATGTTCAGAACACTGTTCATTATTTTTTCTTTCCTGTGATACTATTTTTTTCATCATGGGGGCATTAAATTGCCATAATGGATTACAGAAATCTGTGGGCCACATGTGCAATTAATGTAATGAACCTAAGACTAGCATTTTCTGAGAGAGCTAATCTTGAAAGCTGTTCTTGACACTTTTTACTTTTTCAGATTGGTATTTGCAGTAATAGAAGTTGGAATAGTCAATTTAAATTTATCACTTGAGATAATTCTGGGGTATTTTTTCAGAGGGCAATGAGAACGTTAAAATAGCTTTTTAAACTATATTTAATAAGCTAAAAAACACAGACATTGTTCTCAGTGGTTCTCAATACAGCGATAATAAGTGCTCTCAGGATTCACTGGTATTTCACTACTGCTCTTTCTCAGGCTATGCTGTAAAAACTTCTAAATGATCATTACTGAGATGCAGATTTGGTGTGTAATTAAGCAAGGTTTAGCTTTTGATGCCCCTACAGAAAAGGAAAATTAATTTTCATCAGTCTTATCCTACTTGCAACAACAAAGAACCCATAGAAAATTGATTAATTTTAGTCCAAGCAGCTCTGTTTTAAGACAATATAATCTGAGGCTTCCTAGATTTGGGCATTTTTTCATTTTCCTGAAGTGTAAGTGATTTAGTTACTTCAGTGATTAGTTTTACCATGGTAGGCTAAGTATCATGCAAATCTTTTTAACATCTGCACAAGCCACTCTGAGCTTGGAATCCCTTTGTCTGTTCATTGCTCAACATATACCAAAATACGCAGTAGAACTATTTGTACTAGTGCAATATTAAGTGCAATATTACTTAGTAAATAATTGTGCTGCTTCTTTTTATGGTTTTAATTAAATGTTTATTTTGATGCTTTCAGGATTACTTTTGTTTCAATGTTCTTTAAGCAAACCAAAAGCAATTGTTACCTTTTCACTTGAAACTCACACATGACTTTTTAAGCATGCTTTCAAGGAAAGCTGTAGGTTTTTGCCCCTAATGACCATCAGGTATGGTTCTGTGAAGTTAAATTGTTGCACTTGTGTCTGTGATTCCTTTCTGAAAGCTAACTGTTGTTATTAAAAATGATGTTTAGAGTAAAAATACTTATATTATAGTTTCGCAAATCAGATTTGTAGTAGACACCATGACATGGTTCTGGTTAATATTTGCTCTTTTAAGTTACTTCATGTATTTATATGTGGAAATGAATATCTTATATTTTTTTAACAATACATATGAAGTCAAGTATTCAGAAGGGGGAAAGGGTCAAAATTAAGATTATCATAAACCATACTTCCATCTCATTCTCTTTATTATTCCCACATTTCCCTGCATGCTTGTGTTGGCTGGTGTGCATCTCTTTTTCCCCTTTAAAAGGCCTTAATTTTTCTTCCACACCCGATTTGTACAATTTAAATGTTGCTTTTAAGACTACAGGGAGAGACATGTATCTTGTCTTTATTTTCAGTGTTTTGAACAAAAGAAGCAAACTGCAATTAACCTTAGTGCCTGCACATGACATTCTCCATGAGTGTTTTTGCCTTAATGATAAATTGCTAGTCATATTTGGAAAAATATAGATTTTTTTTTTTACGTGCACCATAATTATTAGCCCTGCCTCATAAGAATATTAAATTTTGTTTCCTTTAAGGCTTTATAGGGGTGACATTATCTCACTATAAAGTTTTACGCTTCTAGTGGAACTGAACTGAAGCATTTGTCTCTAATTCCATTTTCTGAAATATTTTTCTCAAAATTTGCAACCTGTTGACCTATTAGGATGCCTAATTTCCTATATTAGGGTTTTAGCTTCCTGTTTTATTACTAAAAAAACCAACAAAAATACCCCCCCCCTGAAATTGCTTGCTCTCTTTTAAGAAGCTAAAAATAGGTTTTTACAACAGAGGGTGTGATCCAATCTAGCACTTAGCTCTGCAACCTGAATTTATACTGCTTTTCTGTATGTATGTGTCATCATGTACTATTTTTTCAGGTAGTCTGCTGTGTTCAGTGCACTGGGGCAGAAGTCAGCATTTGAGATAATTGATTTCAATCTCCTGCAATCACAGCTTGCCAAATAGCATTTGTTTAGGGTGAGGTATTAGGAGAAATCAAAGTATGTGTTATATAAAATGAAACATTAAACTCCTACATAGTTGTGTCCAAGAGCCTAGATGACCAAGAATGCCAAAGCATATTAAGTGCGTGTAGAATGAAATAATTGTGTACATTTTTCTGAAGTCCAGTGCATTACTTAATAAAGGCATTCTATTTGGAGAAAATTAACTTATTTCTGTGGTTAAATATACTTTTAATGCTTTGAATTTCCTGCAAAACAATGTCCATTTTGAAAAGTCTGGACCAAGAAAAGAAAGCTAGTCTTGACATTTCAACTGGGGCTGTTCAGTGTCTCAGCTCAGCTGTGAAGGGAGAGAGTGAATGTCATTTTGCATCATATGGTGACTGGTTTAAAATAGCTCTGTAGTCTACCAGTGACTCCTCTTTGCTTATCTCTGTCACTTGATCTTCTAAAGTAGAGACTAGTAATAGGTTGTCATTCCCCATGCAGATCTATCTTAGAGGCTTCTGAAGCAGTTTTCCAAATAATACTCAGCAGGCATTTTTTAACAAATTAAAGGAAGTATTTAATGCATGACTGGGTTGTTCCACCAAAATATTCTTAGTGGAAAATTTTGCTCCCTTCGTTCAGGCGACCTCAGATATGAGCAGAAAGCAATTCATGGTCTCCATGAATTGTTGTAGTGTTTTGTTGCCTGTGTTATTTGGTGGGAGAGGCAGGTGTTTTTCACCTTTCCAGCATATGACCAAGGGGGCAGACATCACAATACAATCAAAATGTAGATTTTTATTTCATGTTTGTACTTTCCTATTCTTTTATGATCATTTTACAGATTTAGCGTGCACAAAGAGCCAAATATAACAGACATGTTACATGGAATTGGGTAGAAATTACTATGAAGAGGCAATCTGTTGCATTTAAGTTTTCTTTTGATTCAAGTTCTTTTACACAATGGTAAATGTATAGTATATAGGAATATCCAGAAGTGAAGATAAATCCTGCATTGGTCGGAAGGTTAGATTGTTACAGATTTGTCATGTTGAGTAGGAGAGTGTGATTCAGATGAGTAGCTTGGAAACTAATAGCAGGTGTCTGCTAGGGCCATGCTGGAGCTGGCAGCCTCTTATGCTTACTAAACATCCTCTGTCTTACAAATCTCCTTTAGTTCTTTTGCTCACCCTACTGTACTTGACTTCCTTCTGTCCTCCTGATACTCTCTTTTGTTGTCTTTGCTCTTCGCACTAAAATGCCAAAGGCTGCCTTCAGGGCTGTATCTTGTTCCCTGCACTGTTGTGCAAGCATGTTTTGGAGCTTCACAATGTTTGCTTAAGTTATCTAGAGATCAGTCAACCACCTACAAATGCTTTAGATCTACACTCTTCAAGCCACACTCTTTGCAGTCCTTGGATCTCTTTTTGCAACTTGGCTGATCTGACTTTACCTTGTGTCGTGTTGTCCTGTCCATTCTCTATTTTTTCAGATTTTAATTTCATTAGAAACTTTCCAGTAAGTCCCACTACTTTTGCCTTATTTTCTCATGTTCTTTATTCACCTTTCCTCTGTATCATTTGTCCTTCAGACATTTTTAGCTTTCATAATCTGCTTGTCATTCATCTCTTGCCCTTTTTACCTTTTCCTGGTGTGCCTCAGGATACTCCTCACTATATCACCTCACTTGGTAAGAAGCAAAATGTGGTGTAATTTTTTGTGTAAGTCAAAACTCTGGAAAGTAGAATATTAAACACAGCAAGTGGTTTGGCATAAAGTAATGTTTACTGAAAATGTTTCTGTTAAATGGAAGTTTGAATTCAAGAGGAGACTGAAAAGGGGGAGCACAACAGCAACACAATTGAAGGAAGAATCTGCAAGATGAAAGTAAATCAAAAGCAAATGATGATCCTTGATTAGGAGAAGGAGCTCTGAATTAGTAAGAGGATCTGTTTTGTGATAGTCCAAGTGAATACAATAGAACAAAAATAAAAATTCTGTGCTGTCTACAGAAACAACATGACTGAGGAGGTTTTGGGCCATTATATTCCCTAACACATATTGACGTCTAAGCTAGACAGTAGTGTATTTTTAAAGCATTTTTCATTTTGTTTTTTTAAGTGAATGCTAAAATTTGGAAGCTTCTCTCTATGAAGAGAGTTTCTTCATCTGAAAGTTCTTAAGCTATGTAGATTTGGCCTAACTTTTGCTTAGATGTCTATCCATGCCGTTTAGTATTAGTGAAGGAGGTGATGGTGTAAAGTTGACAGCAGAAAACCTGAGGCAATGGGCATTTATTAAAAGTTAACCTACACTGTCTTCTTAATAAAGTTCAGCTGAGGAATGAGAGTATCAATGAATTTGCAGAAAAAAGAGGAATATTTGCATTCTAAGTTTTGCATAAGGGGTTTGTAACACAACAGCCTGATTTTGGGGTACTTTTGTTTACTGTTTCTGGAGGGGCTGGATTTGGGAACCTGTGGAACTGAGTGTCACTTGGCAGAATTAGTTGCTTCCGATTCATGGTTTCCATTGAATATGAGACTTCTGAAAGGACAAGAAGTGTCCAAAAATTCATGGTGACATGCTTAACCTATGAAACAGGAGAAATACAGATTTAAGAAAGAAATTGCTTGTCCATTACCTGCTTACACTCAGCCTCAATTAGGCATAGTACCTCACTGCCTAAGTCTAGATTTTTAAAAAGGAAAAGCAATCTGGAAAAAGATTTAAATGCATGTATCATTGCTTTCTTTAAATCAAATCTTCTATTGAAGACCTTTAAATAGATTGAAAAATATTTTCAAAATAAATGGATTTCAGAATTACTAAGTAGATAAGAGTCATATGATGTGAATAACTTTCTTCCTGAAACATGGAACTTTTTCTTTAAAAGTTGTAACTCTGCATCTTAAATATAGTAACTGCAAACAAGTTTATGAGGGTGGTTTTTAAATTTAGTATTTATATTATGATCTTGTTCCAAATCAGTATTTTAAGTGTTATATTGTAGAATTTAAGGCATGATAATTATTCTTTTTATCTTTTAAAGGCAATAATGGGTATTTGGTATCAGATTTTATTCTAGTATATGTTATATTTCCATTGCTTGCAGTACAGTTGCATACTTAGAAATTCAGGTAAAAATATCACTATGGAATGTTTATTGGTTTTTCACACAAGTTATCCAGAAATGACAACTTTCTTATATTTTAAGGTCTTTTGAATTTAAGAAAACAAGTTTATAATTATTACTCTTTTTGGTTTTTTCATTGCTTTTAATTTGAATTTTGTTTAACACACTGTTTCCATTTTGTGAGCTTTCCCATGCATGTGCAAAATGTTTCTCCTCAGGCCCCCTTGTAATTCCTGGTCCTATTTTTATGAACCATCGAGAACAGGCTCTAGCCAGAATCAGACTCTCTCCAGCACCGCTAAAGCATAAACGGGACAAGCACAAAGGTATTTGGTCTTCCTTATTGACTAGGGTGGAAATAAGCCCAGCCTCCCAGTCACTTCTTCCAGATGCTGCATCTGTCTTTTCAAAGAACTGCGCAAAATGAGTTCTGCCTTTTCTTCCTGTTAGTATCTTGTTACCTGAGGAGAAAGAAAACGCATTTAAATGTTGACCTTTCGTTAGATGTGTAAATGTTCATTAGTCCACATCATCTTTCCCCTTTTTTTTGGTGAAATATCCTTTGTTCCTTTGTCTTTCTGTGTGTCTTCTGTCATTTCTAATGCTGTCTCATTCTTAAGGTTCTTTATTTTTATTTTTTCTTTAACTGTAGGAAACGTAACATGTTAGAGTGACTCAAGATTGTTGCACTGCATTTGTGGTTTTTTTCCTTTGTGTTTTGTATTTGGGGTGTTTACTTAAACATATCAGTCCCAGGCTTGATAATTCTGGCCTAAATCTTCTCATAGGTATATTGCCTTTCAACAAGCCCTTTTTATGAGTGAACTATTTGAAATAATGTAAACATTACTTTTTGGTAACTTTGAATGGGGAGAATATAAATCAAAATACACACTTTTCTCTATTCTTGAGTTAAATGGTTTTATAGAGTACAGCTGTGGAGGTGTCTTGGTATTTCAGACATTTTTGTATGTCTGGCAAGCCAGTTTCTTGTATCTTCAATTTCAAAGCATACCGTTTGTTCAGATATAAATGACTTATGTGTTTCTTAGAAAGTAGTAGTATATTACTAACTGAACTTACTGAAGTTGAGCTGTCTCAAATCTGGTTGTAGTTTGTATATATCTATGTATTGATGTGCCTTTACATGCATTATTTATATAGACAAGATAAATATGTAAAATGGAGGTTAGAGACCTGGTCAAAGTAGGAAGCTCCTAAAAATGGTCAGAATGTTTCAGCTCTTTTCTAAAGAATACCTAAATATTAAAAAGAGTTAGTATGGCATTTCAGTTGAATTAGTGGAAGTTACTGATTTTATTTGGCATGTGTGCAAACAAACTGAATATCAGTTTGAAGCCTTATGGGATAAAGTTTCAGTGTATGTGAGTGATGGGCTTACTGAGTTATGAACATACTGGATTGTGAAATCTTAAGTTTACTTTATGGAAATGAAAGCAAAATCTGTTACTTTAAATCTGCATAACATTCAGTCTTTGGAAGGCATATTGTCTGAGCTTTAAGTCTGGATGGACTTAGAATAACCTCCGATCATAACCTCACCGGAGAGGTTGCCTGCTGAAAGAGCACATACTGAATTTAAGTTTTGTTATGTGAGTGACAATTTGCTGATGGCTATTATTCTTGAGCTGCATGCTACTACTAGTTGTATTGCAAACCCTTGACTCCACAGGCAAGTCCATAAAGAAGCATGCTTGTCCTGACTCCATATGTGTTTTTTGGCATGTGTTAGTTGTTGGAACTCATTTCAGATCCAGTATCTCCTTACAAGAGGTGTATTCATTCGTGTCAGTTTGAGGTTTATGTTGCCTCTTGGAGCTGTAAGACAGTATAAAGGTCTGTGTTGTGCTGGAAGACTTTGGTCAGATATGCCCTATAGAACTGAACATTTCTTTTTCTTTAAGGAAGGCTATATGGAAGGAAATACTCAGTGTATTTTAGTTCTTTGTGTCTTATGGTAAACAGATAAGGAGGTTTTCAAGTAAATTTTTTAGACCCATCTCTGCCTCAGAAGACTGACTTTAAAAAGACAGCTGTAAATTCAGCTAGGAACTAGAAATACCCCTTAACTTCTCAAAGAGATTCCAAAGGGAAAAGGAAAACTGGTGAAGTGGGTTATTATCCAAGTAACAGGCAAGGTGTGAAGAAGATAATGTATATTTTTTGTGTTAGAAGGCATGCCTCTCTTCTTGAGGAAGAATGTAAAAACAATAGTAGAGCAGAGATAAAAGGACATTATCACATTGAAATCAGCAAATTATTTTATTTTTGAATGTGATGCTTTCCAGACTGTCCTCCTTCTTTCAGATGTTTCTGCTATAATAGTCTTCTTCACACCAATCAGACCTTAGAGATCTTTGGGCAAGGAGTGTTTAGTTCAGCTGGTAATACTGATAAGGCCGGTACTAAACTTGCTGGTTGCCCCTTCTCTGCTTGCAGCTGCAGAACTTCTCTTGATAATGATATTTGAACTTGAATGTGGACAGCTTCCTCAGGACTTCTTCAGACAATTATTGTCTAATATAAAAAGTGTATTTGATATGTAATTGTACCTATTGTCAAACCATGGAGTCCTGGAATGGTTTGGATTGGAAGGGACTTTAAAAATCATCCAGTCCCAACCTTCTTGACATGGACTGGGACACCTTCCATTAGATCAAGTTGCTCAAAGCCCCGTCCAGCTTTGCCTAGAACACTTCCAAGTGTGGGTCATCCTCTGTTTCTCTGAGCAACATGTTGCAGTGCTTCATCACCCTCAGAATAAAGAATTTTTTCATAATAACCTGCATGTGTGTCACTTGTGGAATTTTTCTATTTGGTTGTCCAGTTGAAAACTCTTTCAGTTTCATTGAAACAACAGGTTTTTTGGAAATCTTGCCATTGTCATTTACTCTTTTCACATTTATAGGGTCTGCATATCAAGAACATTGTTACTGCAAAAAACTGAATAATTAAGCATACTCTTCCTGATCAATGTTTTCTGTGTCTTCCACAATTATTAATAGAAGGGATTAGGTATGACATTTTTGGTATTCATGGAATGGTTTGGCACTAAGAATAAAAATGAGCTTGT
The DNA here is from genome assembly GCF_014805655.1 of Passer montanus. Classification (NCBI taxonomy): domain Eukaryota; kingdom Metazoa; phylum Chordata; class Aves; order Passeriformes; family Passeridae; genus Passer; species Passer montanus. The sequence continues at coordinate 6,225,392 of NW_024367708.1, read as the reverse complement.
GCTTCATCCTTCTTCTTTAATGAAGTCCAGTCTACATTTCCAATCCCTGTGGATTCCCATAACTGATCATCTTAGTAAAAAGTGATGCCTAGAGAGGATACGTAGAACAGAGGCTAGACAGTGTTAAAGGAATAAAGTAGGTATTTATTGAAAAGGCCTTCAAGGGATAATCCCTTGGGCAATACAAAAACTCAGCTGTGCCTCCACTCAAGATGAACTCTTGAGTTGTGAATTTTCACACTTTTACAGTAGGTATTTATTGAAAAGGCCTTCAAGGGATACACCTTGGGCAATACAAAAACCCAGCTGTACCTCCACTCAAGATGAACTCTTGAGTCATGAGTTTTCACATGTTAACAAGTTCTGGTCCATTTCCATATTGGGGTTAATTGTCCAATTTCAGCTTCAGGTAGTGAAGTCCCATCCTCCCAGTTTGCTCTCCTCAGTTCGCTGCTGTTTATACTTTTTGGGCCTGAAACTGCAACAGTGTCCTTGGTTCTCAGACTGGAAAAGGATCATTTTGTCTAACTGAACTGTGAAGACAACTTGCTAACACTTTGTATGAAGTCCAGAGTTATATACTAATGCAGTACAGAATCTGGAAATTATGAAAACTAAAACTTAAGGCATTAAGAGGATTAATGAAAGTCTGTAAAATTTTCTCAAATGCAGAAATGAACTAAGTAGAAATAAAAAACAAAGTAAGCTTCTTGAGTCAGCTAAGATTCAGCAGTTTGAATGCCACCTTTTTCCTGTATTTGGAAGTAGTGGTAAACATTCTAAGGAATATGAAACAAATACCCTCAAAACGACTAAGACTAGATGAAGCTGAACCTGCATGGATGGAACAACATAGAGGTTGACCATTTTGCAAACACTAAGACAGAATTACCAGATGTTCAAGAAAACTAACTTGGAAATTTACTTTTTAATTTTTTGGCTGTCTAAGATTCCATGTGAAGGGCAGAGTAGTTTGAAGCACTCATTGGAATGAGACAGCTGACAATGAAAAACCTACATCGAAGACTGAGTTTATGACTAGAATGTGAGCTTATCACTTCATTGTACATGTTATACACTTGTGACTCTGTGTATCATATTTCACCTATAAGCTCATGTGAGCTCTGTAGCAACCTCTAAAGAATCCAACAGACTTAGTTTTGTGCTGCCCTCATAGGATGGATGATTTCCACAGCCGGTGTATATTCCTTTTCCCCCTGCACTGTAGCTATAAAATCGGTTACAGATATTTCAGCTGCAGCCTGGGGTAGACAGCCAAGAAGCTGCAGGCACAGGCTGATTAGTTGAAGTGGTGTTGTCTATAAAGTTTGTAAATTACAGCACTCAGAATAGCCTGTGAGAGTTGGACATCACAAAGACTAAATAGTAACTTGACCAATATGCTTTATTTGGGTGATTGCTGCTGAACAGAACCAAGATTTGTTGGCATGTGATGTGGTCTGAAGAGACAGTCAATGTAAGAATTTTTAATATACAGTCATAGTCCATTAATGCTTTTCATCTGTGGGGTATTTAACATCTATAAAGTCCTCCAAAGATGGATGGTGAGAAATGGAATATCATCACCCTTGCTGTTGGAGAACACTAACAAAATGCTTTTTCTCTGGTCTGGGCCAAGCAAGGGTCTACCATATCTTTCTGTAACGATGCTGGGTTTGGGATTTTTGCCAGAAGAGGTCTCATTTAAAAGTTATTACTTCACTTGCTATTGAGTCTGAATGAGCTTTTCCTTTGTTCCTGGAAAGCAGTGGTTTTTGTGGCAGCAATATGAGCCAAGAAAACTTCTAAGCACATTTAATGGTGGAGGAAAATAGTCTAAGAATTTTCTGAGTGGTAGTGGGGAGTGGTTGGTTATATTTGCAGTTCTCACTTTTTCCTTCCCCAACTTTGAGCTATCAGAGATGAAAACCCATCATTTTGATGTTGTTCATGGAGCACACCCCTCTGTGTTGACAGCAGAAAGTACTTTTCCTTGGGGTTTTTTTCTCTCTCAGAGAGATGGAGTCAAAGGTGCTGTTCAGTGGTACTGCCGTTGGATAACACTGGAGGTACTAATTTGGCTCTGCTTAAAGGTTTCAGTGCATACAACAAGAAGAGTCTCTGCTTCAGTAGGCTTTTTATGCTTCCCTTTCAGGAGCAGTTATTTTGATATTGCTTTTAATGGCATGAAAAAATGCACAATTGTTCGAAGAAAAACAAATATGTATCTCCCTAGTTAGTTATTCCTTGAGACATGCAAATAAACTTTCAGCATCCACTTTTGACTCACATTTTTTTAAAAAACTTTGACTGTTTGAAAGTAATGGAAGGAAAGAGGTTGACCCAATTTATTTGCAGCCTTATCTCCAAGTGTAAGTTCTCTTAGCCAGTGCTGCTGGAAAAATATGATATGTATTGGCCATGTAATGGAGTAACAGATAGACACTGTAGTCCAGAAATATTGCTCTAAAAGTAAGCAATGATATAATGATATTCTATTTGGCTTTGTGTATTTTGTCAAAACACCTTTTTTTTTTTTTCCTAAACAAAACTAGCTGTTTTAGTTGCAGGGATTTTGTTGCACCACAGATAAATTATCAAGTGCTTATCAAGTTTTGAAGATCCAAACAGTTCAAAATTCTTGAGACAGTTACTACCCATGCAAAGAAGGATGACAGGAATTCCATTTTCAGTCAAAAAATTTCACACTTGAGCAAAGTAAGATACGTATGAAAGATAGTTGCTTCTATTCCTGCCTTCTTAGAGGCTTTGAGAAGTTGGCTTTGGAAATTGAAAGCGCCAACTTTGTAAAACTTTATCCTTTAAAATAAATTTATTTCTCAGATACGTAATTGCAAAACTTGTTTAGTGTGAAGGTACTTGTCTCTGCATCTTGCACGCTAATGTTTAGTATTTTCTCAAGGGAAGTACTGTGTTATGCTTTCATTTACAACTTTGGAGAAAATGAGGCTATATCTAGAATCAAGTTTTATTTAATGGTAGTATCACATTTATCAGCTGAGATAACAGGAATCCCAACTTTTTATTAGTGGTTTTTAAGCCAGAATGTTTTTCTTAGAGTGAGGCAGAAATGCACATGTGCCTTTAAGTTTCTGCAGATCACTTGATGCTCTGCTGTTACGTGACCAGAAGACACCAGCTGCTACCATTTGCTAATGTGACTGCATAAGTGACATGATTGCTGTATGCCCAGTGTGTTCCATTGGAAGTGTATGCAGGACACATTCTTACTGGACATGTATATTTCTGATAGATGATTATTCAAGTGAGGGAGCTCATATCTTTTATTATTCATCGGTGTCTGAGGGAGGAGTAGATACAGGGGTCACAGATAGGATTCCAGAATAGTCAGCTGTTTTTCTGCTCCTGTCTGAAAAGCTTGTATGAAATGGGGAAGCAGTAAGCAAACTGCTTGCTGAATAAATAATTTTGGTGGCAATATCAGCTGCCAGAACCACTCCTGGTTTACTTTGGCACATAATAGTTCAGTGCAAAAGTAGGCATAAAAAGTTCAAAGGTGCTGTATTTCAGAAGTAGTAAAACTTGACTAAAATACTGTGAGCCGCTTTAGACAGAATTTAAGGAATTTAAGAGGAAAGCTGTAATTTTGAGGGGGTTGTTGTTCAATGGTGTTTCTGTCTTCTTATGTTTGCTTTTGTTACCAATTTTAAAAAAAACCTGCACAAAGACTTTCAGAGACTTCTTTTAATTTGTGTGTAGTCTGGTAGTACACAACCTCAAAAATGTCATGGCAATTCTGAGAGACAGGTTTTTTTAACCACGTCTCCGTTTCACACGTATCCAGCGTGTAGTGCATGTTTCAAAGGGATACTTTACCTGTGCTTTTAAACCTAATTCTTCAGAACCGTTAGTACCTGTACTCACTGTTCTTTACAGATGTGAACTATTTGCAGATTAATGTAATTTCTATACTCAAATAATCACTAGAAAATAGCTTTATTCTTTAAACAGTAAGATTTTTAAAAACTGGCATGTAATGAAAGTGTTGAAATGACATTACTGTATCAACAGTTGCTCTGTAATGAAAAGAAAAATTTGAGCAATATGTATAAAAGCAGAATTATATTAAAAAATTTTGTAAGTCTAATTACTATGTTTCAGAGAGGGAATAATGTGAAGTCTTGAAGTTCAGACTTCCACTGATGATTATTCAGGAAAACATGTTGAAATTCTAAGTAGATATCTAAATTTAACAATGCCTTGAATTCTTTGAGAAGCAACTGTTTCCCTGTATCAGTTTTTTGTTAATAGAGCAGTACTCAGGCTTACCACAGAATGTGCAGTCTTCTATGTGCAGTTATTTCTCGCTTCATGTATTTCTGTAATTTCTCTGTGCTAGGTAGAGTGACTGTAGTTTAACAGAAGATGGAAACATTCTGATTTCTGGAGAAGATGGTAGCTTGCAAGAAATTTAGAAATAACTCTTTGCACTTCAGTGCTTTTGTCCAATGTGAAGGCAGTTTGACTTTAGGAATCAGTAATGCATTTCATACTTACTAAACTCATACATGCTTACTAAAAGAAATCACAGAAATGTTGTCTAAAAATGCATGGAAGCGGACAGGAAATAGACATGCTCTTGATGAGTTGTCTGGTTGTTAGAAATGAGCTGTGTAAGTAATTGTCACCTACTTAAAACAGGGGTTCCCTGGCTGAGTTGGAGTCAAGGAGACTCCTTAAAGAGTAGTAGCTGGAAATGGTAGACTAGGCTATGCCTGTTATGTTTAACTACAGTGTTGCCTACTTACTAATGCTACCTTCCTGAAAAATGAAAGTGATGGCTTTTAAGCAAAGGTTCTGAAGTTTGCATTTTCTGTTTTGCCGATTCTTTTTGTCTCCTCATTGGGAAGTTTCTGCTTTGGAGGATCTTTTCCAATGTGTACCTTTATAGAACATTGTTTAAAAATAGAGTTTCTTCATCTTTCACATCTGCTTTGATGCTGCATTTTGAGCTCTTTTGCTGCTCTGTGAGTTCTTTCTTCTACCTTACAAGTGGTGGAGTGGGAAGTTACTGTTCTTGTTCTGTTCATTCTTCTGATATAACTTTATTAGAATGCATAGTATATAATTTTAAGTCTTATTTATAGATGGAAGTGGAGAAAGAGGTGAGAAGGATGCCAGCAAAATCACAACATATCCACCAGGGGCTGTCCGCTTTGACTGTGAGCTGCGAGCTGTACAAGTCAGTTGTGGATTTCACCATTCAGGTAAAAACAAATAAATCAATGTTAATTGTAATAGAGGGATTTTTTTTGAAGTTGTCCTATGTGTCTTCACTGCTTTGTGTTCAATTTTTAAAATGGATGTATGCAGACATGCTAAAAGTTGAAAACATGGCAGGGTCATTTGTCTCAAAGAATCACACCATGTGCCTAAGAGTATTGTCCAAACACTTCCTGAACTGTCAGGCTTCTGTGACCACTTCCCTGTGGAGCTTATTGCTGTGTCCAGCTACCCTCTGGATGAAGAAGCTTTTCCCAATAGCCAGCCTAAACTTTCCCTGACATATTTTATGCCATTTTATTACAGGCTAAAGTAAGATCTCCACCCAAATCCTCACATCACCTCCCTTATTCCAGCAATGATAGGCATCTCACTGTCCTTCAGTAGTGAAAAGTGCTATAAGTATCATATACTGAGTAACATCAGAGCTTGTAAGCAATTTTGGAGTCAATTTAAAACATCTGCATGGCAGAGCTCTACTCCTGCAGACCTCTACATCTGCATACTCCTGCTCATTGTTATGGGTTGTGGAATCTGATCTGGATCACTTGGGAATCATAACCTGCTACTCAGAAGGGTAACTAGGACTGGTGCAGTGCCATGTCATGTGTGTATGTCAGCTAAATATTTTGTTGTTTTTCAGTGGTTTTGATGGAAAATGGTGATGTTTACACATTTGGATATGGGCAGCATGGTCAGCTTGGACATGGTGATGTTAATTCCAGGTAAGCTGGTAATCAAAGGATGTGATTGTGTATTACTGTACTGCTGCATAAGAAATGGCTAAATTTCTGACTCTCTGTAGTTAGCAAGTGTGAAAATTCAAATACAGACCAAATAAAGTTGAAGAGCTCTTGTAGTGCATTTACTCCCTATAACCCCTGAATATTGATGCAATAACAGCACTCTTGTACTGTATAAGTAATTTATTTAATGCTTGAAATTTTCTGTGCGTAGTTATTAGCATTGCTTTGATAATAGTTTGAAAGACTTCTGTCTCTTTAATTCTCCCTGCATCTATGAGAATTACATTGATGCCTCGTTAAGATTTCATTATTTCTGTAAAATACTACATATGCAATAATTGAAATAGTATGATACTGTAAATCTATGAACTTGTTCCTGTTAAATCGGTGATTAGAGTTCACAGAATATTCACAGAATCACAGAATGTTCTGCGTTGGCAGGGACCCACAAAGATTGTGTCCAGCTCTTAAGTGAATGGCCTGTGTAAGGATCAAACCCACAACCTTGGTGTTACTAGCACTATGCTCTGACCAACTGAGCTAATCTCAATTCAGTTATGATGAAGTCTCATTTTCTCGTCATCAGTTGTCTCCCAAATGAAGTCCCTAAGCTTTGGTCTCAGCTGCATTTTGTAGTCACTTGTTTTGGGTGTTGGTAGAAGAGTGATGTGTGCTTTCTTTGTGGTCAGTGGAAATAGAGAAATCACCAGAGCATGGAGAGGTATTACATGCTTTAGTTGTGGTGTGCTTAGTAGCTCTGTAAACCCGATCTCCATTGACTACAGTGAGAGCACGGATAATTAAATATAGATGCCTTTAATGTGAAGCTCAATCTCACCCTTAGTATCTCATGCTTAGAGTCACATCTTTTCATTAAAGTAAATAAAAAAACATTGTCCTGCCATAAAAGGAAATGTGATTTAGGTCTTTGGACATGTACATATGCCATATAATGCACACAATGAAGGTTTCTGTAGTAGGAGTCTTTGAGACTTTGTATGTAATGCTCAGTATCCTTATGTAGAAGGCATACAGAGCAGAGCATCCATGACATGTCTTCAGTTCTCTTGTTTCTCTTGTAGCAGTCAGGTGAAAGTTACTGAAGATCTATCCTTCTAATCTCTTTGGAGACTTCAAAACCCTTTCTTTTGTCAAGTTCCTGAAGAAATCTTCATCGTCTTAAAACTTGCATTGGATTCACTATGCCAAAGCGGGAGAGGGAAGAAAGTATACTGGAAATAATGCCTTGTATTGGCTGCTGTGCCTGGTAGTAGTCTCTGAACTGCTACATTTGTTTGCATTACACTGGTGAATGCAGTCTGGGTTTCTGTCTATGATAGAGTCATATTGCAGACAAGTGCTTTGTTTTTCCTTCCTGGTAATTCTTGGGTATTGGTTCCAAGGCACAATGGCTTAAACTAGCAATTCAAGTTGCTGTTAGTAAAAGGCCAGTTTCTGTATTCAAAACTGAAGAGGTACACATAGCAGTGTCATTTGTACTGGTAACTTAATGTCACCTATTTCTAACTTAGATGAAATCACTTGGCTTTTCAGAAGGGTTTCAGAGATATCTGCAGATATCTGCTGTATTTGTCAGTATTTCAGGTAGTAAACCCTACATCTGTTGCTTATTTAGATAGAAACTGGATGAAGACCAGTAATAGTTCCAAGTGAGATCCTAAAGGAGAATATGAAAATTCTTGTGCTGAAGGATAGTACTTGACTAGAAGTAGAAGCTGAGGAGGTGCCAGTGGTGTGGCACAGACCTTTGTATCATTCTACATCAGACCTAGGAAGTGTCTGAAAAAAGCCTTGAAGAAATTTGGAGTATGTCCTATGCATGAGAACTGGCTGTAGTACTATATTTCTATTTAGCACCATCATTCAAATTATAATTTCTTCATTGATGTACTTCTTTTTCCAGCTTTAAGTAGAGATCTCTCCTCTGTCCTCACAGTAAGGGATTCAGAGAAGGAAACAGGGAATCCTTATGCAGAGTTCCACCTCAGTTGGGATGCAGTGGTGCTCAGATGGCCAGCTCCTGCCAGGTCAGTGGTATGTCAGTCATGCAGTGTGTCACATTGCCTGTATTGACCTCAGGAAGAGCATCATCTTCTGAATTCAGGAACTGATACGCTACTGTATTTCTGGGACAGAGAAAGGAGAAAAAAGGACAGGAAAAAAAGGCATCCTTTCAGAGGCTTTTGACTTGAAGTGTAAAGATTCAGTTATGAGACTATATTTTTAAAAGTCTTGAAAGTGTTCAAGTATTTTAAATTCTGAACACCCATTCAGACATGCCTTGCTCCTTAATTAAGGGGATTGTAGACTCTTCCAAAATAATACTGTAAGCATCACAAATTCTTCCTCTACTTCAGCAGGAATGAGGTAGATTACATGCCCTATCAGTAAGCTGGAACCATTAAATTAGCCTGTGTAGGCTTTTTGTTGTAACATCCACAGTGGCAGATGTTGATAAGCTACATGAAAGATTTGTCAGTCTGTGCTTATATTCTCCTCAAATTAGATGCTGGTGAATACAAACTCAGTGGAAGCAAGAAATGCTTTGCAGTATCTAGTCTTGGTGACAAATAGCATGTATTGTGCTCAGGTAAGCAAAATGTATTTGTTGCTGATGCTTCCCTCAAGAAGCTGGAAGTTAAAACTCCAGGATCTTTCTGTTACTGTTCAAAATTTGTCTGCATTTTTTTGTACAAACTTAACTTCAGCACTCCAGTAACAAGTGCATGACCTGACAGTCAAGCTCCAGAAATGGAATGACTGAAGTGATATGGTATCCTATCTTGATAGGATTTTGCTTCCAAAGGTTCAACAGTAACATAATCCAAAACTGATCAGACCTTCTATGTTCCACTTGAAGATAAAGAATAGAGATTATTTTCTATAGAATAGAAAATTTTCTAAAGAATAGAGATTTTTTTCCCCACTCCAATCAGACCTTCTATGTTCCACTTGAAGATAAAGAATAGAGATTATTTTCTATTAGTAACTCCAGGGGGGAAAAAAAAGGCATTCCATTATCTGTTTGTTAGGATCACGTTTCTAGGTGTATTTTCTGATTATTTTACTCCAGTGGTGGAGTGCAGGTCATATTTACATCTTTTCACCAGATTTCCTCTAAAATGGAGTCACTTCCGAAATACAAAAATCTCCATTTTCTCTGTAAAAAAGTTGCCCAACTCTGCTTGCAATGGACAGAAGTTGCTACTGGTTTCCTCTTACCCGCTACACAACATTTCCCAGTGAACCGTGTTTGCAGCACCACGGTCAGCTGCCCCAAGTGACATGTTTTGAGAGCTGGCGGGCAGCTCTTGGCTGCCTGAGTACCACGGACAGCGATTGTTCGAACAGGTCATGCATGATGCATTTTCAAAGACTACAATTGTTCTGAGAAATACTTACCCTTTGGGATGGAAGAGAGTTTCTGTGTGGACAGCCAGAATGTGAATCTGGACCTTCCTCAGGATCCTGAGTTTTAGCTGATGTGTGTACATCTGCTCAATTATTCAGCAGTTGTTACTTTTTCCCAGGGGATCTCAGGTTAATTTCTCTATAGCTGAGGTTGGTCTTCTGTGATTGACCAAACGTTCTGTGACTTTGACACCAGCATGTCTTTCCACTCCATCCCAGAAGAATAGTCCTTGTTTTCTTTGATTCTTTGAGAAACTTTTATTGTTAAAACTTTGCCCAGCGTCTCTCAGACTCTCCAGTGTCTGTTCTGAGCTTTCCTGTGTTGAGTTTCAGGGAGATAGGGAAATACTCAGTAGTATCACAGGTTTTAAATTCTATGTGCACTAGTCAAACTGTCTACTATATTTTTTTAATCCCTCTTCTTTTTATGAAGTGAAAACTAGTTTTTTGCAATTCATGTTTATTTTATGATGTAGTTAAGTATCTTGCTTTTTTTTTTTTTCCTGTTCATTTCTAAATGAATTGATAGACTGTAGTTGGCCATTCCAAAAGTTGGGTGATCATAATGAAAAAGCTATTTAAGAGGGTAATGTATTTCATCTTTCTGCATTAGTTGCTCATTAGATTTTGTTCTGCTGTTGCCAAGAGGCTATCAAACACAGCATTCATATAATATTGCTGATAGATTCAGTTGGAAGAACAGAAAGATAGTTTTGGTGATAGTAGCTTAGCTTTAAGCATTAAAAGGTGAAATATTCACTGGGTTTTTTTGTTTGGTTGTTTGGGTTTTTTTGTAATAAAGATGTAGTTTTGGTGATAGTAGCTTAGCTTTAAGCATTAAAAGGTGAAATATTCACTGGGTTTTTTTGTTTGGTTTTTTGGTTTTTTTTGTAATAAAGATGCGATTGATAATTCCATGCCTGCAGCTACCATAGTTTCAAGAAAGAGGAAGAAAAACCTTATGATGAAAATATTTCCTTTTTAATAGGGGTGGTTTTGGATTAGTTACTAGTTATGTTTTATTTATGTTTTGATGCCTTTTTGAGTTTCCTTAAAGTTAATGAGAGACAAATGTAAAGGTGTTTTTTTTTAAATTTCATCATTGGTGCTGCTAAACTATGCTCTGTGTATAATCATAGTGATGTCCAAATCTATGTGCCTGTAGCTCAAGATAAGCACCTAAATAGGAGTGTCATGTTGTATATCCTCTACTTAATTTTATTCTGCCCTTCAGTCCCTCCATCTTCACTGGTCGCCCACTGAAAGCTACATTTATCACCAAAGAATACTTTTTCTGTATACCTGTGTTCATCCTTCTTTAGGTTATCAACTTATCTTCATGTTGCATTTCTCTGTTCCACATTTTTGTATGTTCACATCTTCCCATCTACTCTTTTTCGCTGAACGTGATGCTTCACCTTCCTCATACTTTCTTGACTTCTATTTTACTTGCAATTCAGCCAAAATCAGAACTTTGAGATGAGCCATCTTTTAGCACATCAGCTGCTAAACAATCAGTAGGTAACTATGGGCTGGCCTTTTTTCTATTCCAGTATAAAACAACCTATTCTTATTTTAAATTACCCTACTTTTGAAAGGCTGTGTTTAAAAGTAAGTTCACATAGTGCTGTGATCCTCTGTATAACTCTGAGGCCAGTTTCCAAACATAAAATTATCTGAGAATAACTTGTTCTTCAAATTCACAATTCTTTAACTCCACAGGAAATATTAAGTCTAGGTAGACATTCATTATGTGATTGAAAGTCTTGTATGTTTCTGTTCTCCTTGTTGGTATTGAAATAAAAATGTTAGTGTCTCATACTTTTTATCTTTTATGCTGTTTGCATTCCAAGTCATCAGTACAAGTTTTCTTTCTTTGCATCTTGAAAACCCTGTCATTTTTTTCCTCTTCATTTTTCCTGAAATGGAAAGTTTATTTTCTTATGTCTGTCCATATTTGGGAGACAAATGGATTAGACCTTTTCATATCTCTTTGGAAAAGAGTTTGGAGAAGTCTGTTCTTTATTGAGTCTGAGTTTGATGGGAGAGGAGCTGATGGAGAGGAGTAGACCTTTATTTCTTTTATAATTCCCTAGCCAGTGATCTTGAGAGTGCTGTAGCAATATTGCTTCTGGTAACTGTACTGGAGTAAGGCTTCAATTACTTTTTTAAGTGCTTAAGTAGAGTTCTCTGAACATATTTTATTGCTACATTTCATTGCAATATATTTTGTATTCATACAAAAATACACACATTTATATGTTACTGTATCTACACATCTGTAATTCTAGAATTATATATTAAATTAATAATTCTCATTCTATGCTAATTCCTGAGTTTAACTGAAGAGAGAGTTCTTGATCTGTTTCCCTGTAACAGAAGAGCATAACTTAACTCTCTGGTGCAGTCTTGCAAACCTGTGTTGGTTTAATATGTAAGATGATTCTCGGCTCTAACTTTGTATAGTATGTGAATGTAGTGAATATATTTCACAGCAATTGTAATACTTAAAATACTAATGTATGTTTTAAATGCTGCGTGACCATGTATTGACATAGAGTTAATTTATTTTTATCTAGGGGATGTCCCACTTTGGTGCAAGCATTACCAGGTCCTAGTACACAAGTTACTGCTGGGAGCAACCACACAGCTATTCTCTTAATGGATGGCCAGGTTTTCACATTTGGAAGTTTCTCAGTAAGGAAATGTTACTTGCTTATGGGAATAAGCTAGTAGTTCATGTGTTGTTCAGAGACCTTTCAAGACTGCTTATACTTGCTCCAATAAAACTGTGCATGACTTCTGCATGTCTTCAACACCTGTTATATTTTAAAATGTAGCCTTTAATATTTTCTGGTTAGAAAAGCATGATGCCAGGAATTCTTGGAGTTTTTTTTATATTGAATGAAGATGGTGATTTAAAACAGTGTTATTTTATAAGGTGCACTAGGTTTCTCAAACTCTTACTGTTTCAAGCTTGGTTCCAAGTAAATGTTGCCTATTCTATTACCTGTCTCTATTTGATAGAAAAAGTGTCCTGGGTTCTTCCATAGAAACAGCAATGAGTTTCAGAACTTCTGCTTACACTTGAGGGGAGGAGTTATTGCTCAGTACAGCACAGCACAACTCCAGTGGCCTTCTTTCGTATCCACGTTGTGTATATTTCCTCATGTCCATGTAGAATCCATTCTTATATTTACTAAACAAATATTTACAATTTAATATTGTTTTCTCCCCTTTGTGCCTTCCTGTGTTTGCAAAGATGCCCCTTGTAGTGTATAAGTACTGAGCTATTTTTACATGCTTTAAAAATTATGTACTGCCAGACAAAACAGAAGAGAAATTTCCACTTCTACAATCTTTTTACCACATATTACTTGAAAATGTCTTCACGAAGTTTACTTATGTTTTCATGAAGAGAGATGAGTAACGTGCCCAACAGAAGACATTTGCTGTATATACATTTTTATTTTCTGTAATAATTTTAACTTTATTGGCATGCAGTGCATTTTCTGTGCCTGAGGGAGGTAGATGGAGCATGAGCAGGTTTCTGGCAGCAGTTCTTTCTGCACACTTAGGTGCAGTATATGAGCTGTTGGTCCATCTCGGTAACTAGTTGTACATAGAGGTAAAGCCCTAGGTCTCCAGATAAGTGTTCATGAGCATGTGCAGAAGTGCTTGCTGAGGCGCTGTTTTTAATGGGTTTTTTTGATGTGCTAATTGATTTCTAGGTACTTTTAAGAGGTATTTGCTGTATAAAACTTAGTCCATATAAGTTCAGAATTTAATGGAACTTGGATGGTCTATCTGGATATATCTGAATATAAATCTTTTTTCTTATGAATCTGTTCCTTGTTTAGCACTGACATTAAACATTAATCAGATATTGAACATTGTAGGAAAACAATGCTTTTACATTTGATTCTGAAGATGGAGAGGAGGGCTATCCATCATAGTTTGAGTTGTATTTAACAAAACCTTTACTCAAAAACCTATCTGAAAAGGAGGAGTATATCTGTCAGTAACTTGTTCCTTGTATAAATGTGTAACACTTCAGTTGGAGCAGCCATTGCATTTTGAGGGTAGTTTTGTGGTAAATTCTCTTCCAGTTTACCAGTTTTGTGTGATAGAACTATGGAAGTAATTTATCCATCTTTGAGATGAACTATTAGTGTCACTTACTGATTCCTGCATTCTTCCTACAGAAAGGTCAGCTTGGCAGACCAATTCTGGATATGCCCTACTGGAATGCAAAACCAGCACCTATGCCTAACATAGGCTCCAAATATGGGCGCAAAGCTACATGGATTGGAGCAAGTGGAGACCAGACTTTCCTCCGGATCGACGAAGCTCTCATTAATTCTCATGTGCTTGCTACATCAGAGATATTTGCAAGCAGGCATATAATAGGCAAGAACTCTTCTATATTATTTTAAATGCTTATAGAAATACTAGACAAGAAAGTGAGTTCAGTTATGTAAACAATAGAGGAGCAACAAGTCAAAAACATTAATGGAAGGACTGAAAATATTTTTGCCTTCTAGTTTTACTGCATATGATGATCTTTCTTTAGAAAGGTAGTTTTAATTAAAAATAATAATGGGAAAGTCTAACCTTCATAATGGAAGGACTGAAAATATTTTTGCCTTCTAGTTTTACTGCATGTGATGATCTTTCTTTAGAAAGGTAGTTCTAATTAAAAATAATGGGAAAATCTAACCTTCACTGGCATTTAAATCTTGCCACCAGTTATGTTTTTGTTGTAGCAGTATATCAGTTCTTCCCTACTGTATAACGTGGCATTTTCTAAGCATGAAGCATTAATGAGTGGTGTTTGCTCTTTTTGCTCCCTGATCTAGGTTTGGTACCAGCTTCAATATCAGAGCCTCCTCCTTTTAAATGTCTTCTGATAAACAAAGTAGATGGCAGTTGCAAAACATTCAATGATTCTGAGCAGGAAGACCTTCAAGGTTCTGGTGTGTGTCTGGATCCTGTCTATGATGTTATTTGGAGGCAAGTGTGGATTATAGCTATTAAAATAGTAATATATAAATGCTTTTTAAAATATTGTGCAGGGCTGGAGATTTGATTATATTTATTTTCTATGTAAATGAAAAATAATTTTTACTCTTCCATAAATATTTTTTCACACTTTTAGATGCTTTGTTCAAGTAAGCCCAAAACAAACATGTTTCCTTGCCTGCATTTTTAAAATTTCTATCCTTTTTGGCATCATTCTCATTCCAGTCTCATAATATTTTGGGGTTTTAAATCGGTTTTGTTTCTTTACTCTCTTAAATCCCTTTCCTCCATCTACCTGACACCTGACTGAATAATTTCCTTGCCACATTCAGCTGCCATGCCTTATGTGTGTGTCTTAAATTATTATTCTTCTGTCACGTATTAGTGGTTAACATCACTTGAGAAGGGGTAGAGCAATGGTATTCTTTTCAGTTGTCGCATTTTAGGAGGTCAGAATAAAGGTGTTTATTTAGATGGCATAGATGTTCAGACTAATTTTATTTATTTCAGTCTTTGGAGCAGTCTGAGCAAACGTAGATAATAAGCCTTAGTTCCAACATAGAATCATAGCATCCATTTCTTCTATAACAATTTAAAAGCTATGTTAGCTAGGATTTGGAGAGAAATCTCAACTTCCATCTGAGTTCAAGAGCTTAATGATATTTAAATTGTTTGAACACAAAACAAGTTAGAGTGATGCAAGGAACCATCTAGCCAGCATTCATGCAGTAAAGATGGTCTCTCTCATAGGATCATGTCTTTAAAAGTTACTTGTATCTTACTTTGGATGTCTTCATTCAGAATTGAGATTCAAGTACTTAACAGCCAATTAACATCGAAGCATGTGTTTGCCAGGCACATTTCTGTATAATGTAGGAGGTGCCTTGGATGGTTGTACTTCTGAATTTTGCACATCTGCAGGGTTGTTTGAATCTCACTGGTTCAGTTCTTACTTAAATTACGCTGAGATTAGAAATAAGAGTAGCACCCACATCCCTTAGAGTTCTATATTTTCAGCATGTTTAAATTCACTGAAAGACACAATTTGTGCAATAAAGCAGTTATTGATGGCCATGGGAATGCAGTAAAGATGGTCTCTCTCATAGGATCATGTCTTTAAAAGTTACTTGTATCTTACTTTGGATGTCTTCATTCAGAATTGAGATTCAAGTACTTAACAGCCAATTAACATCGAAGCATGTGTTTGCCAGGCACATTTCTGTATAATGTAGGAGGTGCCTTGGATGGTTGTACTTCTGAATTTTGCACATCTGCAGGGTTGTTTGAATCTCACTGGTTCAGTTCTTACTTAAATTAGCACCCACATCCCTTAGAGTTCTATATTTTCAGCATGTTTAAATCCACTGAAAGACACAATTTGTGCAATAAGCAGTTATTGATGGCCATGGAATGGAGCAAGTTTCAGGGGAAGCAAGGTAAAGGTGCTCAACTTGAAGACAATAAAATAGTTATTTTATTGAGGAAGTAAAAAGTCACATGTTAGATATTGTGGGTAAGCATGAATTGAGATATTTTACTGTCTTGTAGTACTTTGGGGACTTTAGAACTAAATCCAGAGCTTAAATACTTAACTGGAGAGTGGTTTTTCTGAGACTGTACAGATTTATTTCTCTGTTATATCCCATTCTTGTTCAATACAAAATACTAAAACAGTCTGAAGAAGAGACATGTTAAGAAATATGCCTATTAGTAGTTAAATACTTGGTATATTATTATTTCTGGACATTTTGATTCATGCCTATTTAAGTGATGGATTCAGTTTCTTGTACAGAGACAACATTCTGATGATGTGCAGCTTAAACATTTCTTCAAAGCTTTGTGACTCAATCTCTTAGTGAAATTCAAGTGGTTGTGAAATGTCACATGTGTATAAATTTTGGTAAAATCATGAATATATATGGTGCCCTTTAATATTTTTGGTTAAAACTATTTATTTGTCCATTAGATTTTTGAAGGTGTAGCAAGTGGAAATTAATTTTGTGTTTCTTCAGAACACTTCCATAGACTTACGTCTTCTTACTGTTTTTTCCTTTTACATAGTTGTTTCAGAGATTTCCTTTTCTTTTTTTTGATGTGTTAATGTATATTATCAAAAGTCTTTGTATTCCCTTGTTTATGCTGCCCTTTTTTATAATCCCTTAAAAACTCATGAGGTGATGTTACCCATTTAAAAAAGCCCAAACAAAATACATTGGATTCCTCAAGAATTTTTCTCTTATTTGAAGTTAAGCCTTTTGCTTTCGCTTGACATCTTTAAAATTTTTGAGCACATCTGCCATTCTGTTTAGTGCTTTACTAGTTACTTCATGCTTCTAAATAGATAATGCTGTTTTAACCATTTGTTAATTTTGAGAAATGTCTTAATATTTTTTGAATTTCTAAACCCATAATATGACTTTTTGACTTAAGGTATAATAATGCTTTTGTATCTCTTCATTTGCTAGAGTGTTAAGCTAGTAAAATTTTCATGTATTTGCAATAGTGATGCTCCGTTTCAAGAGTTTATATGAGCACATATGCATTTTACATTAAATATCTTAAAAATGTAATTGTTGGTAAAGTTTTGTATTTTTTCAGTAGATGACAGGTTTTGTTCATTCTGTTTTGTCTTGCTGTAGGTTTCGCCCAAATGCCAGGGAACTGTGGAGTTACAATGCAGTAGTTGCTGATTCCAGGCTTCCTTCAGCTCCAGACATGCAATCCCGGTGTAGTATTTTGAGTCCAGAACTTGCTCTGCCAACAGGTTCCAAAGCTCTAACCACCAGATCTCATGCAGCTTTGCATATTCTAGGTATGCATTTATAGTTCATGAGTCAGAACCTTAGATGAAATAAAGTAACATAACTTAGTGTATAAACAAATTGTAATCTAAAAACTTCCTGACTTTTTCAGTTAAAATTTCACTTTGTAGTCTTTCACCATTCCTCTTAACTTTTATAATTTGGCTGATCTAGTTATCTTCTGCCATCTTAATGATATTAGAGAATTTTAGAGTTCTGGTGAAACTTGTTAGGTGACTACATAATAAAGTAAAAGACCTTTCTAGATTGTATTTTTGGAAAGTCCGCAGGATAAAGTTAGTACTCTTAACATGGAATCTCAAAAAAAATAACTCTCAAGCCTGGAAAAAAGTTGCCTTCAATAACTTACTTTAAAGTAAATGCAGTACATAAAATCTTTGCAGTTTTGTATAATGAGTCACTAAGAAAACTATTACTTCCTTTTATAATTTCTTTCTAATGTAAAAATGCAAAATCTAAGTACACTGTGGTTATGTATAACCTGGCCATTTGCAACATACCCAGTTATTTTGACTCACTTGACCACTGATTATGATAAGTCATCTGTTCCTTGACCTGCTCACTTGACTGTGTGCTAGAGATGTGGTAACTTTCAACTTGAACAGCACTTTTTTGTGTCTGTGTCAAAGTAAGGAGTGTTAGGTACTTCTGTGTATGAAACAAAACACCTTTTGTGAAGACTTTGAAATCTGCTTGTAATTCAGTTCCTACTTCAACTCTTTTTGGGTAATATTTTGTGGAGACAGGAAAAAAATATTACTGGTGATTTATTTGCCATTGGAAAAGTTTCAGAGTAGGTTTAATCACATTTGTTCATTATTCTAGATAATAAATGAAGTTTATGTTCATCAGCCAGCCTTTGAGATTCTGCAGCAGTGACCCTTAACCTAATCAAAAGTATAAAGCTACTTGGTAGCATATGTATGGTGTTGGGACAAAACTGTTAGATTGCTTTGATTTTCATAACTAGTATTAATTTCTAATTCAATTATTATAATCAGCAGTGAGAGAATTTGGGTTCTTTATGGTTTTGCTTTCTTTTAGGTTGCCTTGATACTTTGGCTGCTATGCAGGACTTAAAAATGGGTGTTGCAAATACAGAAGAAGAGACTCAAGCAGTAATGAAAGTTTATTCTAAAGAAGACTATAGTGTTGTTAACAGATTTGAAAGTAGGTACACACTAAAATTTCTTAGCACATGCTTATCAGCTTGCAGAACAGCAGACTAAGATTAATTATATTTTTGTTGGGATTTTTTTTCTGCAGGTCATGGAGGAGGCTGGGGTTATTCAGCCCACTCAGTAGAAGCTATCCGTTTCTGTGCTGATACAGATATATTGCTAGGTGGTCTTGGTCTTTTTGGTGGTAGAGGTGAATACACTGCTAAAATAAAGGTAGGAGTTTTTGTTTTATTTAACCAATACTATATCTTAAAATCACAATTTTCAGTAATGTTGTCTAAAACCATGATTATTTTTATTTCTTGATGAATGGGTGGTTTACTGTATGTGGAAAGCATTATGCAGGCACAGTGGATGAAGTAGAGAGCTGTGAATTACTATTCTTACTTTTCATTAAATTGGCCCCTTAATAATTTAAATAATAAAATAATTAATTTTAAATAATTTAAATAATTAAATAATTTAATTATTTAATAATTTAATATTTAAATAATTAAAATTAAATTCTTACCTTCATTAAAAGCTGTGCCATCCTAGGAGTATCTTGGGCAGGTATTTTAGTGGTCTGAATGGTTCTGTGATCTACACAAAGCTCCAAGGTCCACCAGCAGAAAATTGGTGTTGTGGGCTTCAGGTTAAAATTATATCCTGTGTGATGCATGAGGAGTTGTTCTCAAAAGCAGAAAAAGAATCCTTATCAGGAGCCATGGCTTTCCACTTTCCCTGCCACTTTTGTCAAACTACTGTCTGGATAGCTTCTGTGCTAGGATCCTTCAGCTGAGAGCAAATGGCACCAAATACAATTAACTGCGCCAAATGTAGGCATGATTATGGGTGGAGCATGTGTGCTGATTATTTTAAAATAAATAAATCTGGCTTTGAATAAATAAATTTCACAGGAACACACACTGGTGTAAGAGCTCTGGTTTTGTGTGAGTGTTCTCTGATCCTACACTTGATAAGGATTTTGGTGAAAGTTGTTATAGCTGAGATTTCTATTAGATGTTTGTATTTGTATATTCAGAACATGTTATTGTTGTTACTTATCATTATTGAAATTTCTCCCTCTATTTTCAGATGAATAGGTATTGAGATTTGTTCTAGGGAAATGGATGGCACACTTAGCAGTAACATTTGCCTAAGCCAACAGGAAATCCAAAATAAGTAGTTGCACTTTATTCTAGTTTAACATAATGACTGAGACTTGCAAATAAGTACAGCCAAAAAACTTAACGTTAATCACACCTTCTAAATACCAGAGGTATTTATATATGTTATATGTATATAATGTTAGTGCTCCAACATTATATTTTCAGTTTGTTTAGGATTCGCTTATAGCCAAGATACAATCTGCCAGTCCTGCCAGAAATAAGCTGTGTATTAAATAGGTGTTTGTAAGAGAAATCAGAGACATGTATTGTGGTCCTTTTTCAAAATCATCAAACTGTAGAAATTATTTATAAGTAAGAAAACAAACCTCTCTTAGGTATCATGTTTTGTCCCAGTCACCAACGGTTTATAACTCCATCGACTGTCTGTGCTGAACTGTCAAGCTGTCCCTTTACAGAGAAGCTGAGTATATCTTATGTTTATATAGTGCATTTCAGTCGGTGATGGAAAACCTGCAACTTCTGCCCAAGTTTTAGATGCTCTGCTTTTGTCTTGTTCTCAAGATTTAGGGAGTTTCTCCACTTAAAAATGTATCTGGACATAAGGCTGAGAGGTCAGTGTCAACTGCTATTTCTTAGCACTTAATGCCTGACTTCCAAATGTGGTTTTGCCTGTCAGTGATACCAAGTAGCAGTTATTTTTGGGAAGGAAGAGTAATAGACAATTTCCAGGATGCTAGACAAGAAAAAGTGGCATTATGGGGTTTCTAACACCTAAGGCATAATTTTACCTTTTTTCTTACTTCACCAGTTGTTTGAATTGGGTCCAGATGGGGGAGACCATGAGACAGATGGAGACCTCCTTGCTGAGACAGATGTCTTAGCATATGACTGTGCTGCCAGGTAAGACATGTAGCTTGCCTACTTATACCTGCTTCTTGATCTTTATTTTTACCTTCCTGTACACATTTTAGTATCACTTTAAATACGAGCAGAGATGGTCTACATCATTAGAATTTTGTAGCAAGTGATGTAAAACACTTGATGCGTGAAGGGAAATAGTAAAACACAAAATACATCCCCAAAACAATAAGGTATTTAAATTAAAAGAAGAAAAATAATCAAATTTTTGCTCTCGTATAAATCCAACTCAAATACCATCTTCCTGTGTTGAGACCATAAGACAGTATTGTAGCAGCTCTTTTGTGCATATGTTTTGGTTTATCCATGTTGTAGCAGTTTTTTTGTTCTCTGTAATGAAGTAATTTAAATTTCAAATGATATGTGATTAATTCTTTCAGGTTTAAATCTTATATATCAATCCCCTAAATATATATCCTATTAATTTCTTTAATGCTTATTGTAATTACTAAGAATTCATGTATAAGTTCTTGTCATTTGCAAACATTTTCTGAAATCAGTATTACTTAGTACTTTATAATTAATACTTTGCTTGCAGTATTGTATATTATATGTAATTAGGTTTATTTAAGTTAATTTAACTTAATGTCTTCTCACTCTGTTTGGCATTGATACAATTGTTCACAATTCAAGATCAAGCACAACTCAGGCATTTGTACGTCCTCCTGAATTATTTTTAATTACTACAATATTTTTAGATTAAAATTTTTAGATCAGAAAGTTTTGGGTTTTGAATATAAATAGATACAACTTAATACCATTGCTTCTCAATTTCTTTTAATAATTAGGGTGTAATTTGCTAGAAGCAAGCATAAAAATAATTAACAGCTAACATTTTCCAAAATTTACTTCTCCCAGAGAGAAATATGCAATGATGTTTGATGAGCCAGTTCTCCTGCAAGCTGGCTGGTGGTATGTAGCCTGGGCAAGAGTGTCAGGACCTAGCAGTGATTGTGGATCTCATGGACAGGCCTCTATTACTACAGATGATGGGTATATTTTTTTTCTATATTTTTATTGAAAAAGAGGAGCTCTAATGGGACTTGAATAATAACTAGGTTGTTTCTCTTTCAGTGTTGTATTTCAGTTTAAAAGTTCTAAGAAATCAAATAATGGTACAGACGTGAATGCAGGGCAGATTCCGCAATTACTATACAGGTAATACTTTAACCTCTGGAACAATTTGCTGATGTGTTTTTTAAATAGGAATATTAAATTCATTATAACCATGTTTCATAAATATATTACTGTATTAAGTGAAAAAAATCAGTATCTGAAAAATGTAGGGAAAAATTAGTGCCTTTGAGAAAAGTAATGAAATTATACCCACGTTTACTTCCTTGCTATTTTTCTTGCAGTCATGCTGCTTGAGTCTTGAGATTTTCATTTACATCCATACAATCTCACAATAACATTAATAATATTTTTTGCTAGTTGGGAAGTGCTCTGTTTGGTCGCCCTCAGTTTAGGAGCTGTATACTCTTGAACAGATTATGTTAATGAAACAAAGCCAAAATGAACAATGAACTGTGCTTTACAATAAGTTACCGTAAACTTATCATTGCCTTGATAAATGTTATGTTTTAATGACCAAGAACTCTTTCACTGTGTTGATAGTGTATTTTGCAGATGTCCTCAGATAGATACATGACAAATTTTATATATTGTGTGTGTATATAATTCCCCTGGCTTCCACGCTGATTCTGAAACTTAGAATTCTTTGATAAAAGTTCTCTTGTCCTTTCTAAGAATGTCCTTTTCAAGATTCCTCTGCAGAACAGTTCACTTCTGCCATTAAGGTTTTTCTCCATAGATGCCCTGTCCTTCTAGGTGAAGGTTTCATTTTGATGTGTATGAAGTCCTAGCATGACAAATTCATCTGGGTGATTTCTGTGGAGAGATGGCTGTAGTCAAAAGGCAAACAAGCCTTGAGATCTCTGAAGACCAATGAATAGAACAAAAGGGAAGATGCTGCAGTGATAGATGCTGTCTGTATTTTTAACCTCCACATACATTTTCCCTTCACAAAACCAGTGTTCTTTTAAGGAATAACATTTCTAATCTTGATGTTGTCTGAGGAAATACAGTAGATGCTAGTAATAATTGCATGTAATTAAATCCCAACCTCATTTTTAGTTGTCACAGTACTGCCAGTTGGAGAGGATTCAGGAAACTTGGTTACTGGTCTAGAATGACTGGGAAACTGGAAGAAGTTATGTTGAAACTGAACCTTTTTTTGAGAATTAAAACTTTTCTTCACTTTGGTTCTTTTTCCCACTTGAACAATACAAACAGTAAAAACTCTAAAAAGTAAAAAACCAAAACAAAACACCAAAACCAACCCAAAATTCTACTAAAAGTAAAAGCTAGAGGTTTCAACTACGTTGTAATCAACTACGTTGTAAAATTGTTCTTCTAGGTTGCCAACAAGTGATGGCAGTGCATCCAAAGGAAAACAGCAAACTAGTGAACCCGTACATATTTTAAAGCGATCTTTTGCAAGAACTGTCTCAGTTGTGAGTACTATCCAGAATCTTCTGTGTTTCCTGCAAGTTCATACATGGTTAGAAAACTGAAAGATACAGATGTGGAAATAGTGATAGTTTTGTGCTTGCTTTTTCCAGCAGAAGTTAGGTACACTGATAAGAATATTTTGTTTTTTTACTTTTTCTGAAGATTTCATTTTGGTGTTCAACACCAAATACATTTATTTTGCTTTCTGAGGTATACATTCATGAAATTACTGACCACATAAAATAATAGTAGAAACAAAATTTTTTAAATCCTCAGATTTTTTTGTGAACTGCCATGTGCTTCTGTTTAGCTTTCAAGTACTGTAAATGTCATGTAGTGGCTATGGTCCTGCAGATCATAACTGTTTAAAAACAAAGTGAGGACAGCCCTGATAATACTTTATGATAAGAATGTATTATGTCAAAATTCGGTGTTGGACTCTTCTGTTGATAAAGCAGTTGAAGCTTATTGAAAAGTCTCCATTACATTTGTTTTTAAATAACTGAGAGACTTCCACACATAATATTATAATATGGTATTACAGTGAAGTGTCCCCTGCATTCTCAATGGGTTTCTTTTTTTATTCTCAAGCAAATTAGGATTTGTGTGTTGTATGGTAGATGTGTATAGACATAAATGTGTTTTCATAATAAACATCAATATAGATGCTATTTAGCCTTTTGTCTAACACTGATGCAGAGCTGTCATTTCTTGTTTTTTAACATTAAATGTGTTTTTGGTATCTATCCTTCATATGCTGAAATAGGAATGCTTTGAATCCTTACTGAGCATTCTTCACTGGAGTTGGACAACACTGGTGCTGGGAGTTGAAGAACTTCGTGGGCTGAAGGGTTTCCAATACACTGCTACTCTCCTGGATTTAGAAAGGTTGCGTTTTGTGGGCACTTGCTGCCTGAGATTGCTGAGGGTCTACACCTGTGAAATATACCCAATATCAGGTATTCCTCTCAGTTCATTATTATTTTTTTATTTATTATTATCTTTATTAGCAAATAATGTACAGGATATTTATGGTTTGATCTAAGTATTCATGTAAGATATGATATAAAATAGGTCTGCTCACACAGATGGTTTTACTGGAGCAATTAAAAGACTTGTTGTCAGGAACAGGAAATTTTCAATTGTCTGCATAACTAAGTATCCTAGTACCAGTAGCACATGTTTACACCATAACCTGTGTTAATTTCCTGTTTGACTTATCAGTTGAGCTGTTTTGGACTGTTTGTGTCTTTTTCCATTTCTGTACGTGGTGCTTGCTGTGGCAATGAGCGCAGTGAAAGATGTGTTTTTCATGCCTGTACTTTAACAATGCTCATTAAATCGCAGTATATATTATAAAAGATCAGAAAAGTAGGAGTTTTTAATGCTCAGGTTTCTTTGATAAAGTTTAACACCCTTTCACTGTTTTACTTTTGGAATTAACTTCTCTGAATGTAGATTCAGCAATGTTGCTGAATTCCCCCTTTTTCTATTTGCATGTAAAATGTACATTCTAACATGAAAATATTTCATTATTGTACATTTAATACTTCTTTTTGTGTAATCTTCTAGCTACAGCTAAGGCAGTTGTAGAAGAAACCAGCAAACTAGCAGATTGCATTGGAAAAACTAGGACCTTGCTGAGAAAAATTTTATCTGAAGGAGTTGACCATTGCATGGTGAAGCTGGACAATGATCCACAAGGATATCTTAGTCAGCCTCTCAGTCTGTTAGAAGCTGTTCTTCAGGAATGCCATAATACATTTACAGCTTGCTTCCATTCATTCTATCCAACACCAGCTCTCCAGTGGGCATGTCTTTGTGACTTGCTGAACTGTTTGGACCAGGTACATTAAAATGGCACAAGTAAATATAACAGCTTAGCTTGTCCTTTTGCTCAAATTGAAGCCAAGTAGTATTTTAAACTGTTACTAATTTTTTGCATATATCCTGATTTACGACTTGAGTTCTGTTGTGGTTTGGATTGGTTTTTAAATGACTGGGTATTGGATTTGTTTCTGGTTTTGTTTGTTTGGGGTGTTCTCTAAATGTAGTTCAGTAAGAGCCTAGGAACTTTGTCTTCTTTAGCTTTTAAGATTCTCTGTGGGACAGTGAAGAAAATTTGTGGTGCTGGTAACTGTCAGCACCTGCTTTTTCAGTGTTGAGGCTGTGCATTTATATGTGCTTACTCTTGCTGCATGTTGCCTAAGAGCAGCCATGTACTATTTTTTATCACTAATACTTGAGTAATTCCTCATTACTAAGCACTACTGCACTGTTCTGATCCAGCCAAGTACATGAGAAGCAGCTGGAAATACTGTCTATAATCAACATCTTTCTTCTTTTGCTTATCGTGAATGAGCATCCCACATCTAAACAGTGTAGTTGGTTGCCTGCATTGCTTGTGGTGAGATGTAAACAGCTTCTGCTTTGCATGAAGATTAATTTAGCATATACAGTTTCAAGGAAGACTCTGTTCTTTTATGTATTACTCTAATTAAGTTGTTTCATTATAATTGTTAATTATAAGAAAAGCCTTGTCTTCAAAGGATACCACAACTTTAATATTAAACGGGTTTATTTTAAAATATGCCTTTAAAATATGCCAACCAAGAAATTTTAATTACTCCAATTTTGAAGATCTGAATTCAAGCTTATGAGGGAATATAATGTAAAATTCAAAGAAAAGCTTTCTCGAAATTATTTTTAGTAGTTACAGTAAAGCTGGAAAGTTCCTTTCAAGTAGTTTCTCTATTGTTTCAATGCAGTGGTGCCATTCTGTTAATTTCTTTTTCTGTCTTTAGGATATCCAGGAAGCAAATTTCAAGACCTCCAGCAGTCGGCTCCTTGCAGCTGTCATGTCTGCTCTGTGCCACACTTCCGTGAAGCTGACCTCCATCTTTCCCATTGCCTACGATGGAGAGGCCTTGCTGCGCTCCATGGTCAAACAAGTTAGCACTGAGAATGACTCTGCTCTCGCCCATCGCTTTCCTCTTCTGGTAGCACACATGGAAAAGCTTAGTCAGGTTAGGATGTATTCTAAAAATTTAATTATTTCTTCTACTTTGCAACAAAAAGCTGTTATATATCTACACATTTTTGCTCGATAAAAATGTACATGAATTTACCTAAGTGTTTTCTTTCTAAAAGGCTTAGTTAAGAAACTTACTATTTTTTGCGATTTTCAGTTTCTTGTCTGAACTACTCCAACTCTTTCTTCTTTGGAGAATGTCTAAGCAGAATGGTTCTCAATTTGGAATATTAAATTGGAAGAAATATCCTTTGGAGTAGTATTCTGTTGCATAGAGTCTTCTGCAGCAGTTTTTCAGTTTTTTCATGTGATCAGAAGGAGAAACATGTAGATAGATTTGGTGTTTTGAGGAAGCGTCAACACAACCTTAGTAAGAAAAAGTCATTTCTCAAACTGGAGTTTTTAAGGAGGCCAATAAAGGAATCCCAGTTCATACTGTTCTAGCAAAGGTTATTAAACAATTTCCTAATCAAGGGCTCTTTAATACTGTATTGTTGCAGTTGTGATATTTTAGAACTGATTTACGGAAGTAAGAAATAAGATAAAAGATAAATAATAAAGGTAATAATCATGAAAATGGGACTACTCAACAGTATTCTTCAATTTAGGTGACAACAGGGGTATGAAATTATGGGTTATGCAAGAAAGGTAAATAAAGGATAATTGTAGAATCTACCATTACCAGAAATTTAGAGCAAAAGATAAGGTCAGAAGTTTCCTAGTCTTCATAAAATACACAGTTAAGCTAGGGGACATACTCCTCTAGGCCTTTATTGTGCCGAAAGCTTTCATGAACTTGGAAAGCACCTATACAAATAATGGAGGAAAAAGCTACCAGGCACTACTAAATGCAAATATAATATTAGTGTCTTGGATACAGCAGCCTCCTAACTGTAAAAGATGGAAAAGTGTTCTGTACAGGTTTGCTTTGCCTGATTGTCTTCCATATTTGTTCGCTACTTGGATTTTTTTTTTTTTGGCATACAAAAAGGTGAGAAAGATAAACCTTGGATTTTGATCTGTTGAGCTGATTATATTGTTCTTGTCAAAATCAGTGGATGTCACTGCTAGGCAGAAGACACAATAGATGCCTAAGCTTAGATTTGTTTCATAGTCTTCAGCAAAGAAAAAAACTGTGTTTATAATCATGCCACCAGTGGTTTTGTCTTACTTCTTTACATAGAAGATTCTTTTTGCTAACACCAAAACAATAAAGCTTCCAAGTTTCTTGTTTAGACACTGCAGAAGAAAATTACCTGAACAGTTTCCAAGGTAGCTATATACACGCTTTGTTTTGATGTATGCTTTTAAAGCCCATTGGTTTTATGGCTATATAGTATATAAAGAAGAGACATCCCCTGGGAAGGACATCTGCGTCTTTCCAATGCAATAAAAGACTTGTCACTAATTCATACAGGAAATTAAGGACATCAATCTGTTCTTTTGACAAAGGAATACATACTACGAGAGCTTTGAGAATTTTAATTTTTTTCCACCCTCTAGACATTTCTTATTTTCATGAAGTCACAGAAATATCAATTACCTAATACTTAGAATATGTAAAAGTTCGTGTTTCAGTTTTTTAATAACCATTTTTTTTCCACCCTCTAGACATTTCTTATTTTCATGAAGTCAAAGATATATCAATTACCTAATACTTAGAATATGTTCGTGTTTCAGTTTTTTAATAACCGTTGTTATTATTTGTCATTTGTCTTTGTTCACACTACAGAGTGAAGAAAATGTTTCAGGGATGACAAGCTTTCGGGAAGTGCTGGAAAAGATGTTGGTCATTGTTGTTTTACCAGTACGCAACAGCCTTAGAAGAGAAAATGAACTTTTCTCTTCACATCTAGTTTCTAATACCTGTGGGTTGCTTGCTAGTATTGTGAGTGAGCTTACAGCATCAGCATTAGGATCTGAGGTAAAGCTGCTCTAAAATAATTTTCAGAAATCTTTCAGGCCAAACATACTACAGATGTGATAGAGGCTGGATGGGTATTTTATAGGTGTGCAGATCTTCCATAGATTCTGGAATTCTCTGTTTTGAGTAGTGCAGATGTTTTGCATAGATTTAAAAGCATATATTTACTGTATTAGAGAAATACTGTTGATAATTGGCTACTTCATTAGTGCTGAAGAATAGTGCAGATTGTTTTTAAAAAGGTACATTTTTTGAGTACTTCGCTTTTTGCCTGCGTATTTGTGTAGATATACAATTCTTTCAAAAGGCTATAACTTCATTAAGTGACAGAAAAGTATTTTTCAATGTTGATAGCACTGTCTCTGTGCTATCAACAGACTTTTCTCACAGAAAGAATCAAGTTTTTGGTAACGTCTTGATTCAAGGTGTTTTTGCCATTATGTAAAAATTGCTTCTGCCCTCTCATAATCTTGTCTGTACCTAAGGTAGAAATACCTTACCTTTACCAAAGGCAGAAATACCTAACCGTAATCTGTATTTTTTGCTAATTCATCTACAAAATATTATTTAAATACTTTAAAAACTGAGTTGGATTTCTGATTATTCCTAGTTAATTTCTAATAACGTCTTGATTCAAGGTGTTTTTGCCATTATGTAAAAATTGCTTCTGCCCTCTCATAATCTTGTCTGTACCTAAGGTAGAAATACCTTACCTTTACCTAACCTTCCTTTTAGTACAGATAATCTGTATTTTTTGCTAATTCATCTACAAAATATTATTTAAATACTTTAAAAACTGAGTTGGATTTCTGATTATTCCTAGTTAATTTCTAATTATCAGAAATACTTTATTTTTTCTTTTTAGTCAATATTAACCAGAAAGCTAAATAGTGGCATCTTTTGTGGTTTGAGAGTTGACTTTTAAAATTTACCCAGTTGAAAAATCTGATCATTCACTTTGCTTTATTAAAAGTTGTCTACAATTTAGCAGTGTATATTTTCTGACAATTGTATTTAACTTTCTACAGGTTGATGGGCTGAATTCTCTCCATTCTGTCAAATCCACTCCAAACAGATTTACTAAAACAAGTCAGGGAAGAAGCTGGAATACTGGGAATGGATCCCCTGATGCCATATGTTTCTCTGTTGACAAACCTGGTGTAGTTGTAGTAGGATTTTCTGTTTATGGTGGAGGAGGAATTCATGAGTATGAGTTGGAAGTATTAGTTGATGATGTAAGTACTACTTTTGGGAAAACAATTTGAACAAAAGTAACCTCAGAGGTTTTTACAAGTATGTTTTGCAATGTGATATTTTCATAATCATATTCAGTCTAGGCTACCAGTAAAACAGTGTGCTAGTAGTAGGGTTTTTTTGCTTGTGGTGAAGATTTTTGTGTTACTACAAGCTTCATATGATATCTAATAGGGTCCTTATCTTGGTTATTGTCATGAACTCTTCCTGTATTACAAGGAATATTTGAAGTATCAGGGACTTTTCACTTCCTGGAGCTAAATATAAATTAGTACCAGTTACCTCTCTGTAAACCATGAATAAAATTAAGAAATGAGGTTATAACCAAAAATTGAAGAAAAGGATAATAACCTACCAACATGTTCAGACCTACAGATGTTTCAGGTGCTGTTGATGTACTCTCTTAGAAGCAGTATAAAACTGTGTTGCGGCTTCTTGTAATTAAGCAAAACTGCTGTTCTTTTACATACAAGTTGTTCAGTATAACTGATGATTCTGATCTCTTCCAAAGGACAAGCATAGGTTACTATGGGAAATTAACCTCTCTGATCAGTAATTTCCTCTTTAGGGGAAGGGCTTTACTGTTGACTCTGAACACGTTTTCATCTTTTTGTTTGTAATGCTATGTGTAAAAATTTATGCAATGAAACATAAGTTGTACAATTGCGTGTGTCATATATTTATGTTATAAATGTATTAAAATTACTTTGTTTCTTTGAATCAGAGTGATCATACTGGAGATGCAACTCATTCTCATAGATGGACATCTTTAGAATTGGTTAAAGGAACTTACACCACAGATGATTCTCCTAGTGACATAGCTGAAATCAGACTTGACAAAGTTGTGCCACTGAAGGTAAATAAAATAAAAGCACATCTGTAGGTTTCATACAACTTCTTTAGATAACAAAACTGAAATTGTCAGTGTAAATTGTTTGGGTTTTTGGATGCACATTCACAAATTGATCTTGACATGTGCTTCATAAAGTCTTGGTTTCAAGCTATAAATTAAAAGCTCCGAATCCCGTCAGCTAGAAGAAATTAGATCCCAGTTTTTGTAATTGCATAAGATAGATTGTAGATGCTTAGTAATTTTAGAATATTTTTGAAAGTGCAACTTTTTTTATGCAACTTGATATTTAATTTTCTTGGCTGCCTGCTTGCTCTTAAAGTAATTAGTAGTAATTTGTTGTGGTCCATAGTTTGGGAACATAGAACAGCTCTGATTCTTGTTAAATGCTGGATCTTCTTTGTTTAATTTCATTTGTAGAGTGCTTTGAAGGAGTTTTCAGACTCGCCAGTGTTAATGTAAAATAATAAGTTTCATATACCATGAAGCCATTAGGTACTTGCTTTATATTGCAACCTATTTTTGCTCTTCTTTCCAAGGAAAATGTGAAGTACGCAGTTCGTTTGAGGAATTACGGAAGCCGGACTGCCAATGGAGATGGTGGAATGACCACGGTTCAGTGTCCCGATGGTGTAACCTTTACATTCAGTACGTGCAGTCTGAGCAGTAATGGCACCAACCAAACACGAGGACAAATCCCACAGATCCTTTATTACAGGTTTGTGTGTTGTAATGATTCATTTCTAAGTAAAGTGGATGAAACCATCACAGTGCTATCATGCTACATCTGTTTTTAAGAAGTGGTAGAAATAAATCCATCCAGAGTGTGTTTGTGATGCCTCTTCCAGTCTTGTTTTAGGTTCTGGATTTTTCTTATTTGACAAATAACGTGATGGTTGACTTCTTACGAGGTCCATTGTTTACTGCCTTAAAGCTCTAAATATGAGGAACTCGTATTTAGATACACTATTTTAATTTTTTCTATACCATAGGAGATAGCTGAGAAATTACTCACTAGCATGTTTATCTCTCCAATTTATTCAGTTCTTCAGTTTTCAAAAATAATTGCATCGGGTAGTGAAGCAAGGTATATTTATATAGGAACTCCTCTCTTACTTAGAGGTGAAAGGCGTAAAAAGAGAAATTGCAATTGCCTGAAGAAATTAGCTGAAACACCTGACGGTCCTTGCAGGGGAGCTTTACTTCAGCCTTTCAGGATGACAGTAGGAATTCACTTGTGGTAATGCTTTTACAGAAAGCATTGCTTTTGTGTTTGAGGTGCTTACCCTGATTTGTATAAGGACAAGATTTTCAAACTGGCAATACAAGGCTGATTAACAGAAGATGGAAGGAGTAAAATGATCCATGAATAGTAATTTACTTTTATCTTTGATTGTGTGAGAAGTGCCTACATAATAAAAGATGTAGAAGATATGAAAAAGTAATATTACACCAACTGATGTATTTTAGACTAACAAGCACATGAATATGTTGCTCGTAAGAAGGTTTTAAAGAAAGGAAAATATGAAGAAATAAAGTGGCCAGCTAAATTATAGTAATGCTATATTTGAAGATATAGTATAGTTCTAAACTACCTTAAAACATGAGATTGTGCTCAAAGATCCAGCTTGTCAGTAAAAACAGTAATTGCTTAATAAACAATGGAATTGCACTGGTGCAGATCATGATACTTTAATTGATGTAGTATCCTGGAAACTTGGACTTCATTATAAAGTATTATAATTGGAAAGTGTCATTATGTAAAAAGGATGAAAGAAAGACATGGAAAACATCTATTTTTTACTCCTAGATTGTCTGCTTTTATACGGCCAAAAGAGAAAATTACAGAGAAATAACAATTTCTTTGATTTCAGAAAAGCAAAGAACATAATTTCAGTAATGGAAACTTCAAGGCATTCTAAAAATAATAAATTAACATATGAATAATCCCCCCAACAAAGTCCTGTCTTCAGATCAGAGCAGTCTGTTTTTTTTTGTTTCAGCTGATAAAATTCAAAGAGGCTTTCGAAAGCCTAGTGGTACAAGTTGGAACTGTTACAGAATAAATCGTGTTGAAAAAAATTGCAGCTGCTGTTCTGTAATCACAATGTCTTTGTAGTTTGCATGGACAAGATAAATTTATCTATTGCATTATTATGGTTATGGACTTAGTGTGAGGACTCACTGTTTGATATATAATGATTTGAAGTTTTGATTTGCTTACAGCAAAGAAACAAATGTTCAGTCATCTATTATAGAGCAGCTTGTAAAAGTCACACTTCATTTTGTTTGGAGGATGCTCAGATATCAATAGAAATGTTTCTTAGGCATATGCAAAGAAAGGCCATATACAGAAGTTAACACACTTTTGGTAAGGGCAGAAAAGTTTTGGAGGGGAAGGATTTGTTGGAAAATTACTCAGTTGAATTGCACCTACATCAATAGCTAAAAAATTCAAATGAAAAAGGCTTGAGGCTGACAGCAAAGCTACAATTCTAGGACACTTTGGAAAAACAATCTTTTTGTAAGAGTGATTGATTCACATGACAGAGAAGGAGAGATATCCTTGTTCCCTGAACTGCTCAAAGTAAAATTTCTTAACGTTCTGAGGTGCTAGTCCTAAAATAGCACACTGGACAAACACAAGATATCCAAAAGAGAATAGCAGATTTCGTTTTACATGTTGACTAAATGATTTTATTTCTTTATGCCAAGGCTTAATCACTATCATATTGAAAGCTTGAATTAGTTTGTAATTGTCATTTGATAGCTTTGGAAAAGCAAATCAAACCTTATTGAAATGGTTGTTTAGGAAAGCCTAATTTGACATACAGAGTGGATGTAAAATAAAGAACTGTTTGTTAAGGGTAAGCCCAAGACTGTATTTCAAAGTCATAATTGATCTTTGAAATAAGAAGGGAGAATCTTTGTCTCTTACAAAAATGTAGAAATATCCATTAACAAAGTTTTATTTGTTTCTGTGAAGCATTTACCGTTGCTCTTTTTTTACCATGACAGGGAACTATCTTTGGAAGAGCATAGCAATTAATTCTGTATTTTAAAAGGCATCTAGAGAAAATAAACATTGCAGAAAAATGCTTTTTATGCTTTTTGCCAAACAAAGTTCTTGCAAAGGACTAACAGTGAGATATTTTCTCCAAAATATCCTCCATGGTTTCTTTGTGGTTTTTTATTGCTTTATCAAAAATTGTTTTGCTTATTCTATGCCAAAAATTAGTCATTTTCTTTAATGTAATTTCATATTTGTGAACTAACTTTAACTTAATCCACTATCCAGGAGTGAGTATGATGGTGATCTGCAGTCACAGCTGTTGAACAAAGCTAATGAAGAGGACAAAAACTGTAGCAGGGCTCTTTCTGTCGTGAGTGCTGTTGTACGAGCAGCCAAAGACTTGTTGCACAGAGCTCTTGCTGTAGATGGTAAGGCTTGAGAAAATTTACTTTACTTTTCAAAACTTTTACTTTCCTAGCCAGCCATAGTACAATATCACCTGAATACAAGAGCTGTGATGTTTCTCTTTTGCTTTCCAAAGAATATTTTTCTAACCTTTTATCCTGTAGGTATCAAACTGTAAGTAACTTTTATGTCATTGAGTTATGCTTGTGATAGCACAGTCATATACTTCGAATAAATTTGCTCACCAATTTACCAAGTATCATATTAAAGCCGGTAAGATTCTTTATTTCCTAAAGATGTTTTATGGCAGGTTAGTTGCAAATTTGCTCAGTGTTTTGCACAAAGGTTGTAATCAGTAGGACTGGTTAATGTAATTAATGTATAAGCACTTAAATATCCCTTTGTGAGAAATGTACATATCAGCTATTGTAGCCATATTGTCCAGAATATTGCATAGTGCTATAAAACTAGTTTGGAAGGTCTGGGAGGACTGTTGTGCTAACTTTTATACTGTAGAAAATATTAACACAGCTTCACAAATGGCAAAGAATGCAATAAAACAGTGCTCTAAGATAAGGTAATTTTCCAACAGAGAACTATATATAATGATATATTTATCTTGGGTGGACTTGGCAGACTTAGAATTCCACAGTGCCTAAATAATGAAAACAATTTGAAGTAAAAATAGTCTGGGAAATAGAAGTTTAACTTACAAGGGGCAAACCAGAAAAATAAGATGTGCTTTGAAAAACAGCATGTTTATTAATAATGCCTCTATTCTAATTGTCTTTATTTAGCTGAAGACATTCCAGAATTACTCAGCTCTTCCAGTCTGTTTTCAATGCTGCTTCCACTCATCATAGCCTACATAGGACCAGTAGCAGCAGCTATTCCCAAGGTATGCTCCTCAAGAGAAATTACTGAAGAAATGTATGAATGTTATGCAAGGAAAAGGTTTACCATGAAAATTTGACCATCTTGATTTCTTATTATTCTGTGAATTAGTGGTTTATATTTGATGCGTCATGAATTTTGCATGAGTCAGGAATTTAAAAAACATGTAATGACCTTTTTTAACTTGACTTGAAAGCATGATAACAAAAATACCTTAAGGAAGCAGAGAAATTTGAGAGGCTTTAGTAGTAGGAAAAGGTAAGGAATGAGAAGAATGTAATTTACAACTCATTGATGAACATTGGGGGGATGAAATGTTTTTTTTATGTTATATAAATCTTATTTTTACAGTAAAGAGCAGAAGCATTTACTCATTAAGATAATTTCTGTCAAATTTAGAGTTTGAAAGATATCAGTTATAAATAAAACATTTCTTTCCGGTGCCATGGCATTTCTTGCATGTGTCTGTGACACTCTTGAGATCTGTTATTAGATCTATAAATGTCAATAATCCTTAGCTAGTATACACTATTACCTTTTATTGCTTTTTCATGAGCTCTAAGATGTTTTCTGACTTTTTTTTAAAGGGGGAGGAAATAGAACTAACCACTTAAAATCTAGCAGACATGTAATGAAAGTGTCAGATTTTAGTTACCTTGTTTCTTCATGGAACTGAGATTTGAAACAACCAAGTGTTTTTCTGTAGAAGTGTTCATCTGCTTAGAAAATGCAGTGAAGATTACAAGAAACATAATATTAATATTAAAAGAAATACTAATATGGTTATAGAGTATAACTGGATTTTGGCTTTTGTATTTACTTTCTGTGAACCTGTGCTTACCGTTTGATAATGTTCAAGGTTTTAGTAGAAGCTATTTTAGGGAAAGGATGTCACAGTTATATACAGATTCTTGTTTCAGCTTTGGCAAGTCTCCAAGAGGAGATTAATGTACTGGTGCTTTTTCTGTTAGGATTGTGAAGATGCAGAATTGCAAAATGATTGAATGGATTGTTATTAGTGATATTCTGAGAATGTTCAAACAACCACTGAAGAGAAATGGAAGTATTAGAGTATTGTTTTCACCAAGTTATAAGACTTTGTAATAACACATGTGGTGTTACATTACAGGTTGCTGTTGAGGTCTTTGGCCTGGTACAACAGCTGCTTCCTTCTGTGGCAGTTCTGAATCAGAAATACGCCCCTCCAGCTTTTAACCCAAACCAGTCTACAGACAGCACCACTGGAAACCAGCCAGAGCAAGGGCTTTCAGCTTGTACTACCTCCAATCACTATGCTGTTGTAGAAAGTGAGCACCCCTACAAACCTGCCTCTGTTACACACTATAAGGTGAGCACCATTTCTAAGTGCACATGCTGCTGCTTAAAAGCTTTACACGAGTTTTCTTAGTCAGAATTTGCTATCTGAAAAATTGTTGCCGTGGATGATAATTAATATTGTCTGATATAGAAGACATTATATTATTGCTGTACTGCTTTTTGGAAAAAACTCTATATCAAGTGTAGTGGAAAATAACCCCCTAATTCAGGTATCTGCTCTAAATCCCTAAATTTGCGCAGTCTTAGATTTTTCTGCTGTCATACAGAGTTTCTTTGCTCTAACTGTAGATGTTGTAGAAGTTCAAAGTCTTTACATATAGAGTATATAATCACATATCAGATTTTCTTACCTAATGCTTAAACAATGTTTTGTAAGAATACATAAAGTCAGTTCTAGTCAAATTGACATCCAGAAGTAGCAAACCTGTAATCAAGAGCCTGAACAGGACATAAATTATTCTACTATCCAGTGCTTGTCCTGTGAGACAGCAAGACATCCACTGCAGAAAATGTAGCTACTATATGATCATCTTGTTGCAATAGTGGTTACATCTGTCCTAAAAGTTTATGGAGCATGTCTAAAGCCTTGGGTTTAGTAGTAACTTAATTTGAATTTCTGTAGCTATATGCTGTTTTACTGCAAACTACATTCACGAGTGGGATTCAGCTGCTCTGTACTTCTCTGGGATTGCACAAAACATGAAGCTTGCGTTTGAAAAAGGTATCTGAGAGTTCAATGTGCACAGTGGTCTGTAGTTGTTTTTTTAATGAACCTGTGCAGAAATCTTAAAAGCAATCACAAGTGGTGCCAGTGCAAATACTTAAACAGAATATTAAGTTATAACACAGGATTCTAATTGAGTAAAGTGCAAAGAATTTCAGTTGTACATAAATTGCAAGGAATAAATTAGGTTAATGTTAATTAAAAGAATGGCAAAACAATTTTGGAGATTTACTTAAATCACTTCTTTAGACTAAATCTGAGTTAAGGCCAAATGGAAATGAAGAAGTGAATGTAAAAAAAACCCCAATAACCCCAAAAGCTTGGTCATAATTAACCTATTGTTTTGTTTTAGGTGACTTTTCCTGAATGTGTCAGGTGGATAACAATAGAGTTTGACACTCAGTGTGGCACCGCTCAGTCAGAGGATGTCCTTCGTTTACTAATTCCTGTCAGAATTGCACAGAGCCTGGGATTTGGACCAAAGCATACCTCTGTTCATGAGAACCTTAATTCATGGATAGAACTGAAAAAGTTCTCTGGATCTTCAGGATGGCCTACCATGGTGTTGGTATTGCCAGGTAATACATAGATACTGACGTAATTACTAGTAGTGGCAAACAAAGTTAAAGAAGTGTCTTTATCCCAGCTGGCAAGTTAATTATATCTGTAGTAGGCTTCTTGCTTGAAGTATTGGTCTGCTTGTTTTTCCCATGGTTTTAATTCACATTTTAGATATAAAGGCTGGGTTTCATATATACTTACATAAAAGAAACACAAAAAGAGGAGGAATATATTATTAATTTAATTTATCCTTTTACTTCTCTAAGGGAATGAAGCACTTTTTTCTCTGGAGACTGCATCAGACTATGTGAAAGATGAAAAAGCTTGTTTTTATGGTTTCAAATGTTATGCAATTGGATATGAATTTAGTCCAGGAAGTGATGAGGTAAGGGAAAAAGTGAATAGTTATAATTGTTTCACCTAATAAATCAGCTAATAAATATCTTGAGGGTAAAAAAATTCGTATTTCAACTTATGGCTAAGAGACATTAGCAAAATATTTTTAGATTAATGTATAAAAGTAATAACATTTTTTTGTTAAGGGCATTATTAATTTGGAATTCTTTAATCGGGATACTATTGAAGTGGCTTTTGTGTGATTTGTGGCACTCTGCAAAAATATAGTGTGTTTTTATCTGGTATGTCAGTGGGATATAAGATTTCCTGAAATTCTTGCCTACTCTTGCATCAGAGATCCAAAGGTGTGGGGCTTTTTATTGTCACTGCCTATTGAATGACATACTTGCATTATTTTCCAGTGCTCACTTAACACCAGAACTCTGACTCCTTGGAAATACTGTGTGCATTTAGGCTACCTCAGGTTTTACCCAGTGGTCTCCTCATTTTACCTTTAAGGACATGAGTCATTTCCACCACTGTTTATTGCAAAGGAAGATCAGATTTCTTCATATCCGTGACCCAGTTCTTTCTTTTGGCTTACTTTAAGAGATTACTGAAAACACTTAATATGTTTTACACTACATCCAGAAAAATAAGTCTTCCCTTGTCCTGGGAGTCTTTGGCCCTGTTGCTTCATGTGGATTTCGCAAGGTCTGCATCTTGCTTACATTACAACCCTCACAGAAGATTTACCTCATCTTATTCCTGGATTTTGCTCAAGCTAAATCATGTCTTCAGATTTTCAGAATGTCAAGTTCTTTGGAATATCTTGACATATCAGATAAGAACACATACTGTAAGATTATCATCTATGGTGGTCACACTGGCTTTCAGCAGAATAAGATTTATAATTCCTACAGATAGATATAATTAGTCTGTGTTCCCTTAAGCAAAAGTTACTTCTATTCAAAAATACACATATAGATTCGTATGTCATTCTTTTTCTTTAAAGCATTTACAAACAAAGCTGCTGGCATATTTTGTATGCTTAGTGCTAAAACATGGTAGCCAATAGCTTAAGTCTATCATCTAAAGAATAGTTATAAGTAATTGTTTTCAAACATACCTTTTTATTCTAAAAATTTTGGTATGCTGTCCTGTGTCACAGCAAAACATGGCAGTAGCTGTAGGACAAGAAATACATTGCTGAGAAGCTTCAATCTGGGACATACAGTATTTCTTCATATAAAACATTGTCAGGAAAATGTATTTATTGTCCTATTTTCTAAGACACTTGTTTTAATTTTTCTTTAATTTGAAGGGTATTATTCAGCTGGAGAAAGAACTGGCAAATTTAGGAGGATCATGTGCAGCAGCTTTGATGAAGAAAGATTTAGCGCTTCCCATTGGTAAGAGCATACTTCATTTTTTCATCATTTTCCATGTTTCTGAATTAACAGTACATTCAAATCTTGATGTTGCTTTTAATTAGAGATGATAATACAAAATGGAGTCTTCAAACTGAACTAATCAAACAAAGCTGGCAGTATTTTCTGCTTACCTTTTTCTCTTTGTGTGTATATGGGGAGGAGGGAGACCTAGTCATTTGAATTTGAATGAACTCACCCCATCCACAGGTAGTGTATGACTGTATGAACTGTATCCCAGTTTCCTCATGGTACTTCATAAATGTTCAGGTATCATCTATGTATTTCTCTTTCACTGGTTTTTGTCCCCACACTTCACACCTCTCTGTATGAAAAAATACCTGTGGTATTGAATTCCAAATCTTAAAATTACTGTTTTAAAGTAGAAAGTGACCATTTCGTTTGTAGATCTTATAGCTAAAATATTTCTACTGTAATTTTTTTTTTTTTTACAATTAGAAAAGAAATCTCATACTTTTACAGCAGATGCTGCAAATAGAGGTTTATGGTAACCCAGTTGCAATTTACAATGTAAGGAAAAGTGAATTTGTGGAAATTAATGGATCTGGAGATGATAGTAGAACTTCTAATGATGCAGCTGTATTATGAGTAATATAATTTCTCTTAAATAGCATCAGCAAATAGGAAAAACAGGCTCATAATTTATAATAGGATATCTCTCTGATCCTTTTAATTTAGGAGCACAAATCAAAGCTCACATACTATTACAGTGGAAGCGTGGATTAATGAGAAGGAGAGCACTGAACAGTGTGGAGTTATAATCACACAACCTTCTTTGTATTTTTAATCCAGTATTTTGCTTGTGTATTTGGATTGTTTACAAATTTCTTACTTTATGTTGTAAGGAGGCACCTCAATTGTACTAGTAGATGTGTATTTCACTCTCCAAAGTACAGGCAATTCTTCAGGTTAAATAGTGCCCTCCTCTCTTATTCCTCAAGCTCCTTAGTTTTGTTGACTTCTGTGCAACAACAAAAAGATTGAAATCCTTAATCTCCCATATTTTGCAATACTTTGTACTTCTCTCTTGGAAGCTTTTTATGTTTGTTCTGTTAAAGTGCCTAAAATAGGATGGGTAACATTATAGATTGACTTTATGCTATCCCATAGAAATGTGAAATAAAATATGCAGTCAGGTTACCTATGCAGCTGCATACAAAAGTGGTTGTGGATGATCTGCAAGACAGGAGGGATAGGTGCATTGCCTCTAAGGAGTTTTCTGATGACTGATCTAATGGCAGTTGATTTGTATGACTGTATCTAAAATCAACTCAAGAACTACAACCAGCTCTGTTAATGTTGCTGGTAAGATTACAGTGCTTGTGCTATATAAGTGTATTGTTTCTCTCCAAGACTACTAGACTCTCTGAGTAAACAAAACTAGGGAATTATAGTCAACAGTGGTAGTATTTGCAAATGGAAACTACTGTGCAACCTTTTGAAATGGTTTTCAGTTGTGTGTAATTTTGCTTTGGGTGTTTTGCCTGGCGTCTCAAAAACACTGTGGCAGAAAAAGTGGTTAAGTTGTGGTTTTTTAGAGCAACATTTAAATACCTTAGTATCAGACTTTTTTTTTCATTTCTGCATCCTAGTTTATGCGTCTTTTTTTGCTGCACAGAAAAGAATTTTGCTGCATATAAAGAAATACTTCTTTAATACTGTGATTTCTAACTGCAGAGCCCTGTTACCTTACTTGTGGAAGAGTGTCCCTTAAGAAAAACCTACATAGAATAATAGAATCAGTAATCATATAGAAGACTTTCTTGTAATGCACACAGACAGGAAGGCCCTTTTCAGTAGACTTTTCATACTTTGTTATAATGTCTACAGTTTTACTTTCTAGTAAAGTAGTTTGTTGTAGTGGATATATTCCATGTGCAAGTAGTCAAATGTTTGTGGGTGTATTCCTCTAGAAATATTAGGAATAAAAGTGTTTGAAGGATCCAACAAGGTTAAGCCTATTTTGCTCTGAAGGAAGATGGACCAGGAAGTGATTTCTTCACATGTTAGGAAAAGTATCTTTGAGAGTTATACCCAAATACTGTTCAGATTACCATGTTCAAATGGTTGTTTTTCCTTCTTGCCAGTCCAAGATGTATATTTAAGATATCTCTCTTTCCAAGAGAGATCTGGTCTATGACCAAGATCTGACTTAAACAGTGGTGCGAAATTGGTTTATGTATTTTTGTATTATTACATTCTTAATTGTATCAGTTCTGGTAGTAGTTTATTTCTTAGGGCAATTTTTAGATGTCTTTATTTCTTTGAATTTTAAAAATTGCCTTGGAACTTGATTTTCTTATTCCTCTTTCTTCTGATGAGTAGAACTGCCTGACATGGTTTTACAAGACAGAAGGAATATGGTAGCCTTATTTGTTTCACTCCTCTGTTAAAAGACTGTGTTTGGCAGTTCTGGTCATCCTGGAATCAGACTTTGGAGTTGGATTTGTGAAAAAGAAATACTGTGTAATAGTATGTATTTGAGCTTTGTGTTTTAGGAAGAATCATAATATATGAAATTATGAGAGTTACAAAGGTAAGTTCTTAAAAGGAAGCAGCTGTTACATACTGAGAGATACTACTTCCCATAAACCACCTTGACCTCTCAAAGTCTTTCTGAAAGTATCTAGTCACATCCAAAGACTTACCATACATTGTGCCTTGGAGATAAAAAGATAAGCACCAAATTTTTGTTCTTCTGTGTAACTTACACTGTTCATTTGTGTGTGCACTGAACTACACAATACTGCATGTTTGCTATGTTATTTGAAAATATTTCAGCTGTTGATTGAACAGTATGATACATCATTATGCAGACTTGAAATTTGTAATATAAAATGCTTCACA
Source organism: Passer montanus (assembly GCF_014805655.1). Taxonomy (NCBI): domain Eukaryota; kingdom Metazoa; phylum Chordata; class Aves; order Passeriformes; family Passeridae; genus Passer; species Passer montanus. The sequence goes on along the minus strand of NW_024367708.1, from coordinate 6,183,752 downwards.
AAACAGAATTGAATCTCGTATTCTGTAATTATGCAGACTTGAAATTTGTAATATAAATTACACAATATAAATTTGTAATATAAATTCACAAAACAGAATTGAATCTCATATTCTGTGATATGTAGATGATATAACTGTTACATTTTTCCAGCAGGTAGTGAGTTTGAAGAGGATCTTGAGATACTTGAAGAGGCTGCCTTACAGGTATGCTGCAGCTTTTTATCCATTGCAATGCACTTAAGCACAAAATTGCATTGAAACTGACTGCTACAGAAGAAAATAAGGCTTTGTAAGGCTTTTGTCATATAATGGAATCCAGCTTATTATTTAACAGTTTAAGAAAATCATACAGAATTTTAGTATTTAAATGAAACAATTTTTTATACTGAATCTGCTTGGAAAAAATACATGCAATGTCACATAAACATTAGATGACCAAGTATTTAAAAATACCTGTTTGGCTGAAATTGCAGTATTTGGCAAGCTTTGAATGGTACCAAAATCAGTCTTTTACATGTCTTTGTAATTAGAGAAATAAAATCACTTTTTCAGCTGAGCAGTGATGTTAATCAAGTCCCAAATAATAATAGGATTGCAGTTGTTCTGCTTTACTTGATGGCCTTTTGTTGAGTACAATGGGATTTAATGCTGAATCTCCCTCAACTCAAAATCATTTAACGTGTTTTGTCATAATATATCATTTAATAGACTGAGATGGCTTTTTTTAAAGCTTTTATCAGGGTGAAGTTATTCTTCTTGAAGGGTTTTAAATGCTCAAAATGTTTTTTACCAATTGTGTCACATTATGGAAAAATGTGAACATGTTACTGACAAGCTGTTCTATGTCTCTTCACCCCCAACCTCTGCCAAAAAAAACCTAAAAGGTGTGCAAAGCTCACTCAGGCATTCTTGGAAAAGGCTTGGCACTATCTCACTCACCAACCATTTTGGAAGCTCTCGAAGGAAGTCTTCCCCTGCAGGTACAAAGCAACGAGCAGTCGTTTCTGGAAGATTTCATTGCTTGTGTACCAGGATCAAGTGGTGGACGACTTGCAAGGTAAAACTGCACTGTTGCTTGTCCTCTTAATTGGCTATAGAACTTTCATAGTTATTTTAAGTATTAGTTGAATAAAACTGTTTGGCTCTATTGTTTCCATTAATACATTAGTTAAAAGCACGTAGGCATTCAGATACTGTGTCTTTTCTTAGCTCTTTGTCACATTTGTACAGAGTAAGAATTTGTCTTTTGGGGGCTGTAAGAGATTTTAATGTTAGGCGGCTTTCTTTTCTGTAGGTGGCTGCAGCCAGATTCATATGCTGATCCTCAAAAAACGTCATTGATTTTGAATAAGGATGACATCCGATGTGGTTGGCCTACTGTTATTACAGTACAAACAAAAGACCAGTATGGGGAAGTTGTTCATGTTCCTAATATGAAGGTAATTATTGTAATCTTGGCTGTTCTGCTTAATCTTGTTGTCTTCTAGTTTTTATTGTAGGTATTCCACAGAATACTCTTGTATAGGACAGAAAGTGGCATTCATAAATTCATTAGACTTTCTTACCTCTAAATCCACGAACCTGCCAAATTCTGTATTATGCCATCACCATTTAATGAAATTCATAACTTGCCTATAATGAACTACACATGTGTAATTGCATAAATAATCAGTCATAAGTGAGGTAGGATGGTGATGATGTATTAAAGTAACAATAATCTATTTTTTAATTTGTAAGCCAGGAAAGTGTATTATAAACCATAGACTTGGTGATGGGAAAAAAGAATCAGAAGCACACTAATGGACCACCTTATAGTTACTTTATTTTAGACTAGAATAATACTCTTGCCTTTTCTGTTTCTAATTCTTGGAAATTCCTGTAGTCCTTGCAGCTAATAAGGATAACTGGCAGGGACTGGTGTTCCTGTGTTTGCCTTCAGCCACTGTTTTTCAGTACTGAAAAGGAGGTGTTCTTCACAGCCTCAGGTAGAGTTAGAAGAATTTTGTGGAATCTATAAAAGTGGGCTGCTTGATTTGAAGTAGTAAAGCAATGCAAACTAAACAAACACAAAATGGTTTTCCTGTAGTTCTAATAAACTAGGTTACTTCTGTTTTAAAGCCCACTGCTACTGTGAAGTAGTTGGTTTTGTTCAAGCCCAAGTGTAGATTAAATACTTTTTACAAAGGCATGATTCCTGTGTGAAAAGCTCTCATATCTGTTCTTTGTATATGATGTAATAACTGAGTTTTCTTACAGTGAGCTGTAAACATAATAATGAACAGCAGTTCTGCAACAGTAACACAAGAATCATCTTAGTCACAAACACTGCTTGAGTGAAACTTGTGTGATTACTGACTTAAATTTGTGACAGAACAAGTGGAAGACTCAGTAGTGATTTTATCCTATCAGTCACGAAAAGGATATGTCAAAATATGATCAAAATTATTACTGGTTTTATTATTTCATTACTGTTCACAAATGTATTACAGTAACAAAAACCTTACCTGCATTAATGGAGATCTGTGCTACCTCTGGGGGAAAAAGTCAGTAAAAACATGCATTGAAGAGCACAATATAAATGTGCAGTGCTGGCTGTGAGGTGGCAGAGCTGGCCAGGATCCAGTCTGGCTGATGCAGGTCTAGTGGCCGTGATGATCTGCTCTGATGTCTGTGCACTCGCTTGGAAGGCTCTCTTTCTCCTTTGTTGCAATTTTCTGTTCTGGGAAAACTTTCCTAGGCATACCAGACTGTGTGTTTCCAGCCAGGCAGTGCTCTGGAACTGGCAGAAGTGACACCAGCCTGTGCTGATGGTGGAGTCAGTTGGGTGCTTCTCCCCTGCCCATTGGCATCTTCCCAAGATGCTGTGCTTGGCTTTGCAGGTTAATGTAGGTAACATTGGGTTTTGACACAGCTGGAGTTACAGGGAGGACTCTAAGCACTTTGTCACTGCACTGCATCAAATTTAAAAGAAATGTCTGTGTGTGTGTTTTCCCACTAAATCATATTCCCTTTTCCACATCTTATCACAGGTGGAAGTCAAAGCTATTCCTGTTTCTCAGAAAAAAACATCTTTGCAACAAGAACAAGTTAAAAAAGTGCAGCGGATACCAGGCAGTCCTGCAACAGCTGTTTCCCCTAGCAGTGATATGACCTTTGGAGGACTTCCTTCACCAAAGCTTGATTCCTCCTATGAGCCAATGATAGTAAAAGAAGCTCGGTATATTGCTATTACAATGATGAAGGTAAGTTGCTGCAATTTTGGCAATGTAACTATAGAATTCAGCATTCAAAGTGTGTAAAGGTATGCAGCAGAGAAGGAAAAATTTATGTTTACTTTTGGTCCCAAGACGAAAATATATTCAATGCAAATTGCTTTGATTAATATTAGTTCAGCAATAAACTAAATACATCAAAAGGGCCAATTGGTTAAACTCTAAAGCAGTTTGATTGGATTAGCATAAAAAGGAAAGTCATCTTTGATTTTGATTAAACAGATTAACAAATTAATCTGAGTCATTCAGGAGAAATAAAAACAGGTATTAAAATAGTGAAGGGAAAGTTAAACTAGTATTTTTATTTATATGGAGTTGGAGTATTGCAGTGAATGCATACTTTAAACTAGAACAGGTGAAATAGAGAAAGAGGAAAAAATAAGAGCTCAGCATAGTAAAAAAAGGCATATGAATGATATATATATATCAATGCGTATGTGTTACTATATGGAGTTGGAGTATTGCAGTGAATGCATACTTTAAACTAGAACAGGTGAAACAGAAAAATAGGAGAAAATAAGAGCTCAGCATAGTAAAACAAGGCATACGAATGATTTATATCTCAATGCATATGTGTTAAGCAGCATCTGATTAAATGAGCCACTGTTAAATGGATCAGCTCAGACACTTAGCTAGGAGCAATTTTTAAAGAAGTAAAAGGTGAGCAGCTAGTGTTGATTTGATTATGTTACAGCACATGCAGTAAATTTACTTAGGAGCAATTTTTAAAGAAGTAAAAGGTGAGCAGCTAGTGTTGATTTGATTGAGTATGTTACAGCACATGCAGTAAATTTACATATGTGTACCATACTGACCCAGTTAAGAGATGTGACATGTTGTGTACAGCTAAGAGTTGCACAGCTTAATGAGACAAGATTAGCCAGGAGGGTAAGGATAATACTTAGCATAATCAGTATGGATTTGTTGTGGGGGCAGAACCAGCAAACTGGCAGAGGATAGTGCTGCAGTACCTGTGTGTAAATAGTGCAGCTGGGTAGTGAATAATGTCTTAATAGATCAAGGAAAGAACTATTAAATCAAGGTAGTGTGCAACAAATGGTTTAAGAACTTGCTAATTCGTGTGCATATCAGGGTGGGATTTTTGACATTTTTATTTGGGATACTGCAAGCATCACTTCTTTGTTTGCTGCTTCTTTTAAAATTGACTTGAGGGGATGCAGTAATATATTACTTATTCCAAGTTAGGGCTTAGATGATATTTCGGATAGCCACTGTCTACAGTTATCTGCTCCCTTCTTTTCCAGTGATAGGTGTCAAATCTGCCCACACAACTCTTAGGGTGGTATATCTTGTAATGGGTGAGATGCTTTGGGGTAAATTACGGTGGTGCAAGTGTAGGGTGTTCAAAAACTCTTCTGTAGATGAGATTTATGGAATGAGGAATGCTTAATATCAGCTAATTAATGTGTAATCATTTTTTAGTTGAAATAAGGCTAAGGGAAAATGAAAGTGGAAGGATTAATTTAAAATCCTCTTAGAAGATAACAGTAGGAACCTTCATGAAGATAAAAGTAAAAAGACACCAAGGTTAAATTCAAAAAGTAGCTCTCTTGTTGAAACATGCTTGATTTCTTTCTTTAGTGCTTTTCCAGAGAATCTTCCCAAGGTTCCTTTCAAGTTCGGTCCTTTCAATCCAGAACTTTTTGAATTCAAGGCAATGTCAATATTGTGTTCTATTTCCCTGGCTGAATTATTAAGCACACTCATTTCAATGTAAAATGCAGACGTCCTCTGATACTTCCATTTTACATCATCCTGCACATTGTATCAGTACTTGATACAAATACCTAAATGTGATTATAAAATCTCATTTCATAAAAATATGTATAATAAATTATGACGTTTGGGGGACTGATAGTCAAAACTATCTTTAGTTTTAATCTTTTTTTTTAGTTAGTTAGATAGCTAACTTATCCAAAATATCTTTATACAGGGATCCAAGATGGCTGATTTGCATATATGTTCAAAGTCTTTTAGCCTACCTTTTGTTGGTTTTGATTTAACAGGAGAATCTCGTAACGCAGCAACTATTTCAGCCCAGACAGATTCTTGGTGAGGGACTTTGTGTACTCCTAGGACTAGCTCTGTTTTCTTAGGGGGCTTTTCAAAGCAATGATTTCACAACATGCTGTGGAAGTGAACCAGGTCTTTTTTGTAGTGGAAGTCAATGGAAGTATCACCTCAATATTCAGGGAATTTCATCTTCACTTGGAGTTGAGAGAAAAAGGATGAAATTTCATTGATAAAGCCCCTGGGTTGGTTTGCAGGTTTTACCTGCAACTTATTTGCTTTCTTGTCTTCACATGGTCTTCAGTGCACTGCCTGGATTCAGAAGGGTTTTATAAAAGTCACATTTGAAGAGATTCAAAAACTTCAGGTTTTTGTTAGCAGTAGCAATCTTTCTTATCTAAATAATGACTGCTTAATGAGACAGTGAAAATACTCTTTCATGTATGCATGTATATTTCTGTGTTTTGAAATTTGTTTCTGATTCCTTCATCAATGCTTGTGAGGTGTGTAAAGTTAGATTGATGTGTTCTTTAAGAAAATGCTCTGCTTTCTTTTATTCAAGACAGTGGTATAACTGTTGGTTTTGTGTTTGAATTTAATCTATGTATAGGCATATGAAAATTATTCTTTTGAAGAACTACGTTTTGCTTCACCAACACCAAAGAGGTAAACATCAAATAATTTCTTTTGGATAGGGACTTATATTAATATGTCCTGACACTTATGCTTATACCCAGACTCCCAAGTGTGACTGACAGGTAATCATTTCTAAAGGTAGAAACACAGAAGTCAAGTATTATGTTTTCTTCTATGTAGCAATTTTTTTAAAAATCTTTTTTTCTTAATTGTTCTAATGTTGTTTCCTTATTTGTATTAGCTACTTTCTGAATGTGTTCTTTTATTATTTGCTCTAAATAAATGTGGAATAGAGGTTTATATTTTCATAGTAAATAGTAGGAGTTTAGTACATTGGAAAGGGAAAAATTGTATTTAGATTATCTGCTAGAAAAAGAGTAGTTTCCAAACTAAACATTATAATAATCATTATATGTTTATGACATATTGCACCCAAAAAGACAATAACTGTTCAGTGATTTTAATTGTTTTGTTTATGCCTAGACCCAGTGAAAATATGCTGATCAGAGTCAATAACGATGGTACATACTGTGCAAACTGGACTCCTGGAGCTGTTGGTCTCTATACAATTCATGTAACTATAGATGGCATTGAAATAGGTACTGAATTTTCACTATATTTAAGCATAAATTTATATTATTTACACTTTGTATACTAACACTTGATGCTCATAAGATTTAATATTACAGTTCATAGCAAAACTTAGTAGCCAAGTTTTCATTCAGAAGCCTTCTAGTTAAATCACTCTTTGTCAGAAGAGAAAACCCCACACACTGAAATAGGAATATATGTTGCAAATCATGTATTTATAATGTGGTTAGATTACCAGATTAACAGATTCTCTTAATCTCAGCTCTGTATTGAAAGAAGAATGTCTCGTTTCAGCTGAGAGTGACAGAGAAGTGTAGTTAAAGGGAAAAAACCCCAGCCCAGCACTGAAGAACCTAAGGAAAGGCGAAATTGTTCCTGATGATACTGAGATACATACTGTCATTTATTCTGGAAAACTGGGGATATGTGGTCTTAACTGAGCCTCTACCTAAACTCTTAATTATTTGTACTAGTTTTTAAATGCTTTTGGTTCATTCCTTGCTGGAAATCTTTTAGTTACCTTGCCAGTCTTGGAGACTGCACTATGAGATACTATAGCGTGTGGTGGAAAGAGTGCCCTTCCAAAAATATCTTTATCTTGAATGCTCTCATGTCAGCCTTATTGGTGATATGGTGAAGATGGTAGTAGAAACACCATGCTGTAGCTGGACCCACATCTGATAAGAGGGTTTGGGTGAGTTCACAGGCACCAGCAGTTCCTCTTTCCCAATACTGACCAAGGTGCTGGTCAGCTACCTTTAGTAAATACATAGTGATAAATGCAAGTACACATAATTCACATAGAAATGGAATGAGATTTGTTTTTATGTGTTAACTACAAAAGATAAGATATATAAAGTATTATTATTAATGGTTATCTCTGTTCCTCAAAGAGAGGAACATTTGCCTTCATAGGAGCCTGTGATGCACTCAGTTGTATTTTTTCCAGTGTGTCATCTCTGGACGAAATATTACATTGCAGTTTCAATCAACTGCTCTTACACTGTTACATAGGTTCTACCATCCTCAAGCATTGTGTAGGGTAAATTTCTAGAAATTATAAATATAACTGTTAACCTTCATTATTAAATAGATATGAGTATACTCTTAATAATTAGCTGTGCCATTTTTCTGCAATGGAGCTTTCTGACTCAGTCATTATATTAGACTATACCCTCTGAAGCTTTGATGTACTTATGCTTGACCCATAATTCTGTCAACTTTGACTGCTTAAGTACTGGTAACAGTTTCTCTTTGTTTCAAACCTTTTATGTTCTTGATGCTTGTAGATTGCTTCTGTTACTGCCATGCTTGTTTGAAAGCATGTTAGTGAAACCAACAGTTTTATTGCTATGTCTGGATACTTCTTTTCAAGATGTTTTTCAGACAGTCACTCTCTAAAATGAAACAAAAACCACAAAAGAATCTACTATTGCTGTTTGCTTTTAACAGTAATTGCTGAGCAATTTCTTTGAAGGTTATTGCTCAGGGTTATTATATTCATCTATTACTTAAATTTTTGTATCTTTCTTCACATGTATTTTTCTTCACAAACAAGAATGTCACTTTCCAGTGCCTTCATGTTTTATAACCGCATTGATAATTATATATACCAATTTTTTACATTATAGGCCTTTTCTGGTTGTATAATGTGTTTTTTCAGGCTCTTATATCTCTCTCTCACATGTAGCAATTGGCTTCTGTAGCAGTACAGCATTGCATAAGGTACTGCCTCTCCAGAAGCTTTCACTTGCACCTCTCAAACATTAGACTCTGTGTTGACCATGCCTTGAAACATAACCCTACAGATACTATTAGGATACAAAATTACCTGGTAGTGCTTTGTATGTACACTGTGACAGGTATCTAACAACAGCATGAAACCACATCTCTGTAAATTTCCACATATGAAAATAGAAATGTTCAAAAATAAATGCCTTGCACCATGAAGCAGCTGCAAGTGTTGATTTTGGCAGACAGATAAGTAAGTGGTTATTTTGTTTACTCTAAATTGTAGCACAGATAAACTGTAGTTACTATTTAACTGATATATCCCCTTATATTTTTTTTTTTAAACTTAGTCTTTATTTGCTTATAGATGCTGGACTAGAAGTGAAAGTAAAAGATCCTCCAAAAGGAATGATACCTCCTGGAACCCAACTTATCAAACCAAAAGCAGAGCCTCAGCCAAACAAGGTTTGGAGAACTGAAAAAAAAAAACCACGCAAAACAGATAGTTATGTTTGGGTGGGATTTTTTGTTATTTAATGTATACTTTATCATATAATAGTGCTGCAGACTTAAGGATATTTGCAGATCAGTTTAATATGCTGAATGGAATGAAATTAATATACTGGATAAAATGAAATTAATTTCATTTTCTTTTTGTACATGAATTCATAAAACTGATAGAAGTTCTACAGAAACTGCATTTGCCTTGGCTTGTCACACAAACATATCACGGCTATTGTTAAAGCCACAGACAAAATTTTGCACTATTATTAGTTCTATTTCTTTTCTATTGTTCTACGAAGTTAATTGTGCACGAAATTTTACAAAGATTTTGTTTTGAGCATCTTTAGTCAATATAAAATCCATAACCAGTTTCTTTAGTATATTTTTCTTCCTTAGAGAATGGCATGATTATGTTTTTGAAAGGTATTCTTACTGTAGCTTTTGACATGCCCATTTCACCTTATCATTCCACCCCAAAGGACAAAAGTAGACACAATAAAGCAAGTAAGCTGAAATAGGTGGCAGTGGTATAAGGAAAATGCCCAGATGAGGGAGATACCTTGTACTTCCTCTTTGATGCAGGGAAGGGATATTAAATGAGGTGCTGATTTTTTTTTTCTTTTAATGATTTTTTTGGTTTTTTGTGGGGTTTTTTTTTTTTGGAATAAAACTGTATTACAGTTGTGGAATTCTGAAATACCACAAGGTTGTCTTTCCTGTCCTGCTGAAATTGGGAAAGTGGTTAAGAAATATATGGTTACATTGATTATTAATCATATGATTAATATATGATAAAAGGTTCAGGTTTCTGACAACTTCTTACCTATGCAGTGCATCCTATTTTTTTTTTTTTTTTACTTCAGGATAATCCAGAGACAGTAACTTTGTTGTATGGTTCCCTGGTCTCTAAAATGCATCCAGCATCTGCTTCTACTACTAACCAGATTTTTTCCCTGAAGCTGTGCCTCAAATTAAAAATAATAAATGTACTTTTAGTTTCAATGCAACATTTACCCCTCACTGGCTCTCTTTTTTTGTTTTTTTTTTTCCCCAAGAAGCTTCTTTTAGACTTTCTCCCTTCTGTTGGAAGGAAGACTGCCTGGTTAGTTCATTATCTTAATTAGAACTCCCAATTCCTACTAAGAGAGATTTATCTCAAGCAACTTCATTGTACCTCCACCCAAGCTGATCATCATATATGTTGTTTTGCCGTCTCCAAGTTAAGAGAATCTGCTTTGATATGAGATGAATTGCTGAACAGAAGTTCTGCTTTTCTTTTCAATTATTACAGTGGAAATTGGGGTGACTTGTTCAAACATGATAACTCTGTCAAGTTGTCAAGGAATAGTCAAAGTACTTGACAGAAGTCAGTCCTCTGGACTTCTGAGGTGTTATATAGTGTGTAATCCTCTTCTTGTGTTGTACTATGTGCATGTGTCATTTCCTGCTGCAAGTTTTATTCTCTTTGAAAAAGGAGCCATCTTTGTCCTGTCTTAGTGTCTGTAGAGCCAGCTGAAAAGTTAAACTGGACCTTTCGTGGTAAATCATTTAATCAGTCTTCTTTCTTCTGTGTCATAATAAATCACATAACACATCAGGATAATTATTTGTGCATCAACAGCAGTATTGTAACTAATTAGTAAGTACAATTACTGTGCTCCATGTTTCTGAAGCCAAGAATGCAGATTAGAATGCATCAGTCAGAGACAGTCCAGTATACCAAATCATGTTTTGCTGACAAAAAGGAAATAGTTGAGCTCTAAATACTGTTTCATCATCTTTGTCAGCCTGAAATTTCTGACAGTTGTGACCAGAGGACACTAACAGTGCATTCTCAGTGGTGATCTGTTCTCAGCTAGAAACACCAAAATATTTTATTGAGGCACTGGAACATTCCAGTTTTGTGGCCAAACCTGACTGAAATTGCAAGCTGAGAATGAGTAGTGTGGTATGATTTTATATGTGTATTCTTCGTTCTCTGTTATTTGAAGTCAGATGAAAAATCTGAAGGAGACTATGCTAGTGATCTGTATTGAGCCGTAAGATCTGCTGCCTCCTAATAGTCTGCAAAGCTTAAATTAACTAACTTGCGGGAATCTTGATTCCACATCCTATTGAGGAAAGCATTGTTTTTCAAGCTATGTAATGTAAATCAGGGTAGTTGGAATCAACTAGAAGGAAATGGTCCTAATTTAGCTGAATTTGAAGGTGTAAGACTGGTACCAGAATGATTGGTCCCTAACATATTTTAATAGTTTCTACTATCCTGACACAACAAGCAGCTAGCATCTATTGCAAAACAAAAAAACCACCAGAGCCAAAAGCTCTGGGCTGGGGGTGGTTTTTCTCACCCCTTCATAGATAACGCCCTTGTTAAGGTTTGCTGGACAGCACCCCTTTCTTGTGTGATGTGTGTTGTGTGACATGTACCTCTTTGCAGATTTGTCAAATAAAAAAGCACAGCAACACAGCTCTTGAAAACTGCTGTGCACTGTAGGGATGATGTACATCCTAATTACTAAGCTTTTCTGCATTAGTCAGTTCTTCAGTTGGAATCCAGCTGGTGTGTGCTCCATGGAAGAACTGCCTATGGAGGTGTTATGGAGTTACAAATTCACTGTGCTACACAGAAATATTCCTAGCAAAGAGGTGCTGTATCAGAAGGAAGACACAGATGATAAAATTTTTCATCATGGTCAGAAATGAGCATAAGAGAACTCCTAATCTGTTTTTTATTATATTGTCTGTCAGCGGATCTGATCCTTAAGTAATTTCTAGTTATAGGTTGAAGTTTTTTATTAACTAATTAGGTTAGCTGTTGCAAAAGGGAAGAAGGCTCTTTCCAGGCCTGTGCCTACTCAAAATCTGGAATGTGAGATTTTCCTCTAAATTAAAGTTTTTAATCCAAGTTCTAGCAAACTGTCATAACAATTTTCTGAAGTAACATCATGCAAGGACTCCTGATTTGCAAGCCTTTGTTTTTGGCTTGTCTGTGTTTAGAATGCTGTCAGCAGTGATTCAGATTTTACAAGGACATTGAAAGTCTTAGCTTTGTCTGTTGCGAGAATCTAAGTAATACGAGTAAGAGGACTGTTAATAAGCAAAACCTTGCACATTTTCGTGTAATTTATGTATGAAATCCTTTACATGCTTCTGGTTTTGGGGTTTTGTTGGTTTTGTATTTTGTTTTATAAATTATCTTCAGAATAAATATAATTTCTTAAATAATTCCTTTAGGGAAAAAAGGTTCATACACTTAGCTTTTACCTTTTGTTATGTATCACCAAGTTTGTTCCTTACACATCATTCTGTGCTTTATGTTGTTATAGATAAATCCATATTTTCACTCATACTTTTATCACTTTTATCTGTGGAGTTTGAGAATAACCTTCCAAGAAAATGGTTTTATACCATATGGATGGAATATATGCATCTCTGGTTTTAAGAGACTAATAGGATGCCTTAGGTTTGTTCTCTATGGGACAGGTGGCCAATAATGTTTGAATGGTAAAAAATGTGATAGTGAATAATAACTAGGAGATTTTAGGGTGCTGTAGTAAGTCCAGCTAATTGCAAGGAGCCTCTGCTCTAACCTTCCTGTGGGGAAAAAAAGAAACTATTGAAATAGCTATTTGAAAGATAAAGAAGTAGAAAGATAATTTTCTTTTAAAATGGCTACTTAAACTCTTTAGTTAAAGAAAATATCCAAATTTTGGTTAAAAAGCTGACTAAAGAGAATACTACAGTAGCACAACTGAGAAATGGTAATCCCAGGCTGATCAGTTAAAATAAATAATAAATTTGAAAATGCAAATCTGGTGAAATTTTCAGCAGTGAATGAAACGTGTGTGTTAAAAAAAATCAGAAGCTTGTACTGATTATTGTAGGGTATAATAGAAATATTTCCAACTCAATGTATGCTTACATTATGGTTTTTTGGAACATTGTAATTTTTTTGATTATAGTAGAAAAATGAAGTTATACACAGCAGCCATGGGAAACTAGCAACAAACTGTAACTCTTAAGACTGCTGTCTTGTCACTGGCATTTCAGAATCTGTTAAACCTATTTCTTTTTACTCTGAGAGCTCTGTTCCAATTTTTTTTCTTCCTTACTGTCTTTCTTTGCTTCTCTTAGGTTCGCAAATTTGTGGCCAAGGACAGTGCAGGGCTTCGTATCCGTAGCCACCCTTCCCTTCAGAGTGAGCAAATAGGCATAGTGAAAGTCAATGGATCCATCACTTTCATTGATGAGGTAATCCATAAGATGTTTCTATTGAAAATTGGGCTGAGATGTAAAGGTAATTCATGCAAATAATGGGTTTTTTCCATGTTTAGATGCTGACGTATACAACTTAAGACCATAAATTGCAAAAATCTAAATTTACTAATTTAGTTTTTCAAGCTGTCATTTCCTTTACTTATTTCAAAACCTGTGTAACAAACATTTGAGACTGATACAAGGAAAGAAAATTCCTGGAGTTCATCTTAAAATAATACCTCTTAAGATTTAGCTTTTCACTACTTACTATTTCAGCTCCACACAAAAATGCAGATGCAGATGTCCTTTTCATTACATCTGTTACTTAAAGATCTGAAGATCACTACTAGTGTGTCAGACAGCTATGCATGTATTTTTCTTACAATATAACTTCATATGCAAGGAATATTTTTACGATTTGCTGAGTCATACCAGCAATGGAAAAGTGGGAAGTGGGGAATTTATAAAGCTTATTAAGGCTTGACTTTCTTTTCTCTTTTATTTCAACGCAATTCTAATTACTGCATGATCTGATTTAAATTTATCTTCATGCCTTGACTTATAAAAGGATATACTTCCCCATTACTTTGGAGTTCTGATTTTGTCAATATTCCTCTTCACCTCTACTTATGTTGTATCAGCATTGTGAGGTTCATTGCTTCTTTGCTGCTATTGTCTGCCTGAAGTCTGTTAATCCTTGCTAGCTACAGAACAGTTACAGGAGGGCATGGCTCCTTCTTGTTGCTTGTTTCCCATAGATCCACAATGATGATGGTGTTTGGCTGAGGCTGAATGATGAAACAATAAAGAAGTATGTTCCTAACATGAATGGTTACACTGAAGCCTGGTGTCTGTCTTTTAATCAACATCTTGGCAAGAGCCTTCTGGTACCTGTTGACGTAAGTAAAAGGTGCCTTTGAAAAATATCCAAAAGTACACTCTATCCTCATTACAAGACTTTCTTTAATTAAGGCTGCAAAAAGTCCTGAGGTAAATGATACTTTAATTATCAAATACAACCTGATATGTGTTTGCATTTTGGAGGGCTGCTGTGTAATGAGGGTGGAGTGTAGAAAGGTATGAGGCTTTTTCTATTGAAGCCTCTTCTAGAAGAGAAACAGAAAGGCAGGGACTGCTGTAATAAAAGCAGAATAGTATTAAATTGTGATCTGCAACCCCAGGTGTTTTTACACTAGATAGTATTGTCTGTGAAGTAGTCCACTGGTGTCCTGATTTCAGAAGAGGCTTGCAGCCTACAGTGAATCTATGTAATTGTTGCTTTTTAAAAGAACCAACCAACAAAAAAGTTCTTTAGGCCTGGGTTTTGTGGATTTTTTTTGTTTGGTGACTTTTATACCTGAATCATTAAGTTATTACTTCATTAGCTACAGCTTCAAGACAAACATTGAATTTATAATAGGAATAAACAGAATTTGAATAACTTTATTGGTGATCATCATCAGTACAGTTAAAGGTTATATCTTTTCTGGAATCCAATTACAGTTTTTTGAAAAATGTTGAAGACAAAAAAGGAAAAGCTATATTAGCTAAACCAGTGTTTCTCAAAAGATTCATGAAAGTGCAGGCCTTTCTGGCTCATCTGTTTTCATGCATTGCCCTGAGTGGGCAGTAGCTTGTTTTCTTCTGGGCAGAATGTGAGAAACAGATGTAATTGATACTGCTATTTAGATTTGATTTGTCATCTTATCTGAGTAAGGCTCTGCTGCAGTTGAAGATAGTTGAGAAATACTTCATTAAATTAAACACTGAGACCAGTAATATTATGCTGTACATGTTTTTGGTTGTCGAGAACTGAGATATTCCCAATCCCAGTGAAATTGGGCTATTTGCTAGTAGCTAAATTTGGAAATTCAAAATGTCCTTTGGCTGTTCTGCCAAATAGTGTTACATGATGTAACATGGTCTTCTTGTCTACAAATTATTTGTTGATATATTTCTATTTGTAGATTTCTTTCAATAGAATCCTTGTTTGGGAAATTATTTTAATTTTAGATTTGGGAAGCAAATTATTTATGTACTCAGAAATCAGTCACTCAGATATGCCTGTCATCAGTGTTTTTCTAGTCTGTTGTAGAATGTATGAAAACATGGGAAAATTAGGCTTTAAAATTTTGCCTGTATTTTTTGCCTTAGAAATTGGTTGCCATTAGAAAATTCCTATATTATACTTCTGTGAAATATTAATAGTTCTGTGCAGGAGTTGAATTTTACCAGTTCATCCATGGTAAAAGTGAATTTATGTTGACTAAATAACTAACTTCAGTAAATATTGTGTATCTAGAGGGGTATTATAGTCTGGTAGATTTCTTAGTTGTGTGGGTTTTTGTGGTTTTTTGGGTTTTTTTTTTTTTTTTTTGTTGTTGTTGTTTTTGTTTTTCTTTTAGTTTAGCTATCTTCAATACCTTTTTACTTGTAGAAGGGATTATTTTTGAGCTCAGCAGTTGTCTGTGATTAGCAAGAACTTACTGCTTGGCATATTTCGTACAGCTCTGGTATACATGTGGTTCTAGGGAAGAGCATATGCTGTGGTCCTTGAGGGAAGTCTGGAAAGAAATGTCTGCCATGAATAACTGAACATTCAATCTTGATAACATAATTTTGAAAAATCAAATTTCATGTGAATAAGGAGGTCATGTACAATCAAATGTGAAAAACAACATTCTGTTTTCAAACATTTTGTGTAAAGTTCAGATGAAAGATTCTCTCTTTGTTTTGAGGGTTAAACCAAAAAGTGTTAAACACTCTTGTGAATTAGTTTTGTTACCATTTAGACTGTTATGAGCTTTAGAAATGCTTAGTTTTCTTTTAGGTAGACAGTCACATGTCTTGACTGACACAAGTTAAAAGTCACATGCTTTCTTAGCTTCTGCTCTGTAAGTGGCAGCCAACACAGCAAAAGGGTTATGAGAACAACGCTTACAACAATGCAGGCATGTACAAGAAATGTGTTTTGAGCTACTGTCAGAAAAGTTTCCTTGCCTGGCTCTAATTTTCGTATTTTTAAGAGGACTTAGCATATCCTGAAACTATTCAATTTCATTATGACAGTATATAAGCAGTAAGATTTGTTGATTTGATTCACAATAATAAGAGGAAAAAGGAAGAAAATAGTTCTATAACATTTTATATTTTAAAGGTGACAAAAGATAAGGTTCAGAGGGTGACTTTTGAATGCCTAAAGTCTTTACTGCATGCTAGTCTAGCATATACTGCTTTCTTGCTGGATCCTTCCTTTGCACAGATACTGCTTTCTTGGTAGGAAATTTAAAATCTTGTTTATGGTGATTACTAGGTTGAAAATATTTCAAGTTACACATTTTTTCCTTGGAATTGTCCAAAAGACTGTTTGCAAGTTGTCAAATTTGATTCTCTCGTTTCTCTAGAGATGAATGACTTATGTCAAAAAATATATTCAATTAAGTAATAAATGCTAAAGTTTTGTTAAATTGTGATATAATTCATATCTGCTCCATCCTGTTGAGTTGGGTAGCTGAATGACACGATGAGCAGAATGCAGTAGAAAAAATTGCGATTGTGTGAGATTTTTTGGAGCCAAGCTGTCCAACCAGTTTTGGCTTAAAAGGAAGACTGGAGAAAGTCCCGTGTAACAGAAAATGCAAAGGGAAGATCAAATGCTTGAGCTGGGCCATGTTCAAATAGATGTCACATGATTTCTACTAGACTCCATTTTCTATTCAACTCTGCATGGGCAGACTTGTCATTTCCAATTACATTACTTGATCATGTTTAAATATACAGGCTTTTTATTATCAATTCCTTAAGTAAATAAAATTTCTCAGTACATTTTGGCAAATATATAAAAACCTTTTTAAAAATTTTAGTTATTCTGTTTCTTCACTGTATTATGGAACAGTGAGCAGATGAAAAACAGTACAGGTTCTCGGCAGTGTTGATTATGACCTGTTTTCTTCTTGGCATATATTTTGTATTTTCATATATGTTTATTAGCATTAACTAGGTATTTTATGATAAAGCAAATAATGAATATTGTGGATCTCATAAATGCACTTTCTGTATTTTATCAAAACTATTATAATTGAAGATAAATTCTCATAGGAAAGGAGAGATCAATGGTGGTTACCAGTGTTTTATTGATTTGAGCTGTGGTCATTTACCTTCTTAGAAAGTCTTCAGCTCTTCTTCTGTTGTTCTTGTCCTTTCACAAGGAACCCCAATCTGAAATTGTGCATGCAATCCATTGTTGGTAATTATGAGATTGTGAATTTAATAGACTGTGATTCTGAATAAGCTGTTTCCATCTCTGGTAATTATTTTTCCTTCTGTTTTATGGTATGCAGGTATCTGGTTTTGAAAAAATACTTATAAAATTCCTTATGAAGACAGTTTGAATTATTCATGCTTACACATGGTGCTTAGTAGAAAGATACATATGATATAAAACAGTGCACACTAGCAAGAAATAGAAATTCATCTTGGTCAAACTCTGGAACTTGTATTTTAAAAAAATCACATTCTAAGTTCTCACTTCTTCATTTTAAATTTAAAATTTTATAAGAAGAACTATTGCACCCTGATGTCCAGCTACAATATTACATTCCCTGGCCACCACAGGCAATCAAGGATTGTGAAACTACAAGTTTTTCAAGCCATTATGGCAATGGAAGAAATAATCAAAATTAGTATGTAGACTCCAGTGCTTGATCACAGAACCTCAGAAACCTGAATGTTCTGTGGAAACACTGCAGGAGATTGACAAAAAAATCTGCCATTCTTTTAACCAAAAGGGAAAGCAACTGAAGAGTAAGACTGTGTTGGGTAAAATGTCAAGATGGCTGTTTAAGATAAGTCTTAGTTTTGAAAAATAATAACTGAAGTTTTAAATGGTTCCTAATGGACCGATGATTTTTCATGGCAGAACAAATTAATTTTTTTATTTTAATCTCTGAAACTTCAAAATTATCAGGAAAAGTATGAATTTCTAAAATTAGTTTTAGGTCTTGGAAGGTAAAGTCTTGAAGGAAAGTATTAAATAAATCTACAGATGATAGAAGCTTTGAATTTAGTCCTTATTCTATCTATTAGTTTCTTGAGAATGAAAACTTAGCTCCCAAATAGATGCCTGATCTATTCATCTGAATTGATGTGCACTGTTACGATAGGCAGGAGGTTCTCAAGTTCACAGAGCAAAGGAGAGCTTCTAGTTTGATCTTCTTGGTGTTTCTAAGCCAGCATGGTCCCACTTCACTGCTGTTGGTTTCCCTTGTGTGTTTTACACATAGAGCTATGTGATGGAGAAAAACAGATCTTTGTAATGATGCCTAAATATTTTAGGTGTTGATAGTCCAAGTTTTTCAGTGGAAGTCCATCAGAAAAAAAAAAAAAGAGATACGCTGCAAAGCAATAGAACCAGACAGTTTAAGTAGGTTGGATGCCTGTGAAATACACTCATGAGGCACGTGTAGGCTTTTTATAGTTGCCATAGTTTTATGTCAAGCTGATAGACCTTTATTTTGCTAATATTCATATCCGAGACCCTCCTCACCTTCCCCAGTGCCCCAGAGCATATATCACTAGTTCTGGGTAAAGGTACTCAATTCTAAAGAAATGCTGGTGTTGTGACAATTTCCCTCTCTTTGTCAAAATGGCAGATAATTTGTATTATTGAAACTTAATGTTTGCAAGCAGTATATAGTATATGTGATAAAAGTGTAGATTTGCTTACTTTTAACATGTTAGTGCTTTTTCAAGGAATACAGATGAAGCATGCCAAGGGTGTTTTGTACTTGTTTCTGCCTGAAAGGATTTACTGCCTTAGCTACTGTTAAATTTTAATGTGGCTGCTGAGCAGGGATTTCATGTGGCTCCCATATCAGGATGGGATAGGAAATTAGGTTGTGATACTTTGGTTCGTATAGATGATATGGGTGTGTTGTCAAAGGAATTCCATCACAAATACCATAAATACAAGTGTTACTACTGCTATATGTATACTATTCTTTCATTTGACAGAAACTGTGAAAATTTCTTTGAAATGAGCGGGAACTAGCTTATGGAGACAAGATGGGTTCTTTTTCGTGTTTTCCAGTGATGAAAAAATGCTGTCCTCGCTGTTTTGTGGGAGGAAAAATTAAGCAGAACAGCAGTGCTTATTCCTATAGCATGGGCAATTGGTTATAAAATCAGTGATGTCTCTCTGGCAGCTATATTTGGGTTACAATTATTCATAACAAACTAGTTAATGCATTGTATGTTTTACAACTAATGGAATCTTAGCAATCGTTCTCCATGTAGCACTGAAATTTTTGGCTCCAGTAAAAAGTACAATTTTGATGTGCAAACTGGTGAAATCATTCTGTGCAAGTGAAATCCTTTCAGCAACAGAGAGCTTAGCCCTTCTGCATCTCTTTGGTTCTGACTGGGTGACTAAAATTCTGTGTGCACTTGTCCTGCACTGGTTGAAATCATCTTTCAGAACAGGAGACCATCTCGCTAGAAAACTGGTTTGTGATGGGACCAGCTACCATTTCTTTGTAACAGAAATATGAGATTTTTCTGTGTCTGAAGTCTCAAGCTTTGTAAGAGATGTCTGGCTCTTAATTTCAGTAAATGGCATGACACACTACATCCATTTTGAGCTTTTGACATACTAAACTGTTTCTGTGTAATGGATGATTTGCCATGGTGAGCAGTGGACTCAGGTGACTTGATCAGGAAAACAAAAACTTTCCCGTTTTGCAAAACATTCTACCAGTAAATTTAATTGATGAGAAAGTTTGCATTGTAGTACCTTGAGCTTCTTCCTCCAATATTTCTTTGTTCCCATTTCTTTGTTGATATATGTCTCTTTTTTTCAAACTTTGTTGCTCAGAATGTCTTTAATGCTAGCCAAGGAGTAAGGGATTTGGACTTTTTTTCATGGACTTCCAAAGCTTTACCCCCTAAGGTGAGTTAAATTACAGGAACAGTCACACTGTGTCTTGTGTTTTCAGAATGCACCTTATGACTCAACTTTATGCTAAATATTCTTTGAAGTCTGTTTTACTGTGACTTATTTTTATAGGAAATATCAGGTTTGCATTCAGTGCTGTATCTGTGTCTCTTTCTTCTAAAATGAGAAAAAAATACAGGGGCAGATTATTGAATTTTTATTAATTCATGAGTAGCACTCTCCTTTTTTAACAAACCAAATTAAAAATTCGGAGAGATGGCCTAGTAACGTAACAAAGCCTTTCATTCTTCCTTAGAGCAGAATTTACTTGGACTTTTTTTTTCTGTTGCTGGAAGGCCCTACATAAAGTTGCAGCATCTAATAAGATGATATTTGTATGAGTAAAGCCACCACACAGATATTTAATAAATACCCTGCAGATTCTTAATGTTTTTTTTTTATTATTGAATTCTAGAAACATGACATGTTATGTACAGTTAAGCTGTTTAAATTGACTCTAGAGGTGTGTGTCTGAATATCAGTTCTGTAATGTTTTGAGATGGATTTTTTTAACAAACTTTGTAATGAAGACAATAATGTGAAGTACATTTTGGTTTAGAGATTTTAAAACTTGTTTGTCCACTGGTTCTTTTTCCCCGGAATAGCAGACTTTAGTATGTCAAGATCTAAACTATGTTTAAACTTTTTTTCCCCCTCAAACCAGTTTACCTCAGTTTGCATTAACTTGCATTGTAAGTGATATATTTACATAATAGAATCATTTCTCTATAAAGTCTTGAAACAAACTGCTGTGTTAGTCTGGACACAGTGCACAGGCTTCCATACGAAAAAAAGCTGAAAACATGATAATTAAAGAGATCAGAGGAAATTTGCATTCATTTAAAAGTAAATAATGTAACCAGAAGTTTGCTTTAAATCTGACCAAAAAAGTATTCTTCTTCACAACAGGAAGTGAACTCCTGGAAGTTATTTTTGTGTGAGATTGTCAAGGCAGAAAATATCAGCATATTCAGAAGAAATTAAATTTCAAGAAATCAGATTGATAAATAGACAGTAAAGAAAATAGGGTATACCCTGTAACATTCATAATAAAAAGATTTTAAATGCTATTGGTATATAAGGGACAGACCACTAGTAAAGGTTTTTATGCTGCTTCTAAAAAGCATCCTCTGTTGCTGAACACAGAAGACTGAATGAGGTGAACCACTGGATTCATCCAGCAGGACATTATGTAGTTTGTAACTTTCATATGTTCCTTTAAAGTTACCTGTGACTTTAAGTATAATGCAACTTGCTCCTGCTTCTTACTTGCATTCTTCTGAAATAAATGCACATTTGTTACTCCCATTCTCATGTTTTTTTGTACAAAAGCCTTTCAGTTAAGCTGTTGCTGGCTCAACAATTTATGCTAATTTTTCTCTTATTTTAGTAACTACCCCTTTTTTTGGTAAGAAATTCAAAGTGTTTATTACTTCAGGTTTGGATATATATTTCATTAGCAAATAATATGGAATAATATTGAATTCCCTTTCCATAGCCCCAGACTTCAAGAAAATGTCACAAATATAGCTAGAGGAATGAGTGTGTATCCTGAGAAATGCCAGCAAGGATGAAGGTTTAGTGAAAGCAGTTACATTAAGTAATTTATATCTGATGTTAGATATGAACTATTATTTTTATATAAATGGTTACCTTTATACCACTTTTGCCTGAAGAGTAATTTCAGGAGTAATTCAAGTAATATGCAGTTTAGTAGTTGTTCAGCACTGCACACTAAAATTAGCATGGTGACTAGGATCTCCTTTAACTTTGAAATTTACCTCTTGTAGTCTTCACAGAAGTATTTCTTATCTCAGTAGTTTAAAGGTGGTATTAATAGGTTTTATTCTCTTCTGTTTTGCCTTTTTTTAATTTCTCAGGAATCTAGGTCTAATGCTGATGATTTTTTCAAAGACCTAAATTCACACTGCCCACAGGAAGCAGTGATGCAAGAACAAGACATGCCATTCCTTCGAGGTGGACCTGGAGTGTACAAGGTAGTGAAGACTGGCCCATCAGGTCACAACATCAGAAGCTGCCCTAACCTTAGAGGTATCCCAATTGGAATGTTAGTTCTGGGAAACAAAGTCAAGGCAGTGGGCGAGGTATGGATCCTTGTAGCTTCAGTTCATGTCTTCATAGATACCAGTATATAACAGTAGTAACCACAGCAAAAGAATCTGCTTCTCTCCAGGTTTGCTTTTCCCCTCCTCATGCTAAATACTGGCCTTTGAACTTGGTTTATGTTAGCAGTACTAATGCAGTCATGTCTCTTGCCTTTTTGCATTGATTGGAATAGTGTTAAAATTGCACTGCAGTTACCTGTGCTTGCTTATGTATTTCTGTTACAGTATTCCTTACAAAATTGTGTTTCTTGATCTACTTTTGTTCTATTCTTTGAAAGAAATCTGTTTCATTATAAAATGTTTTCCTAGGACTTAACCATTTAACAAATTGCTGTTTCTCTTTACTGATTGTATTAATTTGTTTAGTTGCTGAACTATTGTTATTGTTCTGGGCTGTCCAGTTGTGGTGTTTTATGGTTAAGAAGGGCTTAAGGATGAAGTGTGTCATGCTATTTCCTAAATATAATATCAGGAACAAAATTAATACTTACAAAAACCTTTCATGTATATCTTGTTATTATCTCCTGTTGCCACCATCGATTAGAAAGTATATCTTGTTGACTATTTCCCTCAAGTTTTTATTTAGGCTTATGTGAATTTTCTGAAGTTTTCTGAAGTTGTGGTGTTGGTGTTTTTGCTTCTTCTGAACATAAATAGGTCTAAAATTTTTGGAATTATTCCTAAATGTGAATATGCCATAAATAGGTTTGGTACTTCAGTCTGCCTCAGCCTGTGGCCTTAATTTAAGAAACTTTTTTTTTTAACATTTACTTTGTAATAGATTGAAATTTAATGTATTTTCCAGATACTATAAATAGTTGCTGAATCATACTACTGAATTATTTGAGAAGTCAATAAATTCTGCTTTTTTATGTGTGTGCATCAGGTGACTAATTCAGAAGGTACGTGGGTGCAAATGGATAAGAACAGCATGGTAGAGTTCTGTGAAAGTGATGAAGGCGAGGCATGGTCATTAGCTAGAGACAGAGGTGGAAACCAGTACCTTCGACATGAAGATGGCAAGTGGTTGTTTTCTTTTATTTTTTTAAATTAACTTTTTAAAAAATAAGCAATCTAAACAGGAGAAATAAAGAAGTACTGGGTTTTGAGCGGGTACAACATTACCTTGTGTATTTTCATTTGAGTTATGTTGCACGGTAAGACTTAAAAGTGTTTATAAACATTCTTTAAATGATTTTTTTAAAAACAGTCAAAATATTTCCATATTATTTCTTCTTTACCAGTTTTGGACAATAATTTTAACGATCTTTTTTCTTTTAGCTCTGGGGTTAATTTTTATGCATCTGTTTTCCAAAATGTGTCTTTATGAAAAGCTTTGGCTTCAGCAGTAATATTCTGCTTGTATTTTTAGGTCACATTTACTGTCAACCTCTTATTTGTTCATTTTAACAGACTCTTTGCCATTTTTCTGGTTTTGACATTTGGTGCTGAAATTGATTTCACACATAGATACTCTAACAATTATCATCATATTACTGTATTAGAACAAAGCAATTCCTTGCTAAAACATAAGTATTTTCTGTAGACTGTTGCAACTTGACTTTCGGGTGTAAAACCTTCTGCAAAGAAAGGAAATAGCCAAGAGTTTTTCATTAAATATATAAATGTTTACATAATAAGTTCAAACTCTCCTGTAAAAGTTATAGCTTTTCTAATTTTAGTGATGTCTGATAATACCAAGTTCTGAGATGCTCGAAGAGCCCAAGTAGATTCCATAAACTGAATAATTGTGAATTGGAACAGTGCCTTATTTTTGAAAGTACACGTATTCAATAATAGGGTTGATAAATTCATTATTTTCTATTTTTATACAGGGTTGTTTGCTTTTCCATTAGAAAATAATTTATCTGAAATTAATACATTAATCAGTGTGCAAAAATTTCTGTTGCAGAGTGCTTATTTTGAGAAATACATTTAAATAACTTGACAGTATTTTGCATTTTTAAGTAGTCTTGTCATCTTCAGTATTTGACCTATCATTTTATGTTGTCTTAAATTTCTCGAAGTATATATGTGTTCTAAGAAAGAATCACAAATCAGGAAGACTTTAAACAGAACCCTTGTTTGAAGATGTGTCTTCAAATTCTTAATGGTTAGGCACTATTACTGAAGGACATCTTGGAATATAGAATTGCTCTCACAGAAAAACAGAAATGCAAGCTCCAGCCTTTGAGGACAAAACTCTGTAGTGGCATTTCTGCAATACAGCTCATAGAAATACCATCTTAGAAACTTCCTGATACGAATCCCGCACCTCAATATACCAGTTGTTAATCTTTTCTAGATGAGTCTCTCTTTACAGGTAGGGTGAAGATGGATGTCTCCTGTGCATCCAGCTAAAGCAGTTTAAGCAGTTATCAGTGCAATTACTGAGATTTTTCAACCTGTTCTAGGTTCCTAGTCCACCTCAGTGCCATGTAAAATTTCATGCACTTACGCCATATTTGAAAGTTAGCTTAAACTGATTGTTCTTATTTGCAATGAAATTATTTCACAATAATTTATCATCAGTTTCAATGCTTTTGGTAAAGGAAAATAATAAGAATCTGCAGGAGCTCTAGCTAGATTTGCAAATGTCCATTTTTTTATCCATGAATAACACCATCTTTCACATTACATTCATATTTTCATTATTTAATAAAATTATAATTAAATTCCCGTAATGCGTAGGGTTTCTGTCAGAGACACGGCAGAAGTCTGAATAGCTAGGTCTGTAGCCAGGTATCCAGTAAAGTACTACAGCAAGATCTAGAGTAGCTCTGATTGAAAAAATTCTAGATCCTTTGTTTTATAAACTTACTTTAAATTTCCAGCTTTCTCTCAAAATTTGTTTTTAACTTGAGTAAGTTATGTAGAGTGTGTACTCCAAAATGCTTTTGTCGTGAAATGCAATTTTTTAAAAATTGCTTTTTAAAGAGTTGTGGGTTTTTTTATTTTATCCATATTAATTTTAGTACACTGGCAAGAAAAAAAAATTCAAGATGCCAGCTCAAGCTTTTAAACCTGCATTCGGGATATTTCTTTTGAATGCTTTCATATATATTGTCAGTTGGAATGGTATTTTTGACCACATTAAGTCAGTAATTTCTCTGTAAATCTGAATAGTCAAGTGGATTCTGTCTCATTTGTTTTAATTCTGCTGCAGTTTTGAATATTATTAAGTACTCCTTTGGGTTGGAGGTTGCTTTAGTGTCATGCAGAAAGTAAAATTATAGTACTCATTTACAGATACAAATAAATCTGTCAGGAAAAAATTTCTTGTGTTCCATGAACTATCGGGGGTAGCCGCAATTAAATGTTTATTGGCTCTGAGTTTGTCCCTCTGAAAACCATCCTTTCTCCGCCTTGCTTTGTCAAAGGGATTTTAACAATTGCTGTCCAAAGTATAAGCACTGCTCAATAATGTTTCTGGAAAAAAAAGGTGTTAAATAATAGCATAGCTGGCAACAACTCAGTCAAACAAAAAACAGTCTACATAGTATTAAGTCCTCTGTCTTAATATTTTTAGAGCCTAAGTTTTGAAGAGCAGATATGAGCTTTTTTGAAGAAAATTTAGTCGAGAGGAAGAGTGCTATCAGTGAAAATAAATATCTCCCTTTTGCTTTGTAACTCATCTTTCTAGTGTAAATCCATTACTCAGGTCTAACTTTGAAGTGATGTGGTTTTTTTACAGAGCAAGTCCTTCTAGATCAAAATGTGCAGACTCCTCCCCCAAGTCCTTTTTCAATACAAGCTTTCAGTAAGGGGACAAGCTGTAGTAATGGACAAGGGTTTGATTATGGCCTTGGAAATAACAAAGGTATGTTTTTACACTCATATTTTTAATAGCTTTATTTTATTAGTAATTTTCTGCTTTTTGAGGCACCACAGGTCTTCTCCAAAACAATAGTATAATGAATTGCAAATTGTTATTTTGAAGAGAAAAAACTGCTTTTTTCTCTGCTTTAGTTTCACTCAGTCTAAGTATTCTGTATGAAAAGGATTAACAAAGATTTGGACGTTAGTTTTGGATTTCTGCAGTGGTAGGCACAAAACTGAGATGCTGAAATGAAAAATACATGTAAAACAAGATTAGAAAACTATTTGATTTAGAAAGCACATGTTTTTAAAAGTCCAGAAACATTTGTCATCTGACTTGACAATTTTTAAGTGCCTTTAGTGGGTTGACAAGATAAAACATCCATTTAAAATTTGTTGTGAAAATAAAAAAAGAAGTTATAAGACTGAAGTTACCTTTCAATCACATGGATACCAGTTAGAACTGCTGGGAAATAAATAAATTCTATTTTTTTTTTACTGATATAAAATAATTGTTTTTCTTATTCATGGTTTGTTTTGTTGGAAAGATCTAAACACATATGTAAAAGCCATAAAAATAAACCCAATCTGCATGACTTCTGTTCATTTCTTTGTTAGTTCTAGCAGATTTAATAATACAGAAGGGACTTTTTCCATGAGGTTCTTGAGAAACATTCCTGAAACATGGAGCTCTATTATTCTTACACTGCTATTGTCTATGCCACTACAAATAGGGGCCTAAGGTGTGCTATGTTTTTTTTAGCACCAGCATATATTTCTTCATGGTACCCTGAATAAAATAACTTAAAACTTATTTTAAAGGAGAGAAGATTAGGAAAATAATTATTCCTAAATAGTCTATTCTGTTAATGTCACAACATTTCACAGTGGTTTGCTGTGTAGAGAGTGGTTCATACTTGTCTATGCATTGTTATAGGACACCCTCTTTTTTGGACAAAGGCTGGATAAGTTGAAGCATTTTCCTTTTGTTTTATAGAGCCTTTTAAACCTTCTTTTCCCAGTTCATCCATACTCATTGCAGAGTAGTGGTGGAATCACAAAAGTGGAAGTATCCAAGATGTGAGGCAGTATTACAGCTTGTCTCTCAATGTCAGTTGTGTAATAGTGCAGAAATATTATCTGTTGTTTCATCTGCAAAAACGTATTAAGACAACATGTTTTTTCTTCTGTGTTCAGAAGAATCAGGCATCCTGATTTCTGAAGACATTGTGATTCTCTTTACTACATCTGAAGCAGTTGAAAGGTGTTTCTTTGGGATAATATAGTTACAAAACATTTGGAAGCTACTCCTGGCATTGCATTCCATACTATTTTGTATGCATTATTTTCTCAAAATACCCTCAAGTTGTGACATTTAGTGTGAATGAGCAGCTCAGCTACATGACTTCATGCAGTCTGTGTACTGTATTTCCTTCTGAATTGCCCAAGAGTGGAGAGTTGTTGGCAGCTTTATTGAAAGAATAATGGTCTTACTTTCCCAAAAATAGAATTCTTCAGCTGTACCATTACTTTGTATGCAGTCTTTCTGTATTCTCAGGTCTAAGAAGCTCTGAGTTTTGTGAAAAATTAGAAATGGAAGGCACAGGAACAATCTCTTAGGGGAATTTCCGAAGGAAGCAGTTCTTTTGGAGGGGCTTGTTTGTTAAAAGTACTTCTATACGAATGCCCTGGTTTTGATAAAAATTCAGTCCCATCTAAGCGTGTTTCAAAATAACTGATCAAATCTAAAGATCACCATAATATGTATGTAGTTCTACAGTAGGTAATAGGGTTTCCTACTGTAAAACTGTTAATTTAGGTTTACAATATTACCTGCAAGAAAGATGACTTGACTTCCCAAAGAATCTGTTTGATTTAGCTGTCTTCTCTCTTCCAGCTTTCTGTGTTACAGGCAAGTTTTTAATATTTGACATGATTGGCCCTACCTACCTCCATATTTGATTGTTGTGGACAGATGACTTTCAACTTCTTCTCAGATATTCTTCCCTTTAAAATAATTACTCATTTTAGGAATTAGGCATGTTACATTTAAGAATAATAGTTTGTCAGACATGTAAATCATAGAATGGCTGGGGTTGGAAGGGACCTTAGAGATCACCTAGGTCCAAACCCCACCCTAGACCCGATTGTTCAATCACTTCTGAGTTTTTTTAAGGTAGGAATGATAGCTGCTGAAAGTAGTTTTTAGGTATGCTACTTCCAAAGCAGTGAAATAAAATTGATTCATTGATTCCTGTAGATGATTTTTTTTAGAAGGACATTCCAGCAATTTTCTGGTATTTTTGTCTTCTTACTTTTTAACCCAAAATATCAAGAAAATAAATTCAACTTAGAAGTTCTTAGGTAGTACTGGGTTTGATACATCTACTGGTCTTTCTCAATTCCTTAAAAAGATATTTGATAATAATGCAAAAATCTAAATTCTGTGTTAGCTGCTAAAATTCTTTACTAGGTTTTCTACAATGCTGTCAAAGTCATAGGAATTTTCAGAATAAAGTGGCATTGTTAGGATTTGTCTGGTTCCAATCAAGAATATGAGAGAATCTCAGGTGTTTCCTACCTCATATTACTAAGTATACTTCGAGTTACAACATGGTGTAGCCTTCTTACTGAGGTGTCATGTATTTCTAATGCTCACATAGAGTTTTTTGAAAATTGACATTCAGAAATTAAAACTCGTGATTTTAAAATGCTAGTTTTGTTGAAGGCCTTCATTTGCCTCACAGCAAATGTAGGTAATTCTTCAGAAAACCAGTTCCAGTTCTTAAGTGGTACTCATGGATTTTTAAAATTACCTTCAATCTGACCTCCAAAACCAACAGAATAGTTTTAAAAATATTGGCAAAAATGAGCAAATATTTACCAAAGCATTGGCACAGAAATACATTTGCCAAAGCCTAATTACATGTTAGCTTTCCCTTCTCATCAGTTTTTCTAATGTTTTTTCTGCATGTACTGTTGCATGTGTGTATTACTGTAAATGCTAGGGATTTCTGGTTTTTTCTTTGGCTGCTCTTCATTTTTAAGCA
Organism: Passer montanus; assembly: GCF_014805655.1. Lineage (NCBI taxonomy): Eukaryota > Metazoa > Chordata > Aves > Passeriformes > Passeridae > Passer > Passer montanus. The sequence continues at coordinate 6,154,741 of NW_024367708.1, read as the reverse complement.
AGGCAAATATAAATCTCTATTTTGAAATGTTTAAAATAACTGCAGTAAAATATCCATGAGCCTTAAAAACCAGTAATTTTATTGCCATGCATGGAGTGGGATTTTTATGTTTAGCCACAACCAGAGTTGTATGTGGCTAAACGAGACTTATGAGCTTTATTATCATCATTTAAACTTTGAGCACCATTTTACTCTGCCTTTCTGGAGAATGACAGGTAACAGGTTGTAGTTTTGACTGTTTTGCCCACTACAGGTGACCAACTGAGTGCCATACTGAATTCCATTCAGTCACGGCCAAATCTCCCAGCTCCTTCCATCTTTGATCAAGCTGCAAAACCTCCCTCTTCCCTTGTCCACAGTCCATTTGTGTTCGGACAGCCCCTTTCCTTCCAGCAGCCTCAGCCACAGCTTCAGAGTAAGTTTGTCAGCCTTACCTGC